>NW_011494644.1:12511286-12530140 GCF_000754665.1 Bison bison bison
TGACCCGGCGCGACCCGGAGCGGTGGCCGAGCTGCGGGCGCGTGGCTGAGGCCGCAGGCCTTGAACTTGGCCCATGAGGCTCCGGCCGGACCGCCCGAGAAGGCTTCTCGCCCGCGCGAAGCCTCAGTGTCAGCATCCGCACATGGCAGTAGAGACACCCTCACGTCCTGGGTTGTTGGGAGGAAGAAAATAAAATAACGCATCGTCCCGGGTGAGCTCTCAGTGGAGGTCAGGGGAGTGGTAGTGAAGAAGTGTATTTAAAAGTAGGTAGCGGACCAAAAAGTATGGACAGTTATCAGCACTGAGTCGGCATAGGGTTCATGTTTAAACTTTTTTTTCTAACCTCATTGGATTCAATGTTCCGTTTTCTGAATCCATTCCTGGCATCGCCAGTCCCCTTTTCCCCAAACTGAAAAAGCAAAGCCCATACTGAGCTGCACGTCAGTTTGCTGAATCGGTGTCTGCTAGGTACTTTGAAGGTTTATGTTTTTGTTTGTTGATTAAACAGTGAGCCCGTAGAAAATACAATTGACACTTATAAAGAAAAGAGGGAAGGAACTACCTGCTTGTTAAATGTTAATGCGGGCCAGCTTGATTCTGATATGGTTTATTTAACGTAATCCTGTAACAATCTTAAGAAGTAATAGGATCTGTATTTTAGAGAGAAGGCACCTCAGAGAACTTGAGACACATGGCTGGAAAAGGCATTTGAACCCGTTTGGCAGGCTTCAGGCCTAGTACCCTTCCTGGGACTCATGCTTAAGTTATGTTTCACAATTTGATATTGTTTCCAAGTTGATCACCAAGTCAGTCTCCTTTTATCTTTATTCTGTTACTTAGTATCTCCTGTTGCTTTTTTCACACAAGTGATAAAAGCCCATGAAATTGATATTTTATTCTTGACAAAAAAGACAGCTGACACTGATAGTGATCACCTAGTGCCCAGAGCACTTGAAGCTTGTAAACTGGAGAACTGGACCCGGTGTGCCTGGTACCCCCATTTCCTGGTGGGACCAGTGCTCTTGACACTGCTCTGTCTTTATCCAGGGTCCCCAGTACCTTCTGACTCTTTCTTGGGCTCTAGTCTGCCTTAACTGTAGGTGTTCTTTAGGACTCAGTCTTGTCGTTCAGTCCCATCCAGCTCTGCAGCGCCATGGACTGCAGCACACCACGCACCCCTCCTTCACTGTCTCCTGGGGTTTGCTCAGATTCATGTCCATTGAGTTGGTGATGCTATATAACCATCTCATCCTCTGCTGCCCCTTCTCCTTTTGCCTTTAGTCTTTCCCAACATCAGGACTTTTTCCTTCATTGGAAAGGACTCAGCCTAGACCTAGTAAATTCATTTATTCTCTCAAATACTGAATGGATACAATGTCATTGAGGCTCAGTTGACTTGAGCATAATAGCGCAGGTTGCTTTCCCCAGGAAGCCATAGTGAAAACCCTTGTAGACTTACAGAATGAGGTAGGTGCCATGGGGGAAACTCAGGGAACCTCCCACCCAAGATCATGGAAGGCCTTTTGAGAAGGTGACATTAGGCTGAGACCTGAAGGATCAGTGGCCATGAAGGCCCCAAATGGAAATAGTCAGGCATGCTAGGAAACCCCAGAAAAATCTAGAAGCAGAAGTGAAGACAGAGAACAGGTGGCCAGGAGCGGAGCTGGATAATTAAAGGCCTTACAAGCCATTTTGAAAGCTTGGATTTTATCCTGAAAGCCATGGAAAACATTTAAAGGTGTACACTCGAGTGTGACTTCATCTGATCTACGTTTTTAAAAGATCAGTCTGACTTTGAAAAGGGGACCACATCAGGACGGTCAACTGGGTAGATCTTGGTGCCATTCGCCGAGAGTCAGCTGTTCCAAAGGTGAGCATGCCCACTGCATGCCACGGAGACATCAGTGAATAAGGCACACGGGTACTTGCCATCTGGGAGACTGCTGGTCATTCAGAGGAGGAGGAACAGGTACAGGGAGGGGAGAGGGTGGATCCAGGGCAGTTCTGAACCTGGTGAAGCTAGAGATGGCTGTGAGCTATTCAGACAGAAAGGCCCAGTAGGCAGTTGGCCTTCTGGAGCTGTATGACTCCTCCACGAGATGTCTGAACCGCATTTGAGAGTTGTGAGCATATAGGAATCCAAAATGTTAATAGATTCATGGGTTTCAGTGTACTCTATTTGATTGACATTTTTCATAATAAAGTGGTTTTTTAAACTATGGGAATGGGTGCGATTGCTTGAGGAGTGTGAATAGAAAAGAGCTGAGAAACAGACCCTGGGACATCTGGTCATTTACAGGCCGGTCACAGGAAGGAGAGGCAGCGAGGGAGCCAGAAGGGGCAGCTGTGAGGTCATTGTTATGGGTCAGTGCCCGGGCAGGAGGTATTTCAAAGAGAGTGGGTCAGCTGTGCCAGATGCTGGTAAAAGGTTAAGATGACAGAAGAAAATCGCTTACCAGCAGGGGTGTTGCGGCTGACCTTGCAAGAGTGGTTTCAGGGGGAAGGCGGAAGTGTTCCTGGGAGGCCTGTTTGCCACACACATCTTAGCTCTGCCCAGTGCCAGGTCCCCCTGCTCAGCTGCTTACTGAACTTTCCCCCCAGGCCCTGGAAATGACCATGTATGGAAACTTAACTCATCTTCCTCATGCTAAGCCTGCTTGCTCCTCCTGGGCTCGCTCTCCCCACTAAGGGAACATCTTCCACAGAGTGCCCCAGGCCAGGAACCAGAATATCTTCCCCATGCCCTTCCCCCGCTGCTCCTGCCCATCTGGTCAGGTGCTAGACATGTTAATTCTGCCTCCGGCATGTCTTGACGCTGCCTCTGCAGGAACACTCCCCTAGCTCAGCTCTGGGCAGCTCTTGGCTAGGTTCCTGTGAAGAGTGTGGACTTAAAGCCATTGGTGAGGGGGCAACTGGAGAACTCTGAGCAGGACCATCTCTTGCTAGAAAGATCTCTATGACGTGAACCTTGACCAGATCGTCATCCCTCTTCCCTTCCACCCCACCTCCACCAAGAAAAGCTGTACACAACATTTTAGGAACCATTGGGGATATTTTAATATGAAGTAGGTATTAGATATTATAGGATTACTGTTTTCCTTAGATGTGATATTGTTAGAGATTCAGTTTGTCCTTGATCTCAGGAGCTGTGTGCCGAAGTATTGAAGGATGGAGTAGCATAATGTCTGCACTCTGGTTTCGTATGGTTTGGTAAAAATAAACAAAATACATATAAAGACTCAGGATAAAATAGTCATCATTTTTCCATCTAGATGCAGGGCATAGAGGTCTTTATTGTACTGTTCTTTCATTTCTGTGTTTGAAGTTTTTCAAAATGAAATGTTGGGGACAGCTCTCTCTAGCAGCCACGGTGAAGACAGATTCACTGGGATTCCGGGGGTGTTGGGTGGTGGGCAGGGGAGTCCGATAGTTCCTGCTTTAAGGCAGGTCTGGATCCAGTCCTTCGGCCTCCCCTCTGCCTTTCACCCCTGCCATATTGACACACTCCTGGCTTTGCTAGCAGGTAGAGTTCTGCTTCTGAGAATGTCCTTCCTCCCACTGGCAGCAACCTGACAGACTGCCCCCATCTTTCAAGTCTGAAGCTCAACAAGCGTCTCCCCGGAGAGTTGGCCCATGTCTCCATGAGGCCAGCCCTCCACGTCCTCTGCCCCACCCCCACCACACCCACCACCTCCATGTCCGGTAGGGGCTCCTTCCTACTGCTTTGCGCTGTGATTACTTCTGTCTGCCTGCTTCCACAGCACAGCGAGCTCTGTGAAGTCAGGGCCGGGTTTATTCCTCAGTCTGGCATGTGCAATGCACAATCAGTAGATACCTGGTGATGAGGCCCTTTGCACTACTACTGCCTCATCCCATGGTCTCCACGTTAAATATATTTCCTTTCTGTAATTTGTTCCAACTGAACCTAAAACCATCTTCCGTACCTAATCAGGACCCGAGTCTCCTCCTCTTCACTTCAGGAGTTTTTCCTTTTGTTTTGTTGGGTTTTTGTTTGGTTGGGTTTTTTAAAAAATTTTTTTGCCTTGCCATGCAGCCTGTGGGATCTTAGTTCCTGAACAGGCATTGAACCCAGGCCCTTAGAGGTGAACGGAGTCCAAACCATCGGCCCGCCAGGGAATTCCCAGGAGTATCTTTTGAATGTATTCTTTCCCCTTCATCCCTCCTGTCATCGTCTGAACCCAGGATCATCCCTTGGTCTGTCCAGTGAGTATCGAATGCCTCGGCTGTGCCTGGTACTGCGGGGCTGCGTACCCAGCCAGGAGCCATGCCCCGTGCCTTTCTTACTGCTGTCCACCTGCCTCACCACTGCCAGGCTGCTTTTTACACCTAGATCTTTTCTGAAAACTTGCTGGCATTGCCCCATGTATAGGAATAGAGTGCAGCCCTCCCTGCCCACCCATGTTGCCCTCCCATTGCCCAGCTCCATGTCCTCCCACGCCGTGTTCTCTTGCCTTCCTGAACACTTTGCTGTTCCAGAAATATGCCACATAGCTTCACAACTCCATACCCCTGGACACGTTGTTCCTGTGACTGGAATTATCGCCGGCTTCGTGCACCTGTCTTGCCTGTCCTCCAAGACGAAGCTGGAGTCTCTGCCCTGAAGTTCCTCCGGCTCCTGGCCGGCCAAGGCCAAGACGGTTCACTCCCTTGAGTTCCCACAGTGCCTGCGAGTCCACAGCGTCCATGACCCCTCTGGCTGTTTACTGATAGGTTTTTCCCCTGAGACCAGGCAGACTCAGCATTTGGTCATCTTTGTATCCACTGAACCAGGCACTCAGTGCTTGTTCTGTTTAAAATCTAGTGTTTGGGGGAATTACCTGGCAATCCGGTGGTTAGGATTCTGATCTCTCACTGCCAAGGGCCCAGGTTCCAATCTCTGGTCTGGGGTCTAAAAATATCCCACAAGCCCTGTGACTTAGCCGAAAGAAATAATAATGGTAAATTAACAAAAGAAGAGTGTTTTGTTGGATATGCTGCCCCCTACGCGGCACTCCATAAAGTACCACCTGACGTGCATATGATGGTGTAAAAACAGCTGATCCCTGTGTGTGTTGCTCTCAGTAAAGAGCCAGCCCAGCCCAGGCCTTAGAATCCTGGTGGCTGTTGGCATGGCTACTTCAGCCCACTGCCATGGTTCAGTGAGGTGGACTGGGCACAGGGGGCAGCTCCAGTCACCTGCCACTCGGAAGATTTCAGAGGTCAAGAGTCATTTGGCGCTGATGCTGAGTCACACTGCCTTTCATTTGTCAAGACAATTGCTACCCAGCTTTGACAAGTAAACAGCACGTGGGTTCTTACGTGTGTCCCGAGATGTTGGCTGTTTCGTACGTTAACCCTAGTTTACAAAGTGTTGTCGTAACCCTTACTTCATCTTACCCATCCTAAAGTAAACCCCTTTGGTGTTAAAAATCTGGAACAAATGCTTACTTGGGGAGATCCGTGTGGGTGAGGTGTCCCTTATCAGTGAAAATATTTTGAACTTTATAGTTAGATCTGGGTTCATATTATCTTGCCACTTCTTACCTCAGGTTGGACTTCTGGGGTCCAGTCCTTAAAATGCAATAGTAACCTACCTTGCTAGATTGTTCTGGGGATTAAATGAGAAGACATATACAAATTGTCCAGAGCTTGACAGGAAGTATGTGCTTATTAACTTGTAATCCCCTTAAATTCTAAAGAAGGGAAGAATTACTTCAGAATTTTTTTCCCTCCAGATTTAGCCTGTCAATAATTCTTTATTATGCTCTTATTTTACAAAGCATTAAATACACTGAGTTAAATAGCAATATGTGTGTGCATGGCATATGCTTGTCTGTGTACTTCTGGAAGGATTCATTAAGAACTGTGAGTAGTGCTTACCTTTGTGAATTACTTCTTAATGAAGTTCCTTAGTACTGATATTTTTAGAAACTTCCATTGTATCTCTTTCCTAGTTGTTCGTAATTGTTATTCCTAAAGTCTTAAAATTCATTTAACCAAAACATATTTTTAAACACAATTTCTGTTTAGTAAATTTGAAATCTAAAAACTCAAGGAACTATACAAAGTCCTGTTCACAAATCTTAAAACTTTCTGCTTTGCATATCACTAATTTTATATGCTTGCCATTTTGCTTCATGATATTATTTAACCCAGTATCCAAAAATGTGGTGTATTTAAAATACTTTAAACACGGGACTTGCCTGGTAGAACAGTGGTTAGGACTCGGTGCTTTCACTGCAGAGGACCTGGATTCAGTCCCTGGTTGGGGAACTAAGATCCCACAAGCCACTGGGTAGGACGAAAAAAAAAAAAAGGAAAATACTTGAAACAAATTGACAAAATATTTTTATTGAAATGAATTTTACCATGATTCATTTGGAGAACTGCCATCTTCAGAATTAGTTTATATAATTAACGAGTGAATTGAAAACAGAGATAAATACCATATGATTTTGATTTTTACTAAAGGGCTAATACTTAAGGGCTTCCCTGATAGCTCAATTGGTAAAGAATCCGCAATGTGGGAGACCTGGGTTCAGTTCCTAGGTTGGGAAGATCTGCTGGAGAAGGGACAGGCTACCCACTCCAGTATTCTTGGGCTTCCCTTGTGGCTCAGCTGGTAAAGAATCCATCTGCAATGCGGGAGACCTGAGTTCGATCCCTAGGTGGGGAAGATCCTCTGGAGAAGGGAAAGGCTACCCACTCCAGTATTCTGGCCTGGAGAATTCCACAGACTGTAGTCCCTTGGGTTGCAAGGAGTCACACGACTGAGAGGCTTTCAAAGATCTAATAGTTTTTATATATAACTTTTTTTTTTAGTTTTTTAAAGTAGTTTTAAAAATAATTTTTAAATCTCTCACCATTAATCAGGTGCTGTCCTACATGTTTTAAGTGTGTTTACTAGGGGTTAAATGTGTACTTAAAAATATACGAGAGGTACTTCCCTGGCTCAGTGGTTGAGACTTCCCCTTCCAGCACAGGGGGTGTGGGTTCAATTCCTGGTGAGGGAACTAAGATCCTACATGCATTATTTTATTTAAAATACTTGCCCTTTTAACTTAAAAATTGTTACTGAAGTATAGCATACATTCAAGAAAGTACACAAATTCTAGATTTATAGCTTGATGAATTTTCCCAATATAAATACAACTGTGTAAGCAGCACCCACATCAAGATACAGGACATTACAAGCCCTCAAAGCCCTTCTTGTGTCCCTTTCAGTGAGCTCCGTCAAGGGTAACACTACCCTGACTTCTAACACCTTAGGTTAATTTTGTCTGGTTTTGAACTTGTGTGTCTGGCTCTTCCACTCAATGTTTGTGAGAATCATCTATGTGGTGTGTGAATTGTAATTCATTCATTCTTTTTTTTTTGCCATGCCATGCAACGTGGCGGAAAAGGCAGTGGCACCCCACTCCAGTACTTTTACCTAGAAAATCCCATGGATGGAGGAGCCTGGTAGGCTGCAGTCCGTGGAGTCGCTAGAGTCGGACATGACTGAGTGACTTGACTTTAACTTTTCACTTTCATGCATTGGAGAAGGAAGTGGCAACCCACTCCAGTGTTCTTGCCTGGAGAATCCCAGGGACGGGGAAGCCTGGTAGGCTGCAGTCTATAGGGTTGCACAGAGTTGGACACGACTGAAGCGACTTAGCAGCAGCAGCAGCAGCAGCAACACGTGGGGTCTTAGTTCCCTGACCAGGGATTGAACCTGCAGCCCCTGCATTTGAGGTGCAACAGAGTCTTAACCACTGGACCACAAAGGAAGTCCTTACCAGGGTTTAATTTTTAAAGTCTTTTCTCAGGTTATATATACATATCTAGCTTACCAGTAAAGGAGTTTTTAAACATGCACTTTTAGATATTTTAGCTAATGTTAAGTATAAAAATAATAAATGTATATGGAAAATTCACGAGTGCAGAAGGGTATACAGGGAAAAGGAAAACTCACTCCTTACACCCCAAGCCCAGTCACAGCCCGGATGTCCTCACTGTGAGCATTTCACTTTGTGTGTGTATTTAGGGCACTGTTCTGGGCCTTTCCCCACAGAACTCATCTCAGATACCAACATGGCAGTGCGTGTAGGTCTACTCATTCTTTTTAATGACTGCATTCTGTCCTGATTTTGGATCTGCCTTGTTTGATCTGCCCAGTCCCCATTAATGGAGTCCAGATTGCCTTTACCAGGAACAAACTGGAAGGCAGTAAGGAATGCTCGCCTGCATTCAACTGTGTGCGCCTGTCTAAATATAGCTGCCCTTGGACATAACTGCAAGTGCAGCCCTTAGGGCGGAAGGCCCACACAGTTTGCATTTTGCTGTAGATAAATGCCACACTGCCCTCTAGGGAAGTCACACAAATTTGTGATCCCACTAGCAAGCATATGGGAGTTAAAACACTCCGCTAAAATTCTACTGGTAAAGTGTTGCTTGTTAGTTCAGTCAGATTTATCATCACTCGGACAGTGTGTACAGTAGAAGTTCAGTTATAAGATGAAAATTAGCAGGTCATTTATATGTTAATGAGGTTTATATTCTTAGGTTTTTGTGAGTTAAAAATCTTGACTCTAGGGGTAAGATAATTTTTTTAAGGAAGGAATTCATGTCACTTTCTCCGTATATTCCTTTTCACATTTTTTATTGTGGTAAAGTACATAAAACATTTGCCATTCTTAAGGGTACAGTTCAGTGGCATTAAGTATATTCACATTGTTGTGTAATCGTCACCACTGTCTACCTGCAGAACCTTGTCATCTTCCTCACCCATTAATAATATCTCCCCATTCTCTCCTCTGCCCCTGGAACGTACTGGTCTACTTTCTTTCTCTGTGAATTTGACTGTTCTCAGTTTCCGTGTGTTTTTTCTATGTTGAAATTTTTCCTCGGAGAAGGGAAGAACACAGCGGGACTCATGGAGATGCACGTGAGGACTCTCCGAGGATTTCCGAAGTTCCTTCTCTCACACTTTGCTCCTGCATTCCGAGTGCACACTGTTGGCACGGAAGGTGGACACATGATATCTCAAGTTCTAGAACAGTGCTTCGAATGTGTGCCCGAGGAGTGCTTGCTGAACGGATTGATGAGTTTATGAAAACAGTGGGCCACGCACTACCACCCAAAGACCCTGACATCTTTGTACCTCTGATTAAACTCAGATTTTTGCATTTGTGATCCCATAGGAAATTGACATCTTCCGATAACAGACCTCGAGAGGACAGCTGGTTAAAATCCTTGTTTGTTCGGAAAGTTGACCCAAGGAAAGATGCTCACTCTAACCTCCTAGCCAAAAAGGAAACCAGCAGTCTGTACAAATTACAGTGTGAGTCCTGGGTTTGCTATCTTCATAGTTAACGTTTTTCCCTTGGTTCATAAGTTTATCGTTGAATTTTCTTTTGTTTCAGTTCACAATGTTAAACCGGAATGCCTAGAAGCATACAACAAAATTTGGTGTGTATACCAAACTATCCTTTACTTGGGGAAAAGTAATGATTTTAATATTTGTTGGTTGTGCTAACCCTTGATAGCAGAACGAGATCTTTCATGCCTCTTCTTAAAGCCAAACATTGAGAGGCTCTTAAGTTGAGCTCTGTGGGGTTACCAAGGGCATTCTGATTTTAAGCACTTATTCACCGAAGTCTGCATAGACTGTCAGACTTTGGAATGTTACTAGACTTTCAGGTTGGAAGGAACCTTGCCAGTCTGTCCAGTCCAGCTACTCATCCAGTGCTTGAGCCCTTTCTGGAGCCCTTCCTGACACTGTTCTTAAGTACATTCATATGCTCCATCTCTGGGCAGCTCTGAACGTTAAGAGTTAGATTGCACGTCCCTGGGACTGCCCCTGTTTCTAGTATTATGCCTAAGTACCCCTGCAATATAAGAGCCCTGTATGATTTCAGTAGAGCTGCCATTTCTTTCAAAGTCTTCCATCTGCCTGGGTTCAAATCCATTCAGCAGATTCTTAGAGTGATGTGAAATCCATATACTCTTACAGAATTTGTAAACTTTAAGACCAAAGAGAATTACATGCACCGGTTCTTAAGTTAATAGAAATAGCAGTTCAATGATCAGTTGTCTGCAAACATGATTTAAAAGCACTTTTTAAAAACCGTTCATATCTACTGCTTTCATGAGAAAGCAAATGATTTTGTTACCAGAATCAGCCTAACTTTCAGAAGCAAAAAAATCTTTTGTTTTATTTTTGGAGGTGGGTTGCAAAAGGTAACATTAGCGTAGTTTCATGCTCACCTCAGCGCTGTCCTCTTTATTTAAAAAATGACCTAAAACAAAGCAGATGGTTTTTCTCTAAATCTCTTTTCATAAGATGAAAATTTTCTGTATGCTTATATTTCCCTGGATTATCTTCCCTGTCCTATTTTTTTATTAGTTCATCTCCTGTCTCAGATTCCTGGCCATCTACTCATGTTTCTATTTGAAAGTCTTGTTCTCACTTCACACTCAAAATGTAGAATTGCTCTGCTCCTCCCGCTTCCCCATGTGTGACACTGACCGTGGTTTTATTTGACTCTCGCCTTAGTTTTCTGTGACCAGTCCGTCACTAAGGGCTGGGCATCTTCATTTGACATGCATTTTGCTTCTCTTTGCTTGTTTCCCTCTCCAGGCCGGTTGAGGCCCATTTCCAAGTAGCCCTTCTGACTGCCTTCCTGGGCTTGAAGCTGCCCCAGTACCTCAAGCCCCACCCCCTCCCCACTGCAATCCGTTACCCAGAAGTTTGTCAAGTTGGTCTGCTTGAGTTCTGTTTTCTCCTTCATCCTGTTTCTTTTCCTTTTCTCTGGAACTTTCAGCAGCAACCTATTTCCAGTACATAAAGGCTTAACACCTGCCTGGTTTTTAGGGGCTCCAGTAATGAGGTTCTGCCCAACCCATCCAGTTCTGGGTACTAGGGTCACCTAACTCACAGCCCCGATTCACCTCGGTCATCTGTGCAGGCTTCCATCAGCCGCACTTGCTCCAGCGCTGGGTTCTTTACTTTCTGCTCATGTCATGTGGCAAACAGAAAACCCATTTCCCTAACATAATCCATCTTTCCCAATTTCTGTCAACCCCATGTTACTTCTGAGCATTCATGTGTCATATATCAAATAGATTTAATATCTGATCTTAATTTTAAAAGTAAATGCTACCCTTCAAAAATTAATATGTGGTTTGGTCATCGTACTTGGTCAGAAAGACATTTGAGTTTTCAGTTAGTTAGACATAAGACCATTCAGAGCTTTTCTCCATTAACTAGTCACATCCACCCTGTCTTAGGGCCCCAACATTGGGTGATGATCACTAGCTTAATATCACCTGATGTCAGCAAATAATCTGAACAGGTTCCATTTCTGACCCTTGATACCTTTTTGCACCCATTGTTGGATCTGTATTGTACTTTTTTGTCATAATTTTTCTACTCAAAAAAGCGTGCAGGTTTGAGCTTTCCTCTTGGTGTGATTCAGCTATGCCTCTTCCCTTTGTCTTTCCCTGTCCATTAGAATCTGTACTGTGGGAGGGTTTCCATGGAATGAGGCCCTGCCACCTCTGCTAACGTGACACCCTGGCATGACCACGTGTGATGGACAGCAACAACCTGGGCGCTGTGTCCAGTGTGGGACTCTGCGATACCTTTCACATCCCCTTAGCTGGTTGAATATACTTCATGTTGTGTCTTTCATTTGCATTCTCCTGCACTGTGGATGCTCTTTGGGATTGGTGGGGTGGAGGTTGCTTCCAGACTCTGTTGTGTTTCAGCTTCGTCTTCTTCCTTAAAGCCCACCCTCTCTGCCCCTGCTTCCTCTGCCTCTCGGGCCGCTTCTGTCATCTCCCCCATCCTCAACATTACTTTCTTCTCTTTCTCTCTTCTCGCACGTTCTTTTCCCATTACTCTCATCCATCCTATCTTTGGAACCACCAGAACTTAGCTTTTATACATATCACCGTTCCTAAGTGCTTTTTTCCCCCTGAAATGGTGAATAATGGATTCATAGTTGTGGAATTTGGGGACCTTTGACTCTTCTTTATCATTTTTATCAATATACTTGAGTTACTTACCACTGTTCTAGATAGCTGGGTTATCAGTCACCTAAGCATTTGATAACTGGGCCATTAGAGTTTTACAACAGAATTCAGCTAAAAGGCTAATTCTGTAGTTTGTTTCATCATAAACGTATTCTGAGGTCAGTTGTCAGAAGACAGAGTAGATGACCTTTTCCTATTATTGATCATGTGTTATCCACCTGATGTAATTTTGTTGCTTGTTTAATTAGTGTTGCTCTTTCTTCTCTTTAAGTCAAGAGGTGTTGCCAAGGATTCATGAAGATAAACATTACCCTTGTACTTTGGTGGGGACTTGGAACACGTGGTATGGCGAGCAGGATCAAGCTGGTAGGAAGCAGAAGTCTTTGGAATAAACACTTGTTCCTTAAGCCTTTACTGTCATCACTTAAATGATTTTCAACTTAGTGCTTGTTTTTATAATCAAAGCTTTCCAAATCTTGATCTAGTGTTATGATTGAAGTAGTTTCTCAGTAAATCACAGCAAAAACTCCTTCTTGATCATTTTTCACATTTGAATCTATTATTGAAACTTTACGGTATAACTCAGGCCAACACACATTACAGTTTTGTACTGTGTTAACACTAAGCATATCTGGAATATTTTCAAGGTCAGAATATCATAAAGGCCTAAATGTATGTTATCTTTTAAAATATGTTTCAGTTCACCTTTGGAGGTATGAAGGAGGCTATCCAGCCCTCACAGAAGTGATGAGTAAACTCAAAGAAAATCAGGTAATGATTTTGAAAAATGTTTGCTTATTCAAACTATTGATATAGTAGATTTTGCTGCTGCTACTGCTGCTAAGTCGCTTTAGTCGTGTCCGACTCTGTGCGACCCCATAGACGGCAGCCCACCAGGCTCCCCCATCCCTGGGATTCTCCAGGCAAGAACACTGGAGTGGGTTGCCATTTCCTTCTCCAGTGCATGAAAGTGAGAAGTGAAAGTGAAGCTTCTTAGTCCTGTCTGCCTCCTAGTGACCCCATGGACAGCAGCCTACCAGGCTCCTCCGTCCATGGAATTTTCCAGGCAAGAGTACTGGAGTGGGGTGCCATTGCCTTCTCTGTAATAGTAGATGTTAGTACAGAATTAAATGACTCTTTTCTAGCATCAGTTTTTGTAAGGAAACTGTTAGTTTTCGGTAGTAAAGATTTTATTATTTGGTTTCTTGAGGTTGTATTTGAACAGAGTCATCAGTAATACTGTTAAAATAACAGTTCTTATTGTAAAAGTCAGTTGTACTTTGAAACTGATAAGCTGGTACGTTTGAAGCCAGTGAGTCAACCTAGTCACCACAGTCAGCCTGAGTTACCTAACACATACCTGCTTTAGGAACTGCCAACCACACATTCTTCACCTTGGGCTGACTTTGCTGTCCTCCCCTCCCTTCACTAATAGAAAAGTGTTCATGGAAAAATTCTACCAGCTTAACATTATTAGAGAAGAAACTGTTTTGTGTAGATTCTCTGTCCCTATATAAATGGCTTTTGGATTATCTGATATTTTGAGGTGTCCATGTCATCTGTCTTATAATACTGTCAAACAGTGTCAGGAGGACCTAAAAGCATAGGAAATTAAATTTGTTTCCATTGTCATTTAAATAATCAAGATAACGGTGAAGTTTATTATCTAAACCTGGACACTTCTGAAAGTGAAAGGGAATGCTAATAGCCATTATGCTGACTCAACAAGATGTGAGCTGGGACTGTCTCAGGCCAAGGGACCCTGTTTATAATAGTATTCTACTAGAGGGGGAACGTACATGTTACTCAAGTGGGTTTATATTGTATGTAAATACTAGCAAGTCTCATGAGCACCTTTTTCACTCAAAGGAATTTTCGGAATTCCGTAAGGCAAGAAGCAACATGCTTCTCTCGAGAAAGAATCAGCTGCTGCTGGAGTTCAGTTTCTGGAATGAACCCATCCCACGATCAGGACCGAACATATATGAACTCAGATCCTACCAGCTCCGAGTAAGTCCTGGAACAGGAGTTGGCCATGTCCCCTCGTTCTCTGTGCAGCAGGACGCACACCCCTGGTGTCGAGAGCAGTCGCTGGGCACATGTTCTGTGATGTGTGCTTGGCTCATTTTCTCCCCTGTCCAGTTCTTCTCATTTCCTTTTTTGGCTTGTTTGTTTTTGTCTTTTTTCTTTTTTTTTTTGCTGTGCAGTATGTGGGATCTTAGTTCCCTGACCAGGGATCGAACCCATGCCCCTCTTCATTGGAAGCAGAGAGTCTTAACCACTGGACCACCATGGAAGTCCCTTCTTTTTTTTTTTTTTTTAATCTTTCTTTCTCACTCTTTCTCTTCTTTTAAGGATATTTGTTTTTTATAGCCTTAGACATAAGAGAAAAGACCTAAAATGCAGGACCAAGTACATTATATAGCATCTATTGTCATTGAACTAGAGCAACTAATAAGCGTGTGATATCTGAATACATTATACAGCACTGTAAGAGAAAAGGGGAATAATATTTCTACGACTTTCTAGATGTTTCCCTGCTAGGACACGACTAAAAAAAAAAAGCCCAGATAACAGCATAGTTAAAGTGAAAACATATCAGTAGATCTCAGTGGTCTAACATTCAGTATTATACTGGGGGAGAAAAATCAAAGAATGTCTGTTAGGTTTACTTAAATTGAATTATTTTAAAATTTCAAAGTAGGGACTTCCCTGGTTAGGACTCTGTGTTTCCACTACACAGGGCATGGGTTCCATGCCTGGTGGGGGAGGCAAGATCCCACATGCTGCACAGCAAAAAAATTAATAAATAAAAAACTAAAATTTCTCAATAAAGTCTGAATAGGTACCAACAATTTAATCGTGAATGGCCTGTGATTTTCATAGCTGTAACTGGATGACCTTAACTCTTACCCTTGAGTATATGTTGTCTCCTTAGATGGAGCCATAGAATTATTACTCCCACCACAAGATAGGTATGAACAGAGTGCATAATGTTGTTCTGTTACATTTTTTTACTTGTTAGATCTCACATTATTAAAAGTTAATTTCTTAGTTAGTCTTGTCATTTGGTATTTTTCATGCTGCTGTTTCCATATTTCTTCACAGAAGGACTAACAAACCAAATCCAAATCTCTTTTCAGCCAGGAACTATGATTGAATGGGGCAATTACTGGTGAGTATATGACCAAATGATGAGTTTGTAAGTCTTAGACTTAGATTCGTAAGTCTTAGAGTCTTTTACACCATAGTGTTAATTCTAGAAATAAAATCTGGGGTTCATGCCACAATTTAATATTAGACTGTTGTTTTGTTTGACATATTTGTATTACGAGATTTTTCAAACAAGCACACAACTAGAGAGAAAAATACCACCAGCACCCCTCCCTGCCTTGCTTAGCTTCAGCAATTATCAACACATGGCCGGCCTTGCTTAAGTCCAAATGCCCCTACCCAGAGTATTTGAAAGTAAATCCCAAACAACGTAACACTGCATCTCTGGGAATTTGAGTGTGCATATATCTCCCAAAAGATAAGGATTTTTTATAAAAACAAAACCCCAGTGGTACATGAGGTTATTTCCTATTCTTCTTGGATATTATCTTTTCTGAAACGTTGCTTTTGTCACATAAACAGAACACCACAATGATATAACTGCTTCCGTTTCTTCTTCTTTGTTTAATTAGCGAAATACCAGTTTTTCTATCTTGTATATATACAGATTCAACAGAATCCCAGTCAAAATCTCAGCAGACTCTAAAAATGCAGAGGACCCCAAAATAGCTAAAACAGTCTTGAAAAATAGGAACAAAGTTGGGGGACTCACTGCTCAACTTCAAAACTGACTACAAAGCTAGAGTAATCAAGACAGTATGGTGCTGACATACAGACAGGCATTTAGATGGAATAGAATTGAAGGACGAGAAACAAATTTTCACGTATGTGAACAATTAGTTTTTGACAAATGTACAAAGGCAATTCAATGGGGACAGATAGACTTTTCATCAAAGGGTTCTGAAACTTTGGATATCCTTGCAAAAAGATGAATTTAGATCCCTACCTCATATTATATACAAAAATTAACTGAAAATGAATTGTATACCTAGATGTAAGAGCTAAAATATAACATTTTCAGAAGAAAAATAAGGGAAAATCTTTGTAACGTAAGGTTAGGCAAAGAGTTCTTAGATAAACACCAAAATCACAATCTACAAAAGAAAAAAATTGATTATTATTCACCAAAATTAAAAACTTTTGTGTAATTCAAAGGATACAGTTTTAAAAATTAAAAGACAGATCACAGACTGAGAGAAAATTTTGCAAATCACATATCTGATAAAGGGCTTATATCCCAAATATATAAGGAAATCATACAACTCAATAATGAGAAGATGACCCAATTAAAAAATGGGCAAAAGACTTGTAAAAACAGTTCTCCCAAGATATACAAATAGCCGAAAAGGAGATGAAAAGATGGTTAGCGTCACTGATCATAAGAGAAACTCAAATCAAAACCACAAATATATGCCAACCATCTCGTACCCTTTAGAAGGGCCATTATCAAAAGAACAGAAAATATCAAGTGTTAGCAAAGATACAGAGAAGTTGGGACCCTTGCATAATGTAGGTAGGAATATAAAATGGGGCAGCCATTATGGAAAATGTTTTTTCATACAGCACTTCTTAAAAACATTAAAAATAGCATTATATCTGATGCAACAGTCCTACTTCAAAAGAATTCAAAGCAGCATCTCAGAGAGAGACTTGCACAGCACTGTTCATCACAGCATTCACAGAGTTAAGAGGGTGGAAGGAAGGTAAATTTCCATCGACAGATGAGTGGATGCATATGTGGCATGTACATAGAGTGGAATTTTATACAGCCTTTAAAAAGAAGGAAATCCTGCCACATGCACTGTTAACCTTGAGAACATTGTGTTAAGCCAAGTAAGCCCATTATAAAATGACAAGTACTAATGCAAAGTCTCTAAAGTGGTCAACACCAAAGAGACAGAAAACAAAATGGTGGCTGCCAGGGCCTGGGCGGGCGGAGGGGAGTTGGTGCTTAGTGGGTAGTTTCAGTTTTGCAAGATGAAATGTTGGAGAGATGTGTTGCACAGCAGTGTGTGAACAGACTTGGCCCCACTGGCCTGTACAGTAGGAGATGTTGAGGTAAATTTAATGTCAGGTGCTTTCTACCGCAATAAAAAATAAAATTGTAAAATAAATTTGAAAAAAAAGTTAATAGGCAAAGCATTTAAATAGACATTTCCTCAAAGGAGCTCTGTGAATGCCTGATAAACATGTGAAAAGCTGCTCGGTGTCCTTAGTCATTGTGGAAATGCAAAGTACACCACATTGAGATAGTGGTTCATACCCCCTAGGATGGCTATAATTAAAAAGAATAACAAGTGTTGATGAGGTTGTTAATGAATTGATGCCTTTATACATTGTTGGTGGGAATGTAAAATAGCACAGCCACTTTGGAACGGGAGAGCTATGACTTTTTATTTTCAGTTTATATATGTTCTCTTTTCTTCAGTTATGAAATTTATTGCTTTGGGCTTGATAATCTCTAAGATCTTTTTACCTCCAAAAACAGTTCTGGGACCTTTCTTTCTAATGAGTCTTTTCTTCTTAGATCATCAAGGCTAACTAATACAAGATAGAATTCCCTTTCATTTGAAAACTAAGAAAAACATATTTGATTGTATGCTATTGTTGGGGGAGTGTGTAATTTCCTCAGTTTTGTCTCGCCGCAGCAAAGATTTGAAATGGTGGACCAGTGTTACCGCTTGGTTACACCTCAGTTTTATTTGGCGAGCAAAGGCTAGTACACCCTCAAGGTGTGAGGGCAGGCCAGCCCAAAGGAGAGGCCCTCCTCCTTTGGCTTCCTCTTGGCTTCCTCCTTGTGTGTTTTGTCTCCTCCCCGCTGAGCCGGCCCTATGCAAATTGGGCTAGCCAAGAAGGGGGCGTGTTTGTTTCACCTGATGTTCTCATTCCCATCTGTAGATTTTCTTTTGTTCTGTTTTTGTGGGCTTTTCCTTTCTTTGTCATTTAGCCACTGCTATTTTAGACTTCTTTTTCCTGTTCTAACTGCCTAACATTCCCTCCTCAAGAGATGGGAGACCCAATTCTTTGGGAATAGGGGTATTGCGGTTTCTCTGGCTACTTCCTGCTGAGCTGGGATGGTGAGGGGCATTGGGTCTCCTCTTCTTGGTAATCTAAGCCTCAGAGTCCTGATAGCGGTGTCCATCTAAGGGTGAGTGATATTTTTCATGGTCGGGTGTAGTTTGATATGTCTTTGTTGAACTGGCACTGCATGTTGTAGCTTGTTGACCTGGGCAGAGAGAAAACAGGTTAGACAATTGATAATACATGGAGCAATCATGTGCAGCATCAATATGGTGATAACAGGGATTAGTAGGGGCATTAGCCAACCAAATTCCCCCTCTCCAGGAGAAGGCTCCCCCAAAGAGAGATTGTAGCCACCCTGAGAACTCTCCAGCTCATTCTTTGAGATCCTATAGGATCTGAATATTTTTCTTGAGGATTGTGAAACTTTGTTCAGCTTAGCTGGAGGTATTTCCCAGAAACAACACTCCTCATTCATGATGGCTCAAGTCCCTCCTTGTTCAGGGATCAGGCGATCTGTCTCCTATCTATTTGGAGTACAATTCCGGACAAGCTGTGTTGGCTCTTCAGAGCTATCCTGAGAAATCTTATCCCCAGAAACTTAATTTGGGGAGTGTTCATTAGAATGGCACTCATTTGTAATCCTGAATAGGTATTTGCCCACCCCAAAGGAGAGGCCCCAATCTGCGTTGGCTTCCTCC
>NW_011494644.1:12530240-12537007 GCF_000754665.1 Bison bison bison
GTTTGACCTGACGTTCTCACTCCAGTCTTTGGATTGTCTTTTGTTCCATTTTCATGGGCTTTCCCTTTCTTTGTCCTTCAGCCACCGCCATTTTGGATTCCTTTTTCCTGTTCTAACTACCTAACACTTTGATTATAGACATCATTTTATTAAGGAATTGGTGAGTGATCCCCCGAAGTGTAGTAATTTAGTTGCCCACAGGATAAAATCACTCATTTCTATTTTTCCATGTTACTAATTGAGACATGTCCAATGTGGAATCCGCAGAGAAGTACTGAGTGTATTCTTCAGTTATTTTAACAAATTATTTACAAAGCCCAGTTCAGCATGCAATTTATATTTTGGCACATAGGTAACTATTTAAGATGGTGATCTCCTCTTCAGTACATGCTTCTGATTATTTCCAGGCTGAGGCAAGTATGTTTTCTTTCCCTACTGAGAAAGCGGATGAGAAAAATTCCAAATGAAGTGAACAATCCTGAACATTTATCACTATCGATGAATATGGAGGGGTTTCCCCTCTTTGGGTTAAAATGCACACTATAGTGATTTGCCTAATTTTAATAATTAACTAATCAGGTTTGTAATTTTGGGTGATGATTATGATCATGTAACACTAAATGTAAGGTTAAAGAAATTAGCATCAGGGACTTCCCTGGTCATCCATGATTAAAGACTCCAAGCTTCCAAGGCACGGGGTGCAGGTTCGACCCCTGGTCAGGGAACTAAGATCCAACATACCACGCAAAATAAAGACATCTCCATTTTTTAAAAAAATCAGGACTGCAGCCACATATCTCATGCTGTTTTTAATAGTTACGAATTACTCTACACATTTTACAAAACTGACTAATATTGCTTCAGAAAGGTAGATTGACATCTAATGTACATTAAAATAGCTTTCAAATACATTCAATAAAAGTATTCTTTGTTCTGAACAACTTGCGCTGGGAATGGAGGAAACTCACTTTTTTAACATACCTGATGCGGTATCTGAACGTTGTTTTTTTCTCGTAGGGCTCGTGCCATTCGCTTCAGACAGGACGGTAATGAAGCAGTTGGAGGGTTCTTCTCCCAGATTGGGCAGCTCTATATGGTGCACCATCTCTGGGGTATGTTTTTTTCCCTTTCATTTTTACGTTCCTGGGATTTCAGAATTCATTACTAAATAAGTTGTCCTAGCCTGTAAATCATACCTCAGGTCAGGAACCTGGAACACTGCAGCTGACCCAGATGCCCCAGATGGAAGGTAGGTGTTTGGCCCCCAGCACAAGAGGTCCACAGTGAAGGGTCCCCAGACGCGCAGCTCATCGTGAGCTGGTGAGATGAGAGCAGGGCTGAGAGGTGCTGCGGCCTTTCACAGGGCGGTCCCAGCCTCCCTCTCTGAACATCCCCCAGCTCCCTCAGGGACAGTGCCACGCTCCGCACAGAAAGATGTCCTCGAAGAGGGCCCACTGCCTGCCTCGGGTCTGGATCCGTTGTCCTCTGAGGCATCTTCTCTCGCCTTTGCTGTCCCCACCTACTTTGGCTTGACGCCTCCTTTGGTTTGCAAGAAATACTGGAGTGGGTAGCCATTCCCTTCTCCAGGCGACCTTCCCGTTCCAGGGATCAAACCCAGGTCTCTGGCATTGGAGGCGGATCCTTTACCATCTGAGCTACCAGGGAACACTTGTAAATGGTTATTAATGTTAAAAAGATGAAAAGCCTGACATTTCCAAACCCTAAACCGTATTCATTCACTGAGGTGTGGGTTTGCCCTCTCTGGTCCGCCAAGTGCTGCAGGGGCGTGCGCCTGCTGGGGCAGCTGGAGGCTCAGGGACAGGGTAATGTCTGGCAAGCAGACCTATTAAGTATAACTTAACCTTTACAGGCTTGAGGTAGGGATAAGGTCGTTTTTATTGTGAATTTTTAGTGTATGATCTGTCCAGAGGATTTAAACTGAAAACACAGACCCCTCCCCTTCCTCAGCCTGGAGGGCCCTCTGAGAGCGGCTACTATGGTGAGTGAGCGTTGGGACCGGAGGGTCCGGACCCTGTACTCTGGCACAGGCCAAGGTCAGACATGTGTCTACTGTCAGGCAGTGCCCATCTCCACCTTCCTTTGTGTCTCCAGCCAGTGTCCCAAATGTCCACTGCCCACTTCCTACCTCATAGGGAAAAAGTATTGAGATGTGCAGAGATGCATTCTCAGTTGGCCACAACTTACCCTCGCTTATCCATCTTTTTTAGAGAAAGAACCAACACTTACCAAGCACCTCCGTGTGTTGGTTATTTATGCACCATTCCCTTTAGCCCTGACAGCCACACACCACCAATGAGATACCATGACCCACACGTGGTAAAGAAATCACCCCAGCCACAGCTGTGCAGGAGCTGGGCCAGCCTCAGACATCAGCCTGTCTGGCTTCAAAGCAGGTCTTCCCCGAGCAGAGCTCCCCTTCCTGTTACCCTCGCACATGATGCGGTCCTTCCACCCTCCTCCACCAACACCCCTCCTCCTCCGAGGCCTTGCGGCCGCAGCTGCTCCACCACCCTACCTGTGGGCTCCTTCCCTCGGTATGTGAACAGTCTCAGTGCCTCCCGTCTTTAAAAGCCTCCCCAAACCCAGAAGTCCATTAACAGATGAACAAAATGTGGTTTGTGCAAATTCACAAAAACTGAACATAGAATGGAGGGTACCAGGGGTTGAGGGGAGAGGGGAATTGGGAAGAGATGGTTTATAATGGATAAAGTTTTAACTGGGGCTGATAAAAAAGTGGCACAATATAATGTACTTATTGCCTCTGAATTATACATTTAAAAATAGTTACAGTAGGGACTTCCCTGGTGGTCTAGTGGTTAAGACTCACGCTTCCACTGCAAAGGAAATGGGTTTGATCCCTGGTCAGGGAACTAATATCCTACATGCCACGTAATGTGGCCAAAAAAGAAAAAAAAAAAAAGAAAATAGTAAATTTTGTTATGTATATTTTACTCCAAAAAGTTTGTTTTAATTAAGAAAACTTTTTAAGGAACAC
Source organism: Bison bison bison (assembly GCF_000754665.1). Taxonomy (NCBI): domain Eukaryota; kingdom Metazoa; phylum Chordata; class Mammalia; order Artiodactyla; family Bovidae; genus Bison; species Bison bison. Next base: position 12,533,257 of record NW_011494644.1, read on the forward strand.
AGGCCTCTCCCCGCTGTGTTCCCTGCAAGGGGGGTCCCCACACGGTGCACGAGGGGTGCGCCTGGCCCTGGGAAGAAAACTGCTGCTTGTCATGTGGATGTTAGCCATTTTCACCCAGGTCGTGAGAGGTAGAGGATTTCCTTTTCCTTCTATTCTTCAGTACCTTCAAAATTTTATGTAATCAATTTACACTCCTAGTGGGGAACTTGTGGTCAAATTACTTGGCCTGCATGGTTAGGTCTTCTCATAGGGAGAAGGAAGCCCTAAACAGAGACTAGAACTGAGTGGGGAGCCCTCCCGGGCCAGTGGTTAGAAGGATCTTGCCGGGTTGGGAAGCAGAAACCAAAGCACCCAGTGAGGTATCTGAATTGTATCCCCAGGACCTGACCCTTGGCCCATGCCCTTCCCTCCACTGGAGGGCTTTTCTCTCCGGTTCCTGCATGTGGACAATGAAATGTCGGTTTCAACCTTGAAACCCCACTTGGTCACATCATACCTTCCAGGGAGCTTTCCCTGGTCAGCTGTGTTCTCCCTGTGGAGTCTCCTTGTTCTCCACTGTCGTGAACACAGTCTCTCACCCAGATCGTTGCACGGCCTTATAAATACTGAGTAAAATTGAATCTCCTATTGCTTATCTGTGGCCTGACAGTTTCTGGTTATGGATTTAACACATTAATGAGGAAGTTCACTTGGTTGGTAAAGGCACATCTTGAATCCACTAGACTGTAAACCTTGAGAGCAGATTGTTTTGCCTCTCTCACATGGCCTGACAATTCTACTCAGAATAACCCGCTCACAGTTAGCCCAGCTTAGTACTAAGTTCACGAAATATAGATGGTCCCTGACTTAGGATGGTTCAACTTACAATTGTTCAACTTTATGACAGTGCAAAAGTGATCCCTGTTCAGTAGAAACTTTGAAGTGTGAATTGTGCTCTTCCCCCAGGCTTTTGGTACAGTCTCTCATGATGCTGGGCTGTGGCAGTGGTCAGCTGCGCAGTCACAAGGGTGAACAGCCAGTACGCTCACAACTATTGTGGTTTTCGCTTTCTGTGCAGTATTCAGTTACATGAGACACTAAACTCTTGATATGAATAGGCTTGGCATCAGATGATTTTGCCCAGCTGTAGGGTAACATGAGCGTTCTGAGCACGTTTAAGGTAGGAAAGGACTTCCCTGTAGCTCAAACGGTAAAGAATCTGCCTGCAATGCAAGAGATCAGGGTTTGATCCCTTGGTCGGGAACATCCTCTAGAAAAGGGAATGGCAATCACTCCAGTATTCTTGCCTGGAGAATCCCATGGACAAAGAAGCCTGGTGGGCTACAGTCCATGGGGTCACAAAGAGTTGGACATGACTGAACGACTAATACACATAACACACATGAGGTAAGGAAGACTCAGCTGGGATGTTCTTGTGGATTAGATGTATTGAATGCATTTTCGATTTACAATATTTTCAGCTTATGATGGGTTTATTGGGACGTAACCCCATCGTAAGTCAAGGAAGATAACGTAGGCTATTTGAGAAAACAAGATGAGCAGCTGAGTCAGCACTTAAGGGACATCTAGTTGACCCTTGAACAACACAGGTTTGAACCGCATGGATCTTTTTCAGTTGATACACACAGTACGATGCAGCCAACCCACAGCTGTTTGAATCCGAGGGTGCAGATCCATGGGTACATAGGGCCAGCAGTGGGACTTGAGCACCTGCAGGTTTTGGTGTTCATGGCAGGTCCTGGAGTCATTCCCCCCTGTACTAGTGGAATGTAGGGCGTTATGTTTGGCTAATTCTTCTGTGTGGCTATTTTTAAGCTTACAAGGATCTTCAGACCAGGGAGGATATACGGAACGCAGCATGGCATAAACATGGCTGGGAAGAACTAGTGTATTATACAGGTAATATCTTAATAGGCATAAAGCGCTTTATTCTTCTCGTCTCATTGTTTTAATGTTCTTTCACCCTGAAGCTCATGGTGTATTTGAACAAAAAAATAATGTTTTGCTGTCAGATGGTGAATTGTAAGGTTGAGGGAATAGAGAAATCGTCATATTTTTCTTTGATAGTTACATGACTTTTTCAATAGAGAATATTCATTGTTTCAAGTATACATGTTGTCTAGTACAGTTTTCAGATCTTTGTGTGTTGTAAATTTTACATCATTACATTTTTTTGTACATTTCTGTATTCTCTGAAAATTTATCATACAAATATATTTTTTTCCTAAGCTTTCTCATCAGAATTGTTTATTCCCTAAAGCATTACAATTTAATACAGCAATTAAAATAATTTTGGGAATTACTTCAATATTTAAACTTTCCATATGTACGTGTGTATGCCTGTGTACATACATGTAAGCCTATACATCTGTGTATACTCATATGTGGAGAAGGCAATGGCACCCCACTCCAGTACTCTTGTCTGGAAAATCCATGGACAGAGGAGCCTGGTAGGCTGCAGTCCATGGGGTCGCTAAGAGTCGGACATGACTGAGCGACTGGACTTTCACTTTTCACTTTCATGCATTGGAGAAGGAAATGGCAACCCACTCCAGTGTTCTTGCCTGGAGAATCCCAGGGACAGGGGAGCCTGGTGGGCTGCTGTCTCTGGGGTCGCACAGAGTCGGACACGACTGAAGCGACTTAGCAGCAGCAGCAGCAGCATACTCATATGTGTATATATAATACATACACTATGAAATCCTAGTTGCTTGATTTTTAGAAGAAAACAGCCAGACTGAATACCACCCAGTGACACCAGTGCAGGTAATAAGCACCACCCATGTTGCACGTCAGGCACACTTAAGCCTCTACCCTACCAGGAAGATCGAAGAGTAATTTGTTCTGGAAAATAACTATTATCTTGTCTGTTAGTTCATGTATCATAAATCCTATAACTGTATGTGGCTTTGCTGCTTATTCTTACACTTTCATCAGGTCCCAAAGACATATTTCCTCAGCACTGACAGTGTTACAGGTACAGTGTATTGTACCTGTAACAATCTTCACAGGTTTTTTGCTGTATATAGGATACAGTCAGATTATTTGATTCTATATACATTTTAATTCAGTTCAAAGGACCTTTTAAGAAAGCACCATTTTTCTCACAATATAGACTTTGCTGGTTTCCAGCACATGAAATACATCTCCTGACAGAATATTTTAATGACACATGATAGGGTGTCAGCTGATCTGTCATTAGCTTGTATATTTCTGCCCGAGACCAGTCCTTAGTATTCCAGTACTGATTTCAGGCAGCATGTCTTCTGAATGAATATCCTCAGCAGCCTACTTGTTAGCATGTATTTATTGCCATCTGTTTAGAAAACAGTGAGCCCCAGTGATTACGGCCCTTGTTTTCAGTCCCACTTATTCAGGAAATGGAATCCAGAATCATGATCCCACAGAAGACCTCGCCCCTCCAGTGAAGCGACGGAATGGAGATGTGCCTACAGAAGTTTATGTGACAAGTGCTTGTCATCAATCAACTTGAACTGTGTTACAAGTGAGAGAGAAACACTGAAGTGTAAACTGCTGTATATAGCTTGTAAGAGACCTCTTTTCTTTAAAATTTACATAATCACAAGACAGGAAACTATTACAGCTTGGCTGATTGTAGTCCTCGGAAACATCCCTAAGTTTGTCGAATGTACCGTATAATATTAACACCAAGCCACCTCTCCCTACCCCCCAGGAAAAGAGAGCCCAGTTGAAAATTGGAGTCATCTCCAAGTAAGAATCTAACCATGGG
>NW_011494644.1:12537107-12578317 GCF_000754665.1 Bison bison bison
GTCAAGAGGTGTTGCCAAGGATTCATGAAGATAAACATTACCCTTGTACTTTGGTGGGGACTTGGAACACGTGGTATGGCGAGCAGGATCAAGCTGTTCACCTTTGGAGGTATGAAGGAGGCTATCCAGCCCTCACAGAAGTGATGAGTAAACTCAAAGAAAATCAGGAATTTTCGGAATTCCGTAAGGCAAGAAGCAACATGCTTCTCTCGAGAAAGAATCAGCTGCTACTGGAGTTCAGTTTCTGGAATGAACCCATCCCACGATCAGGACCGAACATATATGAACTCAGATCCTACCAGCTCCGACCAGGAACTATGATTGAATGGGGCAATTACTGGGCTCGTGCCATTCGCTTCAGACAGGACGGTAATGAAGCAGTTGGAGGGTTCTTCTCCCAGATTGGGCAGCTCTATATGGTGCACCATCTTTGGGCTTACAAGGATCTTCAGACCAGGGAGGATATACGGAACGCAGCATGGCATAAACATGGCTGGGAAGAACTAGTGTATTATACAGTCCCACTTATTCAGGAAATGGAATCCAGAATCATGATCCCACAGAAGACCTCGCCCCTCCAGTGAAGCGACGGAATGGAGATGTGCCTACAGAAGTTTATGTGACAAGTGCTTGTCATCAATCAACTTGAACTGTGTTACAAGTGAGAGAGAAACACTGAAGTGTAAACTGCTGTATATAGCTTGTAAGAGACCTCTTTTCTTTAAAATTTACATAATCACAAGACAGGAAACTATTACAGCTTGGCTGATTGTAGTCCTCGGAAACATCCCTAAGTTTGTCGAATGTACCGTATAATATTAACACCAAGCCACCTCTCCCTACCCCCCAGGAAAAGAGAGCCCAGTTGAAAATTGGAGTCATCTCCAAGTAAGAATCTAACCATGGGGAAAAAAAAAAGTTAGCTATTTCTTTATAAAGAGCAAATCTGTTTTATAATTACAGATTTTTAAGACAAATTTCTTGTATCAGGAAGAAATATAAATTTCATCATGTTTCTGTAGCATTTTTTTCTGAGTTTCAGACTAGGAACAAATTATAAGTGTACTCAATACCTGGAAATGTTTTGCTTCACTTTCATTTTTAATGTCAGCATAGTAAACTGTGTCATTACTGAGGGGGAAGTGGTTGATCAGTAATTCAGTCTCCACTTTGTGTATTGTGTTGTCTTTATACGCGAGGAAAAGATGGCTTGAACCTGTGTATCATATGTGACTTTGAAATGAACACCTTGAATAGCACTAATTTTTATTTGTAATATTTTTCTACAACAAAACGAGTAGCACTAGGAAAAGAGGTTTTATTTTGTAAACAGTCATCTGTGACCTGCATTTTAGTAAGCTCACAGCAGATTCTTCCAAGATCATGAATGGGGGGAGGGGGGTGTGCATGTTGAGATTTAAATTGACATAAAACTGCATACTTTGTCTAGCTCTGATTTCATTTTTTAATAGTGCCAATTTTGTGACTGTAATCATGTGAAAGTCCTGTTGAAGTGAAAAATTATGTCTGACCCCCAGATCAAAGAATTTATGTTAAAGTGTGAATAAATCTCATATCAAATGTCAAGCTTTTACATGTGAATGGTTTTCTCCAAGAACATATAAAAGTTAATAAAAATCCTCTTAATTTTCACATATTACATGTATGCGATCTTTTTTAATGAACTGATGCTGAGAGTGAGCCCATCACTCTTGAAAGATGGCTTGTCCCAGTTCAGTGGGCGTGTGTGAGTCTACAGGGTAAAATAAGCTCATCAGCTGCTGCTGATGGCCACGTGGTAGGTGTTATGGGGAGTGGGTGTCTGTATAGCAGTGCATAATGGTCTGGTGCTGGGGAGTTGGGGCGCTGGTGGAAGAACAGGCTCTGCTCCTTGGAGGGGCACTTGCCTTCTTTGGTTGGGTCCTTAGCCTATGAAATGTGGAGGTGGGATTCAATAGCGTCTAAGGCCCTTCAGCTCTGAATTTCTGTAACTGGCCCTTCTTGCTGGCACAGGAAGCAGTGGGGGAGAGCGGGTGTAGTGAACTCTGCCATGGCAGACCTGAGGTTCAGCAGCTACTCTGCTGATTAGATGCTCAGAGCATGTTTGCAGGATGTGAATGAATCATTGAGGTGGAACTGCTTTCTAAATTACTTAATGAAAACTGGTAGAATGACTATTACTAGTAAAGGTAATCTAGCTGTTCAGAACTGAACAAAATGCTCTGGACAGAGGGAATTTTCACTTACAAAATTATGTGGGCTTGTAAATGAAACAAACCCTGTAGAAGTTAAGAATCTTCTGTTATTCACTGGTGTATTAGAGTTCTCCAGAGAAATAGAACCAATAGGCTATCTAGATATATATGTATTTGGGGGAGAGAAGGATAGGGAGTTTGGGATTAGTAAAGGCAAACTATTATGTATAGGACGGACAAATATCAAGGTCCTACTGATAGGACTATAGTCAATGTCCTGTGACCAACCATAATGGAAAAGAATATGAAAATATGTGTGTGTGTGTATAACTGAGACACTTTGCTGTACAGCAGAAATTAACATTATAAATCAACTGTACTTCAATAAAAATTTTTTTGAAAGATGTATTTAAGAGGAGATTTATTACAGGAATTGGCTTGTGCCATTATGGAAATCAAGAAGGTCCATAGTTTGCTGTGCGCCAGCTGGCAAGCCAAGAGTCCCAGTGGTAGGATTCTGTCCAAGTCCAAAGGCCTGAGAATCGGGGAGCAGATGACGTAAGACCCAGTCCGAGGTCAAAGGCCCAAGGACCAGAAGCTGTAGTATCAGAGCAGAAGGTGGGCATCCAGCTCATGAAGAGAGTGAATTTGCCCTCCTTTCACCTTTTTGTTCCATTTGGGCCCCCAATGGATGGGGTGATATCCACCCACACTGGGGAGAGCAGTGCACTTTACCGTCTATGGGATCTCCTGCTAATCCCTTCCAACAAAACCCTGACAGACACATCTAGAAATAAAGTTTTACCACTTGTCTGCGCATCCCTTAGGCCAGACAAGTTGATACATTAACTGGGCCTGAGAACCTCCCTAAACTGCCTCATCTACCTGACTGCTCATCCATGGGCCGTTTGGAGTGAGAACCTGGATGTCTAGGTGCTGAATATCAATAGACTATGAAAAACTGATCTTTTAGAAATAGTTTGCTACTCTCTTTTTGTCTTGCTTTCTTAAACAATCTTTCTGTTCAAAAAAGCACAGAGCAATAAGCCAACTCTAAAATGGAATTCTGTCAGAGTACACCCTCCTCTAGAGTCTTGAGCGATTTCTGTTCTAATTAAGTCATTAGGTTTCACAACTTGAGGCAGTAAAAACTGGGTTTTGGCCTTCATTCGATTCAACAAACACTGAGCTTCTGTTATGTGCCCAACACCAGGCACTTGGAATAACATAAACAAAACATGATTCCCTGTCCTTGTGAAGCTTGCAGTCCAGTGAAAGTTCAGTTCAGTTCACTCGTCAGTCATGTCCAACTCTTCGCTACCCCATGAATCGCAGCACACCAGGCTTCCCTGTCCATCACCAACTCCTGGAGTTTATTTAAACTCATGTCCATTGAGTTGGTGATGCCATCCAGCCATCTCATCCTCTGTCGTCCCCTTCTCCTGCCCCCAATCCCTCCCAGCATCAGGGTCTTTTCCAATGAGTCAACTCTTCACATGAGGCGGCCAAAGTATTAGAGTTTCAGCTTTAGCATCAGTCCTTCCAATGAACACCCAGGACTAATCTTTAGAGTGGACCGGTTGGATCTCCTTGCAGTCCAAGGGACTCTCAAGAGTCTTCTCCAACACCATAGTTCAAAAGCATCAATTCTTCAGTGCTCAGCTTTCTTCACAGTCCAACTCTCACATCCATACATGACCACTGGAAAAACCACAGCCTCGACTAGACGGACCTTTGTTGGCAAAGTAATGTCTCTGCTTTTGAATATGCTATCTAGGTTGGTCATAACTTTTCTTCCAAGGAATAAGTGTCTTTTAATTTCATGGCTGCAATCACCATCTGCAGTGATTTTGGAGCCCAAAAAAATAGTCTGACACTGTTTCCACTGTTTCCCCATCTATTTCCCATGAAGTGATAGGACCAGATGCCATGATCTTAGCTTTCTGAAAGTTGAGCTTTAAGCCAACTTTTTCACTCTCCTCTTTCACTTTCATCAAGAGACTTTTGAGTTCCTCTTCACTTTCTGCCATAAGGGTGGTGTCATCTGCATATCTGAGGTTATTGATATTTCTCCCAGCGATCTTGATTCCAGCTTGTGCTTCTTCCAGCCCAGCGTTTCTCATGATGTACTCTGCATATAAGTTAAATAAGCAGGGTGACAATATACAGCCTTGACATACTCCTTTTCCTATTTGGAACCAGTCTGTTGTTCCATATCCAGTTCTAACTGTTGCTTCCTGACCTGCATATAGGTTTCTCAAGAGCCAGTGAAAGGAGACTAGCAATTAAATACAAAACTTTGTAAGCTACATGGTACGGCAGAAGTTGATAAATGCCATAGTGGAAAACGGTAGAATGGGTAATGGGGATCACGAATCTGGGGGTGGGCTGGGAGGGGCAGTACATAATATTAAAAATGTTTGGTCGGAGTTGGCTTCACTGAAAAGCTGAGATTTAAGCTTAAACTTGAAGGAGGTGAGTAAGTTAGCCAGTGTTTGGGGAGAAATCCCTTCATGCTGAGGGGATGGCTACAGCATAGGCCCTAAGGCAGGCTCCTTCCTGGTGTGCAGTAGAGACCACTGTGGCTGGTGGGAGAAGAGGTCACGAAGCTGGATCCATAAGGGGTTGGAGGCCATCAGAAGGTCTTTTGCTCTGAGGCAGGATCCACTGGAAGGTTTTGAGCAGAGGAAGGGCATGGTCTGACTTACACTGTAAGTGGTGGCCCAGACTAGGAGTAGCAGTGGAAGTAGGGAGAATGGTCAGATTCTAAATATACTCTGACAGCACAGCCAAGATGATTTGGTGAACAACTCATTTTGGAATGTGGATGAGAGGGGAAAAAATTTTTAATGACTTAATTTGGCCTTGGCAACTAAAAGGATGGGGAAGGCTGAAGGCGGAAAAGATCTAAGGTGTGAAGATCAGGAATTTTGCTTCGTTTGAGTCTGACATGTCTATGCAGATACCCAGGTGGAGGTATCAGGTAGGCAGTTGGGTATGTGAGTCTCAAATGCAGAGCACATCTGGCCTGGAGTTAGAATTGTCGGCATATAGAACTGAAAGTCAATGGACAGGGCTTCCCTGGTGGTCCAGTTGTTGAGAATCAGCCTGCCAAGGCAGGGGACATGGGTTCAGTTCCTGGTCAGGGAAGCTTCCACATGCTGTGGAGCAACTAAGTCCAATACAGTTGCAACTAAGTGCAATACAATTAATGAAGCCTGTGTGCCTAGAGCCTGTGCTCCACAGTAAGAGAAGCCACTGCAGCGAGAAGCCTGAGTACTGCACCTGGAGATGGCCCCTGCTCGCAACTAAAGGAAGCCTGCGTGTGGAGCAATAAAGACCCCGTGCAGCCAAAAATAATTTGTTTTTAAATCAATGAGGAGTGAGTATAGATAGAGAAGAGGACCAAGGTGAAGACAAACCAGGAAGAGAGAGTGAGAAGCCACCAAGGAAACAGGAAGAAACTCAAAGTGGGATTTCCTGAAACATAAGTGAAGAAGGTCCATCAAGGATGAGATTATCTGTGTCAAACACTAGTGCAAGGTTGGGTTGGATGAAGGCTGAAAACAGATCATTAATTTAGTAACATGGCGGTCACTTGGTGACCTTTGCAGGAGTGGTCTATAAATAAGGTAATTTATCAAATTAACACTTTATTTTAGCAATTCTTACCCAATTTGTAAAATTCTTTTATTAAACCCCTGGAGTAGAACAAATCTTATTAATTTGTCCAACTAGTAATTTTCCCTGGCAATATTAAACTTCCAAACTCATTTTCCACTCACTGGGTATAAGCCTGGTGATTATTATTTATACAAGCCAACTCATTTTTAATTCTAGTTCATGTGACATCACCCCTACTATTTTTTACAAGCCCTCTTGGAACCTCACTTTGCTCTCCTCCCAACTCGGACTTGATAGAACCTGCCTCTTTTCCCTTATTCTCACAGCTGCCTGTGAAAGATTCTTTTTCTTCAATTCTACATTAAACTTTCACATTTCTTATTAAATTGATAATTTCAGTTTCTGGCTGAGACATAGTAGATAAAGATGTTTGATGAGTCAATAGAAGAAACAGGGAGAAAGGGAAGGAAGGGAAAAGGAAAGAAAAGAGACTGTCAGTTCTAACTGGAGAATACACAGAGCTCTCAGAAAGAAGGGCAGCAACTTTATTCCTATTTTTCATGTTCTATAAATCCTTAGAAATATGATCTGCCTAGACAAGCTCCATAAATGTATTGATAATATACTGATGTATCAATGTATTGATAAAAGGGAGACAAAAAACGTCTATAGGAACTTCTCTAGTGGTCCCGTGGTTAAGACTGTGCTTCCAATGCAGGGGGCGTGGGTTTAATCCCTGGGCAGGGAACTAAGATCCCCTACGTGCCTCGTGACATGGCCAAAAATATACATATATATACATATATATGTATATATATACACACATATATGTACATTCTGATTTGGAAACTGGTCAAACTATTCCTAAAACTAGCACTTTTTCCAGAGTTCAGTAACCATTAAAAATGAAACCACTTCCCTGGTGGTACAGTGGTTAAGAATCCACCTGCCAAAGCAGGGGACACAGGTTTGATCCTTGGTCCAGGAAGAGTCACATGCTGCAGAGCAACTAAGCCCATGAGCCACAACTAGTGAGCCTGCACACTGCAACCGCTGAAGCTGGTGTGCCCTAAAGCTGCTCACTGCGACGAGGAGCCACCGCGATGAGAAGCCCACGCACTGCAGTGAAGGGCAGTCCCCACTCGCCGCCAACTAGAGAAAGCCCACACACAGCAACGAAGACCCAGTTCAACCACAAACAATTGTTTAAAAAAAGAAACCACTTGAATTTTTTGCAAAACGGTCTTCAATCCTAAGAGGTAAAATTTCTTCTGTGTACTATGTTAACACCTGTGATCACAGCTTAGGGTGGATGCTCTTGGCCCCACTAAATAGTTCATGCTCTAGTCATGCATAAGATAAAGGATGCTGTGCAAATCACTGGCCTGGGTTCCAGCTCTGAATGAGAACTCATAGTAGTCATTAACTTGTGAGCTTGTTTCCTATCTGTCAAAAATAGGACAGTAACCTCTATACTGCTGACCTCAAGGTTGTGAGAATCATACGAGGAGACAGTTGAACACATCTTGGGAAATGTGAAAATAAGCAGGGTGATTTGGGACTTCCCTGTTGGGCTAGCGGTTAAGACTCTGCTTCTAGTGCAGAGGGTGCAGGTTTGATCCCTGGTCAAGGAGTTAAGATTCCACATGTCCCCAAAACACCCAAAACCTAAAACAGAAGCACTATGGTAACAAATTCAATAAACACTTTAAAAATAGTCATCAAAAAAAAAAATCTTAAAAAAAAATCAGCGTGACTTGTGACCAGATGACTGTCCAAATTTGCTGAACCTGATCATAAAGATTCTGAGGGTCACAGAGCAAGAGCCACCACACTATGCCATCACGACTGAGGCCGACCATTTCCATCTCTGGCATCTCCTGCTCCACTCCTGCCCCACATCTAGAGCGCTGTGCCCTGCTCTGGGAGTGGCAGCCAAGTGGGCCTCCCTAGATGTTGTGAAGAAACACTTGTCTCCACTGAAAGAGAGAATTATTCAATCACTCAGTAATGTCCAACCCTGCAATCACATGGACTGCAGCAAACCAGGCTTCCCTTTCCTCCACTATCTACAGGAGTTTGCTCAAATTCATGTTCATTGAGTCAGTGATACCATCCAACCATCTCATCCCCTTTTGCCTTGTTCTCCTCTTGCCTCCAATCTTTCCCAGCCTCAAGGTCTTTTCTAAAGAGTCGGCTCTTCGCATCGGATGGCCAAAGTATTGGAGCTTCCACCTCAGCATCAGTCCTTTCAATGAATATTCAGGGTTGGTTTCCTTTAGGAATGACTGGTTTGAACCCAATTCTCAATGTTAGTCTGTTTCAGAATGAAAAATGATAGATGTCACAAGGATAGGAAACCACGTAACACTGTCGCGGCCTTCTGAACCCTGTCCTGGCGCCACTGTGTACAGAACTCCTGGAAGAGCTTTTCTGTGGCTATTTCCAATGAGTCCAGAATGAGAAAAGCATGGAAGAGGTTAGCTCAGTTGTTGGGACGTGTCAGACTCACCCCCGACACAACAAAGATAGGACTGTGCCTGCTGCTTCTGGGCAGCCAGTGAGAGCTGGGCAGCCTGGGGGCGGGAGGAGGGGCCGTGTGATTGGTGTAAGAGGTTCTCTGTGGGTCTCTCGATTCCTCGGCAGATCAGACACCCCTGAGCCACATTCAGCACGCACCTTCTGTTCAGGCCACTTCTCAGGCCTGGTGGTTAGACATGGAGGGCAGGGGGTTGGACGGAAGCCCTGTCCTCCACCCGTCCGCCGGGCTTGCTCCAGCTCCTACACACAGGGTGGTGGCCAAGGCTGAGGCGTTTTGCGGAGCTCTCCACAGTCCGGCCTGCTTGGTCCTGCCCACTTTGCGGCACTAAAGCTAGGAAACAGCTTTGAGGAGAGCTGCCAGTGAGAGCTCACAATGGCGAAACAACTGCCCTCTTGTCTGTGGTCTCATTTAAATGTTGCCAAACCTATGTCATAAGCTCTCCTCTAGAAACTCTGATTTGGAAGGAGGTTTGGTTCATCTGATTTGATTATTTGGCTAAATAATGATCTCATTATTTGACCAAAGTTGATTATTTGGTTAAATTATAAATTTTTCAAATCTCTTCTGATGTTAAACCCTTCTGGCCTTTGCTACTTAATTATCCAACAGTGTCCACTCGAGGCTGCCTCTTCCTGAACCTGTGTGTCTCTGTCTTCCCCCTGTTTCCCACCAGGGAGTGTATAAAATCTCAAATTTTCAAACCAGCAAAGAGTATAAAATCTCAGATTTTCAAAGCATGTTCTGAAATGTCCCCTTTAAGGCCGCTGCTCAGAATAAACATGAACCTGGCCTTTTGGATCCTCCCAAACCACTTGTGAAATAGTTCAGAAATAGTTCAGGGACTTCCCTGGTAGTCCAGTGGCTAAGACTCCTCACTCTCAATGCAGGGGACCCAGGTTCAACCCCTGGTCAGGGAACTAGATCCCACATGTCACAGTGAACAGTTCAAAAGTCCCGACTAGAAGATCCCAAGTGCCAAAACAAAGACCTGGTACAGTGAAATAAATCAGTATTTCAGAAAAAAGAAAGAAATGGTTCGTATAAGTTCTGATGAGCTATTCCTTAATTCATTTAAGGGAAAATGCTGATCTTTATTTGAAATGAATAAGATTTGTTTTTAGTTCTTTTTGGTTTGTTTTTAGTTCTTTTAATTCATGTCATTATCAAATATCCATTTTAAAAAATTGGAAAAAAAAAATTGGAGTACAATTGCTTTACAATGATGTTGTGTTAGTTTCTGTTGTACAATGACGTGAATCAGCTATGTTCAGGTACATCAGTATACATATATCCTCTCCCTCTTGAGCCTCCCTCCCACCCCTCTAGGTCATCACAGACACCAAGCTGAGCTCAAATATCCATCTTTTAAGGTCAGTACTTTCAACCCTCCACTGTTACCTTTTTTAAAAAAGCCTTTGTAACATTTCCTGTGTGACAAATACCAAGAGGGAAGAAAAGGGCTTCCATCCCTCACACTCAACACCGCCCCCAGGGGTGGGGCTGATGGTGGATGTGCTGTGACGACCTCTGTGCTCAGCAGGATCTCCACCCCTGGGTTCCTTGCTTGGAGGTTGTTCCTACTCGAATACTGAAAGTATCTGAAATATTGGATACTGAAATACATGATAGGCAGAATTAAAATTTCGACAACTCAGAAATTCCCTGGCAGTCCAGTGGTTAGGATTCTGAGCTTTCACTGCCAAGGGCCTCGGTTCACCCTGGTCAGGGAACTGAGATCCCACAAGCTGAGTGGTATGACACACACACACAAAAAAAAACCCTACAAATTTGTTTTGATATGTGGATAAACTTTTATTTATATATAAAGGGAAAACCAATTTCATTTAAAGCTGCCTAATCCACATTCCCAATAGTGAAGGTGTTTAATTTACCATCCACCTTCCAAAGGCTTCAAATCAAACATAGCTAGAATTGATTGATTGATAAAGAACTGATAGATTGATAAAGAATTCAGATTATAAAACTCTCCAGGCAATTAAATGGTCATAATAATACTGGAACTACAGTTTAAAAAAACAAACCACAATGTTATGAGCCCTAACTATCGTTCACTTGGAGGTACAGATAATCAATACCAAATTCATAGATTGGGTTGTAATCAGCAATTGGAAGCAAACAGTATCAAACTGCATAACTTTTAAAAATTAACCTGAAGTTATGAACTTTATAAAAATGGATCTTATTCTTCCAGTGCTCCCAGAAGCTCTACAAAATCAGTGATGTACCATTCCGCGTTATCTTTTACTTGCTGCCTGATCACATTTCCTCCGAATCCAATGAAAGCATCCTATGAAGAGAAAGAAAGGGAAATAGTTTATAAGGAGAGAGAGAAAGAGAGACAGCAGCAGCCTAGGGAAATAAGTATTATTGAAAAGAAGAAACTCTGAACAAAGACAAGTGAGCCCAGCATCACCTGGGATGCCTCCCTCCCCAGCTCCCTGTGAGCCTGCTCACCTCCTCCCCTCTTCCCGCCATGCGAATAAATGAGTCTGACCACCACTGCAGCAGAAGCACTCAGCTGGACACTGTGGGCTTCAGAAGAACTGAAGTCCTCGGAAAATCAAGACCACTGCTTACAAAAATAAAACCTGGGACTTCCCTCGGTTGGTCCAGTGGTTAAGACTTCTTGCTTCCAATGCAGGGGGCCCAGATTCAGTTCCTTGCCAGGGAACTAGATCCTGCACAGCACATCTAAGACCTTGCACAGCCAAATAAATACATGTATATATTTTTTTAAATAGGGACTTCCCTGGTAGTCCAATGGCTAAGACTCCATGCTCCCAATGCAGGGGGCCTGCGTTCAATCCCTGGTCAGAGAACTAGATCCCACTTGCTGCAACTAAAAATCCCAAGTACCACAGTGGAGCCTCAGCACAGCCAAATATTAAAAAACAAGTAAATAAAACCACACCAGGTGGCAAACATCTGAGTCCTAAACTGGGTGGCAATCACATCCAGGCCAATTTCAAAGAAAGAAGATTGAAGAGAGGCCTGTGGAGCTGGGGAAATGCCCGAGGCATGGAATCAGGGCCATGGCAGAATATCTCCCAGCTGGTGTCCTGCGTGAACCTGAGGGACCCACCCCACTGCCCGCAGGGAGGCCGGTTATCCCAGGCTGAAGGAGATGACAACCCCGGAGTATGTTAGCAGCACTCTATTTTTCACTGGTAGAATGATTTAAAGGTGCATTGTTTCATTCACTTCTTCTCAGTGATACCTTCTCTTAGTTAATGATCTTTTGAATTTTTTGGCTGCGCCTTCAGAGCATGTGGGATCTTCGTTCCCAGACCAGGGATCAAACCCATATACCCCTGCACTGGAAAGTGGAGTCCTAACCACTGGACCACCAGGGAAGCCTCATTGTTGTTAGTCACTAGTTGTGTCTGAATCTTTTGCAACCCCATGGACTGTAGCCTACCAGGGCTGATGCAATCTGTCCACGAGATTTCCCAGGCAAGAATCTGGAGTGGGTTGCCATGCCCTTCTCCAAGGGAAATTCCATAGTCAATGGTCTTTTTAAGTGGTATTTTCTCTTTTTTCTGCCAGGACACAGACACAATATACATTGATTTAGAAGTACGGATTTATCTTACTTGCCCTTTCTCTTCATTTTTATTTTCATACCATACAATGGGGGAAAAATAAGTAGATTCTTACATTTAGATAAATCGAGCCTCTTGAACTCCTGCCTCTGCGGCAGCCCTCTGCAGGCCAGCACCAGTTCCACTGTCCTAACACCCTGACTTGTTCCTTCTTGGTCCAGAGGCTTCCAGGACTTCCCATGACCCAAAGGTAACACCAGACAGCCTAGTGCGTGGGGTCTTCTTCTCTTGCTGAAGAGAAAGCCCACTCCCACACCTCCCTGCCCACTGGCCAGCCTGAAACTGCGCTAGTCCATCAGGACTGTGCTCTGCTGCTTCCCTTCCCCCTAGAAGCCCTCCCCGCCAAGTTCTGCCTAGCTTCCACATGGCGACTGCTAACTGCCCTTTAGGGCAGGGCTCCCACTCCCGGGCCACGCACTTGGTACTGCACACAGGAGAAGGTGAGCAGCAGGAGAGTGAGAGAAGCTTCATCTGTATTTACAAACTGCTCCGCATGGCTTGCACTTCTCCTGAGCTCCACTTTCTGTCAGGTCAGTGGCGGCAATTAATAAATGCAAAGCCCTTGAATCATCCAGAAACCATCCTACACCCCTCAACCCCCGGCCCGTGGAAAAATTGCCTTCCACGAAACCGGTCCCTGGTGCCACAAAGGTTGGGGAACCCAACCTTTGGGCGCAGATTAGGGCACAGATTCCTCGGACCACCTTCCAGGGCTACAGACCTGCACACACACCACCTTCCCTTGGTTCAGTCGGGCTGTGTCACCTTCTGACCGATAGGATCTTCTGCACTTTGTAATTCTGTCCTTCTTGGATTCCAGGATTCAGGGCCCCCTGAGAGAACCCTGCATTTTATGCCTTGTACTCTGATATCCACTAGCCTGGCTTTCAGTACTTAGTCGACCCTGACATTGGCTGTAAATCATTTAAGAACGCATTATTTCAAACTGACTCAAGTAATGTTAAAAGGATCCCCAAAAATTCTTTAACCACTTTTAATTAATCATTGACAGACAGATGTTATTTTTAGATCTGAGGAAACTAGGTAGTGAAATGTTCACCACTATATTTTTGGTTCAGTTTTTTTAAGGTAGAACGAAATGTTAGAGTCACAGTCCTATGTGAAATGGACATGTGATATTTAAGGTATTGGCTACAGTCCATGGGGTCCCAAAGAGTCGGACACAGCTGAGTGACTGAGCACACATGCACACACACACACACACACACATACATAGAGCACTTATTTCCTGCTAGTCTCAGAAAGCAATGGAAATGCAGAAGAAGAATAAAATGCTTTAATACGGCCATAGTATCGAATCCCCATGACCCTCAGTTACCCCATCAGTAAAGAGGAAAAGATGATACTTTTTACTTCACAGGGCTGTTTTGAAGATTAAATAAGATAATGTATGAGGAAATAGTTTATCAAATATAAAACACAAATTCTGGTTGTAGTATAAGAGCTGCATTAATTGTGGAAATGAAGCCAAACCTCACTGAGCACATACTTGGGCTAAGAGGCAGCAGCCATACTGCAGGGACAAGGGGTCTTTGGAAGTTTTAAATGGGGTTTAAGTTCCTTACTTGCAACCTTCCTTGGGTTTGCAAAAAGTCAATTAATATATTGAGATTGAATGTGTTTTATTTATTTTGTTTTTTTGTTTTATGGTGATACAGGTTTTTGTTTCATTCTCACAAGCTGCATAAAAATGAGTATGCTTAATACATACAGCAGGGGGACAGGCTTCCATGTCTGTGGCTCCATCTCCAACCATGACGATCTTCTTAAAGTGAAATTTTTCCTTTAACAATTTAATAACTTTTCCTTTTCCACCAGATTCAGCTGTTGGCTGCGTCTCATCAAAACCTGCATATTCACCTATAAAACAGACCCACAGAATTAGATCAGTAGGGCCACTTTTTTGCATAGGTGATATCCTCATTTACATACGACTGGCAAAGCTAAAAACGGCCTTCCACACAGCCTGGACTTCCACACTTATTTCTCAGAATAAACAAGCTATGCTTTTAAATTACAAACTTCTTGTCAAGGTTATTCCTTTAGGTGATAAACATCTTGCAGTTAATTGGTTTTATCTTCTAAGCTTCCAGTACAGCAAGTCTCAAAACTTATTGAAATGGCAGAACACCATGAAACAGTAATATATTAATTTAAAACATGTTATTATATAATTTCTTCTAAGGGGAGATTCTAATTTACATTTGATGGATTATTTCCATCTTACAGTAATTACTACACTTATACTCTACTCTTTTTTTTAATGATTTCTATCTTAAAAACTCTTCAAAAGTGTTCTAGTAACACATTTAAATGTTTTTAATTAATGCCATTTGGTTTTAAGAATGCCAGCCACCCCCTGACATAACTGGAGACATCTTAAGATGACGAGAAGATTACAGTTGTGGCTCTGTGATGGTTCAGAAAGGGGCCAGGAGGCGCCTCCAAAGGCAGCTACAGTGCAGTGACTTGCTCACAAATTAACTCTCCTTCCTGAGTCAAACACACGAGCCAAGTTGGCTCTAATACATGAGAGCTTTCATAAAACTGAAATATACTGAATGACAAAATAAGTCATATGGGTTACATGACATTATTTACTAAAATGCAGACATGTATATACAGACAGATGATTTTATGGATACTGAAGGTAGGAGAGATGATGCCCTAAGTGTATCTTGCAGAGTAAAGGATACCAAGGTGTGAAAGACATCAGTAAAGAGAACCCTCTATCTCAGCATTTAACTCTGACGCCACCTTGTTGAAGCTGCATTCCAACAGACATTAAATACTAAAACTGATTAGAGGGGAAAATGTGACCATGAAAGTCTTACCATTAAAGTAGAACTTCAGCCTATTGGCAAATACATTGGTTGATGGAATGTTGAGCTTTGAAGCAACATGCTCCACAATGCTCCTAAAGCCACCAGATATCAGGAAAACCTGAACATTTCGTTCTTGTAGGCGACTTACTAGCTCCCTGTAAAAAAAAAAAAAAAAGGAAACTCAAATACCAAATGCTGATCAATACAAAAGTGAAAACAGGAAACGTGAAAAGGAAACTCAAATATGCATTTCTCCTAATGCATCTGTCCAAGGTACATCAGACAAGGTATATCGCCTAGTGAATTAATGTTCCATATATATTTTTCTAAATGCACTTAGAAATTAGTGGGTGGGGCTTGACTGCTTTAGGAAACCATTCCACAACTCTGCTCTGCCCATGGACCTAGAAACACGAGATGAAGAGAGGATTTTGGCTCTCTGTTGGGAGAGAGGGAAGGCAGACATGGGCAGGACCAACCAGCCAGACAAGACCAGTCACAAGGACCGAAAGAACCACACGGAAGCTCTACAGTGATGAAGGACATGCCCCCAAATGCAGGTGCTGAGAGAGAGGCAGTGTGCCCAGACTGGGCATCCCTTACCTTATGCCGGGGGTCAGGTGCGGGGGGTGCTCTGCTAGGAGCCTCTGCACCTGTTCCCTGGAGGGCTGGATCAGAGCTAAGCGCTGTGTGAGGGCAGCCTTGAAAGGCACTGCTCCGCCCATGGCTTGCCGTGTCCTAGGAGGAAGAAGACCCAATAATCAAGCCAGCCAAGTCAGCTGTCGTCAAAGTTTACATGCCCACCCTCCTCAGCTCCTCTCAAGGTCCATCCACAAGGACAGTGCCCCACCATACAACAGACGTGCTACGTTGCCATGGGAGTAAGTGGGGCCAGGGATAAACTATGGAGGGTTTGCTTGAGAATCACATTGATATTCTGCATCCACAAATACACCATCCAGTGAGCTGAGAAAAATGCACATACTATCCACAGGTACCTTCCTTAGAAGCCGTGAGCTCTTGTAAACCAAGAAAGAGACTAAAGGCCAGTACTCTTTATACATACACATACACATATATAATTTAGCATGTTAAAAACAATCACATCAAAGAAAAGTATACAGGGGCTTCCCTGGTGGCTCAGTGGTAAAGAATCCGCCTGCCAATGCAAAAGACACCAGTTTGATCCCTGGTCCAGGAAGATACCACATGCTGTGGAGCAACTAAGCCCGTAAGCCACAACTATTGAGTTGGAGCTCTGGAGCTCAGGAGCTGCAACTGCTGAAGCCTGCCCAAGAGCCTGTGCTCCACAACCAGAGAAATCACTGTAATCAGAAGCCCATGCCCAGCACAGCAAACAAATAATTTTTAAAGTATTCAGATAAAAAAATGTCATAGACGACATAAGAATAGTGTGCATATATTTTTGCATATATATATAAATCTACAATATTTACCACTGTTGATTTATATATATTTTGGAGCAGCTCTGATGCTGCTATCATAAGCCAAATTGTACGGCTTGGTTTACTAGGCCAGGCATGCTTGCATCAGATGAAGCTGAACATGAAACAGTCTAGGACCTGGTGAATGTGGGTGGCACATTCTGGGAGAGCAGAAGGGAGGAAGGAACTCTCACCTGGGCATCCGTGGAGACACTGAACCAAAACTAGCTTTCTAGCAAAGCTCTAAGGCCATACTTTCAACCATGACACCAAGCACTGGACCCCTGGAGATCTGGTAGGTTATCTTTTTTGGTTATTTGTGGTCATCAATCCCCTGGTCAAGCTAAGGGTATGTCATCCATATTTATTTGTCAAAGTGTATATATTAGTGTTATATATACACTTTTTTGGCATAAATGTGTGCATAAATGGGAAATCCCCCAGAAGTCCAGTGGTTAGGATGCCATGCTTCCACTGCAGGGAGACAAGTTTGATCCCTGGTTGGAGGGAACTGAGGTCCTGAAAGCCATGTAGTATGGCCAAATATACATACATACACATATATGCAGCCCTCCAGGCTCCTCTGTCCATGGGGATTCTCCAGGCAAGAATACTGGAGTGGGTTGCCATGCCTTCCTTCAAGGAGTCTTCCCAACCCAGGGATTGAATCCAGGTCTCCCACATTGCAAGCAGATTCCTTACCATCCGAGCCACCAGGGAAGCCCATGAATAATGGAGTAGGTAGCCTATCCTTTCACTAGGGGATCTTCCCAACCCAGGAATCAAACCAGGTCTCCTGCATTCCAGGTGGATTCTTTACAAGCCGAGCTACCAGGGAAGCCCATACACATACACACATAGATTTATATAAGCCCATATACATATATATATATATATATATTTATATAAATGGATGGTTGGATGATGTACTACACCAACAAATTCAACTCTAAGTGATGGAAGAAAATAACCCAGTGCCCATATTTCATAGGAAGGGACTAAAATCAGGGAATTGTGGCTCTGGTCCTGTACGTCATTCAAAAGTCACTCTTCTTTTGCAATTCTCTATCATTTCATAAGGTGAATAAATACTGTTCCTACATTTCTGACACGGCATCCTCAACTCCACAGAATTTGGCCAGCTCATCAATTCCTTCTTCTTGGATGACGGTGCTATCGACATCAAAGCACACTGCATCAGCTGAACAGAAAAGATTCCTCAACTCTGAATGGGAGACCATCTTTGGAAGAATTTTCCTCCTACAACAGAAAAAGATGAATCTATTTAAAGACATAAAATATAATCATTTGTTATTGTTGTTCAGTTGCTAAGTCCTGTCTGACTCTTTGCAACTCCATGGACTGTAACACGCCAGGCCTCCCTGACCCTCAGTATCTCCCAGAGTTTGCCCAAGTTCACGTCCAATGAATTGGTGATGCCATCCAACCATCTCATCCTCTGTCGCCCTCTTTTCCTTTTGCCTTCGATCCTTCCCAGCATCAGACAAAATATAATCATAAAAGGTCTAATTTTGCCTACAAATGTCAATATATTGTATTTCCCATCAAAGTCATTCATTTTTTTAAATACAAATTAAGCACCTTCTAAATGTCAGGCTCTGGGGCTACAAAGTTGAGTGGAGACCCAGATTCTGCTCCCAGGAATTAAGTCTAGTGAAGGTTATCAATTTATGAATGTATTTGATTTTCAACCAATATTCAGATACTTTTGACCTAACAGTTAGAGCAATAAGGCAAGTGCTACAATGGAAATGTGCATAAGATACCGTGAGCACATAGAGTAAATGGTTAACCTTGTCCTTGAGACAGGCTTCCAAGAGGTACCGGCATTTGAGCTGAATATGCAGAGTAAGTGGCCTTCTGCATGGGCTCTCAAAGGGAAGGGTATCAGTTTGTTGTGTCCTGAGAATAAGCCAGGGGGAGAACAGCAGCAAGGAGCAGGGTAGTGATGGCAAAGGGAAGAACACGTGCAAAGACAAGGCAGCAGAATATGGCTGATGAGCTGGGAGCTGCCCAGCGGCCCAAGCCAGCTGGCAGGCAGTGCACGCGCAGTTAGTATGGGTGGGCTAAGGAGCTGGTTTTTTTTTTTGACTTTTCTGGGTTTTCATTGCTTCACACAGACTTTCTTTAGTTGCGACAATCTGGGACTACTGTTCGTTGCGGTAGGTGGACTTCTCATTGCCAAGGCTTCTCTCGTTGCAGAGCACAGACTCGAGAGCTCGGGCTCAGCAGTTGTGGTGCCTGGGATTAGTCGCCCCACGGCCTGTGGGATCTTCTTGGACCAGAGATCGAACCCGTGCCCCCTGCATTGGTAGGTGGATTCTAATCCACTGGACCACCAGGTAAGTCTTAAGGAGTTTGGATTTTAACATTCTAGCTAACAGAAGGACTTACCTGGTGGACCAGGAGCTAAGACTCCATGCTTCCAACGCAGGGGGCCCAGGTTCAATTCCTGGTCAGGGAACTAGATGCCACATACCTCAGCTAAGAGTTCATATGCTGCAACTAAGACTTGGTGCAGCCAAATAAGTAAATATTGGGGGGAAAAAACCTTTTAGCTAATAGGAAACCTTGAAAGGCTTTACACCTCAGAAGTTCAAGCTAAACATACACATGAGTCTGTTTCCAGTGCAGAGATGGTAACTGAAGCCACAGACTGCTGGAAGAGAGAGTAGAGAAAGAGAAAAAGAAGAAGGCTGAGGACAGAGCACAAAGGAACAGGGCAGTCAGGGCAGGAATCTGTGAAGGAAAATGAGAGGGAGAAGTCACAGGGAGGAACTGAGAGACCACAGTGCTGCAGAAGCTGCAGAGGACAGTTTCAAAAGAATTTTGAGTATTTTTTATTTTTTAAGAAAACTGGGGCTTCCCTGATGACTCAGTGGTTAAAAAAAAAAAAATCCACCTGCCAATGCAGGAGACACCGGTTCAATCCCTGGTCCAGGAAGATCCCACATGCCATGGGGCAGCTGAGCCCAGGCTCCACGACTACGGAAGCTCTTGCACCTTAGAGCCTGTGCTCCACAACAGGAGAAGCCGCTGCAGTGAGAAGCCCCCGCACCACAACAGAGAGTAGCCCCCGCTCGCCACAATAGAGAAATGCTCAAGCGGTAACGAAGACCCGGCACAGCCACAAATAAATAAAATTACTTTTTAAAAAAGAAAGAAAATCAATGGACTAGAGTCTTGGAAGTGAACTAGATCCTAGAGGTCATCTGGGGCCACTCTCCCATCAAAGAAACTAATACGTCATGTACAAGGTACACGGACCATGCAAATCACATAAACAGTGGCTGACAACTGACTCACAGGAGCCTGGCCAACCCACTTTGTAACTCATTACAAACCAGTGCATTTGGTAGAACCATCCAGTTCAAAGTTAACGTGGGGGAAAAAAAATCTTTCAAGACAGGGGTCAACAAAACACAGCCAGTAGGCCAAATGCAGCCTGCCACCTGTTTTTGTACAGCCTGTGAAGAATGAATTTTACATTTTAAATAGTTGGGAAAAGTAGAAGAGTAGTATTTTGTGACACATGCAAGTCACATAAAATTCAAAATTCAGTGTCTGTAAATAAAATGCTATGGGAACATAGCCACGTTCATCATTTACATGTCTATAGTGACTTCCCCAAAACAGCAGACAAGCTGAGTAGCTGTGTCAGAGACATGGTTTGCAAAGCCTGAGATACATACTGTCTGGCCCTTTAGAGAGAAATTTTGCTGATCCTTGTTTCGAGCCCTTACAAGAGAGTACTCCAAACAGGAAACATCAATTTCATTGGAGTCCCACTAAAAACAGGCAGAGGAGGGTAAATTAATGAATCCAGTTAGATAACAGAATTTAAAACTCTGCACTGACATTATCGACCTAAATGTGGATAAGTCTCCACAGAAGAGAAGTATTTTTCAAAAACATGAATACAAAACACATCTGCTACTGGTTATCTACTGGGTTTTCTATAAGAGATGATGGAAAAACCCGATCGACTTTTTGGCCAACACAATACGATCTGTTTTTTACCCACAACATCATGTTCTTGTTCAAGCTGACCACTCAAGTTAGAGGACCAACTTCCCAGGTTCACATATCTGCTCTTGGAGGCTAAGCTTCTTTGCTGGTTGGTTCTCTTAATGTAATAGCCCAGGGTCCGTACTTGGTCTTCTCTACCTATATACACTCCTTGCTAAGTGCTAAGTCACTTCAGTCATGATCAACTCTTCGAGACCCTATGGACTGTAGCCCACCAGGTTCCTCTGTCCCTGGGAATTCCCAGGCAAGAATACTGGAGTGCGTTGCCATTTCCTCCTCCAGGGGATCTTCCCCACCCAAGGATCAAGCCAGAGTTTCCTATGTCACCTGCATTGGCAGGGGGATTCTTTACCACTAGCACCACCTGGTCACTCCTTAGATGAATTAATTTATCCTTGATCATAGCTTTAAATGTCAGTTCTATGACAGTAACTCCCAATACACAGCTGCAGCTCAGTTTTCTCTCCCAAACCCTAAACTCTATATACTTACCTGACTTCCACTCAGATGTTTAGTGAACATCCCAGACATAAATCATAACATCTAAAACAGAACTCCCAGTGTTCCCTCCCCTCCTCAAAACTGCCATTCTTGCAGCCTTCCTTTTCTCTCTTGATGGCAACTCCACTCCTCAGTCACCTTTAACATTTCTCTTTCCCTGAAATCCCACATCCAATCTTTCAGGAAATGCTATTTGTTCTGCCTTTAATACATATATACTTTTTTGGCCGAGCCTCGCAGCATGTGGGATCATAGTTCCCTGCTGCTGCTGCTGCTGCTGCTGCTAAGTCGCTTCAGTCGTGTCCGACTCTGTGCAACCCCTGAGACGGCAGCCCACCAGGCTCCACCATCCCTGGGATTCTCCAGGCAAGAACACTGGAGTGGGTTGCCAGTTCCTTCTCCAATGCATGAAAGTGAAAAGTGAAAGTGAAGTCGCTCAGTCGTGTCTGACTCTTAGCGACCCCATGGACTGCAGCCTACCAGGCTCCTCTGTCCATAGGAGTTTCCAGGCAAGAGTACTGGAGTGAGGTGCCATTGCCTTCTCCAATAGTTCCCTGAAAAGGGATCAAACCCACACCCAGTACAGTGGAAGTGTGAAGTCTTAACCACTGGACCTCCTGGAAAGTCCGGTTCTTCCTGTAAGAGCTAACCAAAAAAAATCTAACCAAAGTATGACCACTTCTCACCACATCCACTGCTGTTGTTCCAGCCTGTCACCAATGTTTCTAGCCAAGATTGTACCAACAGCCTCTTAAAATGTCCCCACCCCTACTATCTGCTCTCAACATTACAGCCAGAGAATCATTGTAAGCTATAAGCCAAATCATGTCACAATCTTAGCTCAAAATCCTTCAGTGGCTTTTCATTTTACTAAAAGTAAAAGCCCAACTTCCTATGATTACCAATAAGATCTGCCCCCCAACTCTGGCACCACCACCACCACCAGCATGCCCTCCCGATTACTTCTCTGGCCTCATCTCCTACCCCTCTCACCCTTGTTCACTCTGCTCCAGCCTCACTGGTCTTCTTGCTGCTCTGCAAATACACCAGGAAGGCTCCCCTCTTAGGGTCTTTGCTCTAGCTTCGCCCTTGGTGGGAATGCTCATCATGCGAATACTCTCTTGGCCAGTTCCCTCAGAAGCAGTTTGCCCAGATGTCAACCTGACCACGCTGTTTATCACTGTAACCCCCTTCCCTGACCTTACCCCCGACATTGCTGATCTCCCTCATGATGCCCTACTTCTTTTCTTCTGTAACATCTCTCATCTTCTAACACCTGATAACACATGTCTATTATGTGTTGTTTATCTGTTCCCATTAAGATGTAAATTTCACAGGAGTAGGATCTTTATCATCTTTGTTCACTGCTGGATCCTTAGGACTGAGAACGGTACTTGGCACATAGTAAGGCTCAGTAAGGCTTCCCAGATGGCACCAGTGGTAAAGAACTTGCCTGCCAATGCAGGAAACATAACAGACTCAGGTTCAATCCCTGGGTCAGGAAGATCTCCTGGAGGAGGGCATGGCAACCCACTCCAGTATTCTTGCCTGGAGAATTCCCATGGACAGAGGAGCCTGGCAGGCTACAGTCCATAGTGTCACAAAGAGTCGGATATGACTCAAGTGATTTAGCACACGCACAAGGCTCAGTAATGTGTGTAAATGAATAATGCTCAAATGCCATCTTCACTATGAAGTCTTTCCTGATCCCCTGATCTGGAAAAACATCTCTCCCAGAACTTCCAAAGTACTTTATGGAGACCTGCTTTAAGATATGGAATTCATAATATTCCAACTTATCTTATATTGATTTATGTGCATATCACTTTCACTCCGGGATGGCAAGCTCTTTGTACTAAAATACAAAATTTTCCAAAACACCTATCGTTTTGAACCTTTTCTGAGTGGATACTCAATTAATTTCTGAAGGTTGAATGAATAAATAAAATGATACAATTGTGAATTACATACCCACAGCTAACGATTTTTTAAAACTTTTTATCATGGCAAATTTCACATACATATAAAAACAGGAAGTATGAATACATGAACTCCATGTATTTATCATCCTGTTTCAATAATCATAGCAAATCTTACTTCATCAACAACCCCACTATAAAAGGTTCTGCACCCCAATTCCAACAAGGGGGTTGGGGTTCCCACACATCCAAGCAGTTCTTGGATACCAGCAGGGTGTTCTACTTTTCGATTCAATTCTGACACTATCTACCCAGAGAGGGCATCAGATTCCACAGGTTAAAGGTTTAGTCCACAAGACTGACCCCACTCCACCCCCGACACACACACTCTCTCTCTCTCTCTCCGGATGTCGGTCACAAATCCAGATTGTCATCACCTGTGCTTCTGACTGACCAGCTATAGAGTGGAGGTTCCAACAACCCCTCCTTGGGTTCAATTAATTCATTAGAGCAACTCACAAAATTTACGAGGTTTATTATTAAAGGATATAACTTAGGAAAAGCAAATGAAAGAAATGTACAGGGCAAAGATATGTGGAAGGGGAAGTGAGCTTCCATGCCCTCTCCAGGCTCGCCGTTCTGCCCAAATCTCCATGTGTTCACCTACCCAGAAGCTCTTAGAACCCTGTCCTTTGTGGGTTTTAAGGAGGCCTCATTACAAAGGCACACTTGACAAAATCATTGGTCACTGGTGCCCGAGCTCAGCCTCTAACCCCTCTCGGGGTCATGTCAGTGGGACCGAAGGTTCCAACCCTCTCATCACATGGTTGGCTCGCATGGCAAACAGCCCTCATCCTTAGGTAGGTCCAAAAGTCACCCATTCACACAAGAGACATCTTTATCTGTCTCATCATGGAAAGTTCCAAGGGTTATGGGAGCTCTGTGTCAGAAACAGGACAGGTCCAAATACCTGTTTATTACAAATCACATTCTCACACCCACACAATTCTATCTTTGAGATAAATCTGACTTATCTCAAAGTAAACCATATCATTTCATACAAAAATATTTCAGTGTATACACTTAAAAGGTAAAGGCTCGTTTTAACATAGTCATTTGCATTTATTAACTCTACTGTTGGCACCTGCCTGTATGCAGGTGTGGCCACTGACAATCAAATCAGGTTGATCACAGCACACCTCAGAATGCCCCTGCTTATCCACTTCTCATTATTAGCGTAGAAATCAACATAATGTCTCTGTTACTTGATTCATTTATGCCCTTCATGATTCAAGTCCTCTCCATTTCACCAGGCTTTTCCCCACCACTTTCCTCCCCCCACAAACACTCACATACACATACACACACTTTATGCTCAAGGGATACAGAGGACTTCTTGCTCCTTAAACATGTCATGGTTTTTTAGTTCTCTTTATCTTTGCAAATGCTGTTTATTCTGCCTGAAATCACCTAATTACTCATGTTTAAGGGGCAAATTCCTATTTATCCTTCAAGGTGCAGATTAAATTATTTTCCCTGTACTATCTCCTTCATAATCCCCTCCAAGAATTAATTAATTACCCCCATTCCTCTCCTAGAATGTGAGTTCCTTCAGGGTAGGGACCTTGACTGAATTACTTTTCTGTTCCAGCACAGTAGGTGTTAAATTGAAATGTTTCGGGAATTAGAGCTGAATCTAAGCAGTTAATGAGAACCCAACACAGAATCGAGTACATTACTGTTCTCAATTAAACAATTCCAAATTAGTATGCTATTACCCTAAAATTAAAATCCTTAAACAGAAATGGTGACTACAACAGAGAAACAGAATCAACATCATATATTTCGAAGTTGGAAGGAAGCTCAAAGCCATTATCTGGGGCTAGTCCTGTGCCTTTCTACAGGAACAATATAGATACATCCATTTACCAAATTAACTAATAGAGGTATAAGGAATTAAATGTTTTACCCAAGGTCATACAGCTCCTAAGTGATGGCCAAAGAACTGAAATTTGGATCTCAAATGCACAGAGACAACATAAAAGATGTGGATAAATTAAGTAAAATTAAGTAAAGTTAGACACTGTTAAGAACATAACATGGATCCAGGAAATGTCAAAGACTTCCACCAAGAATTCAGACTGGGACTTCCCTGGCAGTTCAGTGGTTGAGAATCCACCTTGAAGTGCAGGGGACATGGGTTCAATCCCTGGTCAGGGAACTAAAATCCTACAGGCCATGGAGAAACTAAGTCCACGTGCCAGAACTGGAGAATCCATGTGCCACAATGGAAGCTCCCACATGCTGCAACTAAGACCAACACAGTCAAATAAATACAAATATTTTTTTAAAAAAAGAGTTCAGACTGTTCTTCAAAGACAGTGAAGCCAGTGCACGGTGCCACTCTGTGCCCAGCACATGATCTGGGAACCACAGAATGGGCACCACCTTCAAGACGCTCTCAGTCTCATTGGATGGCTGGACAAATCATCATTGTTCACATTTGAAAAGCCAGAGCCTTGAGCCTCTTTCCAACCACTGATACCAGCAATAGCTTCAACCAGATCATGAGCCTCAAATACAAAAGGAAACATACATTTACTCTAATGAAGTG
Source organism: Bison bison bison (assembly GCF_000754665.1). Taxonomy (NCBI): domain Eukaryota; kingdom Metazoa; phylum Chordata; class Mammalia; order Artiodactyla; family Bovidae; genus Bison; species Bison bison. The sequence goes on from NW_011494644.1 coordinate 12,562,467, forward strand.
AGAACTGATTTCTACAAATCCGGATGAACAGTAGTCCTGACTTGTAACTCAGAACTGCTGACACCTGTAGGTTGCACTGTGGGTCCCAAGACAGGATGTTTGAGACAAACTATTGGAGGACAGAGGGAACAAAAAGTACCCACAAACTGAGAAGGCATCTTGAGAGCGACAAATGAGGCAGGGAGATCCATGTAATCAGGGTCCTTGGAAACAGGGCGCGCACTTCTAAGCCAAGATTGATGAATGGGTAAGTAGTCTTGGGGGTGCTGGAAATATGTCAGGGAGGGTTTTCATCATTGTTTGGGGACTAACAGAGTGTAGAGCTACCTGGCCCTGATGATTATTAAACAATGTCTATCAACTGTAAAGCCCTTGAAGACACAGAAGTGATTCACTGCACAATACAGTTCTGGGTAGGGTCAGAAGGACAGGAGAAACTGTAAGGACCCAAGATGGTGCTAGTTATGCTAACAGCCATGCACAAACATTACACTGAAGCTACCTGGAAGGCTATTTTTTTTCTCTGTGCCCTCCCTAGAAGACAGAGCTAGATTATATGACCTTAACCTTGCCCCCAGAATGCTTGTACCAGGGGATATGCCCTCCACTCCTCAGCTTACATGGGTTTCAATCCCCTGCTTAGACTACAGAACAAATTCAGCTTCCGCCAGCACTTCGCAACCCCCACTGTAAAATGCTCTGCCTTCCTGTTCACTTCTGATTCCCTCTTTTTTCATTGTCTCCACCAGGAGTGACTCATGATTCGTACAAATTCAAAATCCTCATAGTTCCAGGGGCAGGAAGGGACATGTGCTGAGTAAATTCAGTTGCTTCAAAGTGAATTGTGTACATTAGAAAAACTGTTGCTGGAGAATGGACTCTGGAGCCCTCACATCCAGACTAGCAGGGAAGGGGGACAGGACAGGGGTGGAAGAAATCCTGGTGGAAAAGGTCTGTGTTTACATGGCAGTTGCCAAGCCTGGTCCCAACCCCTAGACCACTGCCTTCTGGGGCTCAGGACAGGACTCCTGCCCACCCGACCCCAAGCAGGTCCACCTTGGGGAAGCAGAGGGCCAACTGGTAAAGAAGCCACAGCTGACAACCCCTCGTCACCTACTCCCAGCTCCAAAAGTACAAAAGCAAGCTTCCCTTCAAGGCCAACCTTAGGAATTCTGATGTTAGATAAGAGGGAAAAAACTTTCTCATCCCAACAAACTCTCTTCCAGCTTCTCATCTAAGTGTCTCACAAGAGACATCTAAGATCACCTTCACCAACTTCCGCTTTTGCTGGGATTGACCTCTTACCTTCACCTATGTAAGAACAAATATAAGCTGGTACAGAGGTTGAGGAAGCCAACAGAGCAAAGATTCCTGGACTCAGATGGGCATCATCTAGGGTGGCTTTGGTCCTGGTGGTGAGGCTGTTTGGGGCCCTCCAAGCAGTGAAACAAGGTCGAATGGAGTCTGAGAGGCTTCTGGATCAGAGGAGAGTCAAAGAGCCTTCCTCTAACTAGGACGGGGGTTCCTGCCAATGCATTTATAGTACATTTTATGATTTAAAACAAAACAAAACAGATCTTCTTCAGGGAAACCGAGATTGTATGTGTACCACTTTACAGCAGACAATTCTTTTTATGCAGGTGAAGAGTAAACTGATAAACATATAACATTGACAATGACGACAACAGCAGACAAAAAGGACTCACGCTTCTTCAGTGCTGGATTCCCAGGAGACAACGGTCTTCTCTTCCCACTTCTTTCCTGGGGGGGTGGGGGGGCGGGGGATAAAGAAACACAGCATAAAGTTCTGACTACAAATTTCTTTAAGAGAGATCTCGTGAGTTCTGCAAGAGTAAGAACCTAGAAAGAACAGGGAAATCAACATCAAGGTCCAGACACAGGAGAAGAAAGAGACCGTCTAGCTTCACTATCCTCCCTCTGTAGGACTGGAACAAAGAAAGGTCGGCTGCAAAGTCTCCTAAGGCTACTTTCTCTGGGAAATACTTCACATCTGCCTCCTTCAAGCTCCACAGAAGAGGAAACATGCCCTTTTCTGTGGCTCTAAACCAGAAAAAGCTTCGAATCTGATAGAAAATCACCTACACCTGATTGGCATGGCTCAGAGGCAAGGGAAAGGAGAGAAAAAGGGAAAGAGGATCTTGGGGGAAAACAAAATACAAATACAGAGAAGCCAATGTAGGAACATTACAGACTGTACAAAATGGTCCCTGCTGTCTTCAAAACGAGGAAAGTCAGCAACATTCCAAGAATAGTCAGAGAGGAATCCTGCTGCCTCGTAAGAAGGGAACAAAGCCAACAACTTCCAATTATTATCCTCATCATTTAAACTGTAAAAAGAAGTGGACGAAGGTGCTAAATCTCAGAAGAAACAAAGAGACAAAAAGAAGCAGTTAAGAACAGGCAGCAAGAAAGAGCAAAGTAGGGCTTGACAAAGGACAGACGACAGAATGGAAAGAAATCTTCTGGGAGGTTCAAATACAGTCCTCACTGCACTCAGAAAGGGTTTGGTGTACCCTTTCTCTCACCAGAGTCATAGAGGATAATACTCCCGAGAAGGAGGAAGAGAACAAGCTGTACTCAAAGCCTCATACCTGAGCACGCAAGCCTAGCATGTCTTCCCCACGCTGCCAAGCTTCTGCAGGTGTTCTGAATCCCGCTCCCCTGCAGGCCTGGAGAGGGGCATCCTATTGGCCCTCCCCGGAAGCTGCTCCTTTTAAGAGACAACCCACTGCCCAGAATGGCAGCACAAGAATGGTACTATTTCCAATTTTCTTCTTTTTTATTTGTTTCTTTTCAAGCGTGAATTATTTTTTTATGTGTGTATATATTTTACTTTATTTTGGCTCTGCTGGGTTTTTCTTGCTGTGCCTGGACTTTCTCTAGTTGCAGCCATTGGGAGCTACTCTTTGTTCAGGTGCTCAGGCTTCTCACTGAGGTGGCTTCTCTTGTTGCAGAGCGCGGGCTCTAGGTGTACAGGCTTCAGTAGTTGAGGCTCACGGGCTCCAGAGCCCAGGCTCAGTACTTGTGGCACATTGGTATTTGCCTGGAGGCATGTGGGATCTTCCCGACCCAGGATTGAACCTGTGTCCCCTACATTGGCAGGAGGATTCTTTACCACTGAACCACCAAAGAAGGCCCTAACTTGCTTCTTTAATATAGTTTATTATTTCTCCTTTGATCCATTTACATCTAAAGCAGAAATTCTTTTAATTATAAAGGCAGGCTCTTTTTCTCTTCTAATTTAGAATTTGTACATTGCTACTTACCTTTTTTTTTTTCAACTGGGCATGTATTAAATCATGTGAAAACTTAAAATGTTCTATTTTGTTTCACCAATATGAAAATGACAAGACTCTGATAGTCATTATACTGAAATCCTACCTGGTAGTTTTAATTATATATAGAAATACTGAAATATACATCCTTCCCTAACCTGTAGTCCAACGACAAATTATGTAATAATAATAATAAAACTTGTAGTCCAATGCCAAAAATCAACTCCAAATGAATCAAGACCTAAACAAAAAAGCTAAAACTATAAGACTTCTAAAATGTAGGAGGAAAATTGCACTGCTGTGGCAGGCAGCCTCTAAAACAGCCCCTAGAGGGAATTCCCTGGAGGTCCAGTGGTTAGGACTCTGTGCTTCTAGTACAGAGGTCTTGGATTTGACCCCTGGTTGGGGAACTAAGATTCCGCAAGCCACACAACTTGGCCAAAAAAACAAAACAAACAAACAACACCTAATGAACCAACTTCCTGCTATTCCAACCCATCTCTAACCCCCTGCCCTTGAGAGTGAGCTGGGTTTAGTGACTCTCTTCCAGTGAACAGAATGAGGCAGAGGTGATAGGGTATCACTTGCAAAATTAGACTGACACAAATGAGTGTGTATAACTGTGAGATCTGAACAAGCTCTATGGATTGTGCCAGAGTCAGTTCCTTGAGATGTTGCCCTCAGGGGAAGGGACATGAAAGAAGGAGAAGTGCATGAGATTTCCCTGTATATTTCTTTGCAGCCCTCTGTGAATCCATAATTATTTCTAATCACACAAAAAAAGTGCGTTTTTTAAAGTGAGTTTATCTAGGGAGATTCCCTGGTGGTCCAGTGGTTAGGGCTCAGTGCTCTCACTGCCAGGGCCTGGGTTCAATTCCTGGTCAAGGAACTAAGACCCTGCAAGCCAGGCAGCATGGCCAAAATATAAAGAGTGTGTGCGCCTGTTGTCACTTTAAAAAAAGAATGTGGCTTCCATTCTTGCCCCACCCCCACTCCTTGCTCTACAGGAAGGCAGCTGCCATGTTGGTAGCTGCCCTCAGAGAGATGCATTTGGCAGAACTGAAAGCAAACAGCCAGGGAGAAACTGAAGACCTCAGTCCAACAACCCTCAAGGAACTGAATCCTGTCAACAGCCAGATGAGCGCACTAGGAAGCAGATCTTCCTCCACTTAAGTGTTCAGATAAGTTGACCTTGGCCAACTGCAACCCCTTAGTGAAGTCGCTCAGTCGTGTCTAACTCTTTGCGATCCCATGGACTGTAGTCTATCAGGCTTCTCTGTCCATGGGATTTTCCAGGCAAGAGTACTGGAATGGCGTGCCATTTACTTCTCCAAGAGATCTTCCTGACCCAGGGATCAAACCCAGCTCTCCTGCATTGCAGGCAGACCCTTTACCCTCTGAGCCACCAGGGAACACCTTAAGAGACCCTATTAAGAACCACCCAGGTAAGCTGTTCCCAAACTTCTGATCCACAGAAACTGTAAGAAAATAAATGTTTGTCTTTTAAAACTGCCTAATTTGAGGATTATTTGTTATGCAGGGATAGCTACCTAATAGAACAACCATAATTGGTAAAAATTTTCTTAAATAAAACCCACATAGCATGAATAATAAAAGGAAAAAATGATAGATTGGACTTCATCAAAATTAAAAACTGCTTTTCAAAAGACACCATTAAGGAATGGGAAAAAAAAGGTAAGTCACAGAATGGGAGAAAATATTCACAATCCACATATTTGAGGGGACTTTTATCTAGGATAAAGAACTTTTACAACTCAATTAAACACACAACCCATTAAAATATGAGCAAAAAGAGATCCTAAAAGGCATTTCAAAAAAGATGTGCAAATAAGCTCAAAAGAATAACTTTAAAAAGGTCGACAATATCATGTATTGGTGAGGACACGGAACAACTGGAACTCTCATACAATGCAACATTGTACAACCACTTTGGAAAAGAGTTTGGCAGTTCCTTACAAAATTAAACATTTACTTACCGTTAGAGTCAGTCATCAATTCCAAACCTGGAGGTGTATTTGAGAGAAATGAAAACACATTCAAAGCAGCTTTATTCATGATAGCCCAAAACTAGAATAAACATCACTGATAGATAAAGGGATAAACAGAACACTACTCGGCAATAAAAAAGGAATAAATTACCAATGCATACTATAACATGAATAGCTCAATTGGTAAAAAATCTGCCTGCAATGCAGGAGACCCGGGTTTGATCCCTTGGTCAGGAAGATCCCCTAGAGAAGGAAATGGCAACCCACCCCAGTATTCTTGCCTGGAGAATTCCATGGACAGAGGAGCCTGGCAGACCACAGTCCATGGGTTCACAAGAGTCAGACACGACTTAGTTACTAAACCAACCACCATCATAACATGAATAAATATTTAAAAAAATATTATACTGATCAGAAGAAGCCAGACACAAAAGAGTATGATTCTGTTTATATGAAACCCTAGAAAATACCAACAAATGCTATAATAACAAAAATCATTATAGAGACCCTAGGAAACTTTTAGGGGAGATGGAAGTATTCTATTGTGATGGTGAATATAAGTGTGTACAACATTGTCAAAATTCATCAAAACGTACACTTAAAATGTGTGCATATTGTTGCATTAGATTATACATCAATAAAATGTAAGCTTAAAAATAAGTTATAAGGGGTACTTCCCTGGTGGTTCAGTGGTTAAGACTCTTTGCTTCAAAAGCAGGTGGTTTGAGTTTGATCCCTGGTCAGGGAAAAACTAAGATTTCTCATGCCGAATTTCCCGGCCAAAAAAGAAAAGTTATTAGACATGCATCAGATAATCTGAAAACTTAAAACATCCTGAGTACTTTGTTTTCCAATATGAAAGCCACAGGACTAGGATCATTACACTGAAAACACATCCGGCAGTGGAGATAACATATACAAATGCTGGACTTCATTTTTCTTCCCTGATCCTCATTCCAATTCGGTAGTCAAATATTTCAAGAGTAAACACCATGTGCAGGTCACATATAAGGAAAACTTAGAACGTTAAGTTTGATGAATGGAAGCATTATTTATTTAATTCCCGGCTTGAAGTAGTATAACAATGTATCTGGTAAGTACATATTTAAAATTCGAATTCTGATGAAAAAGAAGTTGACGAAGTCAGACACTGCAACTCTAAATTCTGGAACTTTTCCTACTCTTGTACTGATGACTCCCCTATGCGGGATTGCATCATTCATTCATGCTGTTTGGTAACAGGCAGCAGTAGGATAAAACAAGTGAAAACCATCAAAAGTAAACGGATGAAAAGAAAGCCTTGAAATCCCATGACATAATTTACCTATCCCGATGAAGAGAAAGAAATGCAGAATCATAAAGGCCCCGGGTACAGGACAGGCGGGCCGCTCAATCAGAAAGTTGGGCACACGGCGAGAGAAACACTTGCCCAGACTTACCCCGGCGCTGCTGCTCCTTCCTGGGCCGCTGCCACCGCCTTCAGGTCTCCCGCGGCTGTTAAGTTCCGACTGCAAGGGGCCGAGGGTTGGCTCCGACGTTCAGTCGTGGAGCTTGAGGGAGGTGACCGATGCAAAGCCCCAGGGACTTTATCAATCACCAGATCCGCTGACAAGTGCGGTGGCTTCTTGCGGGATTTGCATCTGTTTTATACTCAACTGGAGCCTGCAAGACCTCCTCTCTGCAGAGCCGGGCTGGGAAGAAGCCCTTGGCCCCGCCCCCGAGGGAGGGACTCCCTGAGCCCGCCCCCTCATCCCGCCGGGGGCTCGGCGCCGGCGGACCTCGACTTGCATTAGGCGGTGGACGCTTTCCTGCGAAGCCGCGAGCCACTCCACCTCCACTTTGCAGAGGAGGAATGCACAGCTGCGGTCCTTTCCCAGCGCTCCCCACCGTCACCACCCACTTGGGATAAGAGTCGGTGAGAGAAGAGAGGGACCTCTGTACTGATTTTGCAATTAACGAAAGCCCCTTAGGGGCTTTTTGTTTTAATCCACACTTGGCTTATGCTCTTGTAGGAATTTCAGTCCCAAGAGAACTGCAAAAACTGCTCACATTCGCAGCTAAAATGCAGAAACCTATGAGTGACAAAATGAGTCTTTGCACCCCCAGCTTTTTGAGGGAGTCCTCTTACTTTCTTCTTGGTATCACTTGCCCACTAGTTTTATGTTGACTACTGTAAATAAGGAGTCATTGCCCACAAACGTTTACCTTTGGGCAGAGCTGTCTGGAGCTAGGCAGTGAGGTCCTACCCTAAAACAACGGAAACCTCGGACACTGACAGTTCACGTCCGCAGGCTCCCTCCAAACTGGTGATTCACACAGAGGGGATGCTGGAGCGACGCTGGGACACAGCATCCCTGCCTCAAAAAACACAGTTCTATCCAGAAACAAGAGTCCTGATGCTCCGAGGTTACATGTGACTTTGAAGTTCAATATTCTCACATTTCATCAGTAAGAAAATGTTTGCAGGTTTGGGGCACAACCCATTTTTTCCCAGATCTGCCAGGGATGGTTTTGATGAAGGACAAGAAGGAGGAATTTTGATGATTTGAAATATGAGGTAAAAGATTATATAATTAATAGGGGAGGACAAAATAAGGGGGTCTAAAAAATAATCTTGTCAAGAACCTGTTTATAGTCTATGGTAAGTAATTTAGAAATACAGGGGAATAGAAGAAACAAGGTAATAAACACCAAATACTTGTATATAAGTATTAAAATGGTAATTGAGAGTTTATTTCAAGAGGAAAAGAAACAGTAGAAGAGTCCATTTTTGCTATTATTCATATTTCATAGATGCTTAATGCTAAATAGATTTCAGGTAAAATATACCAAATAAAATCTGTCAACTACTTATGATGCCCGTACCCACCTCACATTCACACCTGTATTAACACTTGTGGATGTGAGGTGGCAGTGTTGTACACTGCACACTGTTTAGCTAGAACACATACTGGAAAAAAAAATTGTCCAGGGAATTTCTTGGTCATTCAGTGGTTAGGACTCTCACTGCCAGGAGGCTCTCACTGCCAGGAGCCCAGGTTCAATCTCTGGTTGTGGAACTAAGATCTCCAGCCACGCAACACGGCAAAAAAAAAAAGTTTTCCAGAGGAGGTTAATGAGTAGTCACAGATACATGGAACAATCAGACACGGGATAACTATATAAACAGATTTTAATATGCTTCATTGTTGTTCTTCTGGAGTAATGGTAAATAGCATACCTGAACCAAATATAAACATATTGTAAGTCTAATAAAAACATCAGCAAATTTTTTTGCAAACTTGTAACTGGTTATTAAAAAGTTAATATTGAGTTTAATTTAAAACATCAGCAAATTTTTTTGCAAACTTGTAACTGGTTATTAAAAAGTTAATATTGAGTTTAATATTGAGGTTATTAATACAAGTAATACTAGTATTCCTGAAAGGTTTTCTATAGATCATATTTCTATAAGCTAACAAATTTTCTAATGATTAACTATTTTAGAATCAAGTGCTATTTTTATAAAGTAATTCAGTGCTAAGAAAATAGCCTTCTAAAATATAGTACACTGGACAGTCACTCTAGGAAACAATATAGTATTATTTAGCAACACTTAACCTGTGCATTTTCTATGACCCAGCAATTCCATCTCAAGAATGCACTCAGGGACTTCACTGGTGGTCCAGTGGTTAAGAATCCACCTTCCAATGCAGGGGATGTAGATTTGATCCCATCTGGGAACTAAGATCCCACATGCCGTGTGGGGCAACTAAGCCTACTCACCACAATGAGAGAAACCCCAAGCACTGTAAGGAAGACCCAGTGCAGCCAAAATTAAATAAAAAAAAAAGAATGTACTCAGAAGAAAGTCATACATGAGTGTCAAGAGTCACATATGAGAATGTGTGATAGTCAAGTAAGTCACACCCTGGAAATATATCCATGATATGTCATGAATAAAGCAGGTTGCAGAACATTATATACACCGATTCCAAGTTTTGAAAAAGAACTCTGTGTATGTCTATAAACATGTGCAGTACATGATTATATGAGTCTCTATATAGTTGTTAACTCTGGGGAGTAAAAAGAATGAAGAATTTACCTCGCTATGTTATTTGGCTTCACAGATATAGAAAACAGACTTGTGGTTGCCAAAAGCGGGGTGGGGGTTGGGGGTAAGAAAGATTGGGAGTTTGGGATTAGCAGATGCAAACTATCATATATAAGATGGATAAACAACAAGGTCCTCCTGTATAGTATAGGGAACTATATTCCATATCCTGTGATAAACCATAATGGAAAAAAATGAGAAAATACATATATATATGTATGTATTATAACTAAGGGTTTCCCTGCTCAGATGGTAAAGAATCTGCCTGCAATGTGGGAGACCTGGGTTCAATCCCTGGGTTGGGAAGATCCTCTGGAAGAGGGCATGGCAACCCACTCATGTTCTTGCCTGGAGAATCCCCATGGACAGAGGAGCCTGGCGGGCTGTTACCACAGGGTCATAAAGAGTTGGACATGACTCAGCGAGTAAGCACATGTATAACTAAATCAACACAACATTGTAAATCAACTATACTTTAATAAAATTTAAATATATATATATTTTTATATATATTTATAAATATATAAAGACGACCTAACTTTAGAAGACCTAACTTCTCTTAGGTCTGCACTTACTTTGCAGGTAGCACAGGTTTGATCCCTGGTCAGGGAACTAAGATTCCATATGCTGCACAGCATGGCCAAAAAAAAATAAGAAAATTCATTCTTAAATTTCTGCTCCTTTGACAGTTTTATCCATATTAGTCAAGATTGTCCATAGAAACAAGACCAACAGGATGTGTATCTATCTATCTATACACACACACACACACACACAACGAGAGAGAGAGAGACTTCCACCAACTGAGGCAAGTGTGCCCAGAGCCTGTGCCCTGCAGAGAAGCCCATGCACGGCAATGAAAAATAGCCCCCACTCTCTGAAACTAGAGAAAGCCCTCACACAGCTACAAAGACCCAGTGCAACCAAAAAGAAATAAACAAAATTATTTTTCTTAAATGAGAGACAGGGAGATTGATTTACTTTTTTATTTTTTTTTTGGCATGTCTTATGGCAAACGGGATCTTAGTTTAGTTCCCCAACTAGGGAATGAACCCTTGCCCCCTGCAGTGGAAGTATAGAGTCTTAACCACTGGACCACCAGGGAAGTCCAAGATTGATTTCCTTTAAGGAATTGGGTCACATGACCGTAGCGGTTTGGTAAACTCAAAATCTGCAAGGTAGGCTGCCAGACGGGAGGCACAGGGGAGACAGAGTCCAAAGTCTGTCTGCTGGCAGAATCCCGTCTTGCTAGGGGGAGGTAAGTCTTTGATTAATTAAGGCCTTCAGCTGAGGAGGCCCACTCATTATGTAGGATACTCTTCACAACAGAGTGTATTTAATCCACCAACAGAGTATATTTAATTCACCAATTTATTAATAAATGTTAATCTCATCTTAAAAAAAACACCTTCACAGAAATGTCCAGAAACATGTTTGACCTAATATGTGGGCACCATGGCCCAGTCACACTGACACATAAAATTAACCATCACAGTCATCTCTAAGTGATGAGATTATGAATTTAAATTTGCTTTTGGTACTTTGTCTATGATTATGTATTATTGTTTTTTTATGTGTATTATTTGTATAATAAGAAAATCAAATACATTTTTTTTAATAGTTAGGAAAAAGATTTGCTTTAGGAAGTCTTCTATAACAGCATGGAACTGAGCTCACATATACCATTACAGGTTTTTAGTACATTGTGTACCTTATGTGTGCTGGTGTATGTTTGTCTCTATCAGTTCAGTTCAGTAGCTCAGTCGTGTCCGACTCTTTGCGACCCCATGAATCACAGCATGCAAGGCCTCCCTGTCCATCACCAACTCCCAGAGTTCACTCAGACTCACGTCCATCGAGTCAGTGATGCCATCCAGCCATCTCATCCTGTCGTCCCCTTCTCCTGCCCCCAATCCCTCCCAGCATCAGAGTCTTTCCAATGAGTCAACTCTTCGCATGAGGTGGCCAAAGTACTAGAGTTTCAGCTTTAGCATCATTCCTTCCAAATAACACCCAGGACTGATCTCCTTGCAGTCCAAGGGACTCTCAAGAGTCTTCTCCAACTATATTGGGAAAGAAATCTTTGGAGGGGCCTTCTCTTTTCATGTGTCTATTTACTCCAAGCACAGTACTCTGCCACAAAGTAGACACTCAAAGAATGAATGGCCAACATAGGAAAAACATTACCCAAAATCAGTATGATTACCCCACCTCCTCATACAAAACCTGCCCCTATTCTGGAATTTCCTTTAACTCTTCAGACTCCTAGTCTATAAATGGTAACTATGTAGCATATATTTTGAAATTCTATTTTGTCAGAAATGCCTCTAACCCCTTGGCCTTTCCCTATCTCCACTTCTATTGCATTAATTTGAATATTCTACCTATTAAACATATGTTTTACTTAAAAATACATGCTTTGAAAGCAACCTATGATCCCAAAAAAAGAGATGTTTAAAAACTGGATTAATTCTATCATTCATTTAAAAAGAAAAACAAACATACAAAATAGCCAGAAAATTTCTGAAAAAAGATTGATGAAGAGGATCTGGCCCTACCAAATTTTAAAACATATTGTAAAACTATAGTAAATGAAACAATATGGTATGTATACTTACAACAGTACACAAGTGAATACAGTCCAAAGTAGATCCAGAGACACCTGGGAATGTAGCAATGCTAATAATTACATTACACAGTAATGGTAGAAAACATTATTCTTGAAAAAAAAAATTGGATTGTGTGAATTTTTTCCCAAACATCAATAACTAATTCTCCAGTTCTCAGACACCAACTGCCATCCAGAAACTCAATTCAATTCTGACACTATCTAGAGTTAGTGCAAACCCCACAGTTAAGGGCTCAGTCTCACAAGACTGTCTCCACTTCACACTCTAGTTACAAGTCCAAGGTCTCTAAGCTACCCACACTTCTGTCCAACTTGGCTACAAATTTGGGGGTTTCCATAATCCCTTCCATAGGGAAAACTGAAAAATGTTGAGACTGACGCAGTACTCAGGAAATCGCTTGACTCAGTAGTTTATTATAAAGGATACAACTCAGGCACACCCAAATGGAAGCGATGCTCAGGACCAGGTGTGAGGGGAGTGACACAGAGATTCCACGCCCTCTGGATATACCATGCTACCAGGACATCAATGTGTCCATTCACAGATTGTTTAAGCATTTTTATAACCCACCTCCACCCCATCCATTCTCTGGAGGTTGGGGGTAGCGGGCTGAGATTTCCCATCCTCTAATCCCGTTTGTTCTCTCTAGTGACCAGTTCCTATCTGAGGTTATCTAGGCTCCTTACTTTGACTCATTAGCAAAGACTCAGGTGTATTCTAAAGGGGACTGTAGTAGGTAACAAAAGACACCCCTATCACTCAGAAAACCATGGTTTTAGTTAGGTTCTAGGAATCAGGGACAAAGACAACATATATTTTTTATTCTATCACAAATTCTTATCTCATTCCTTATTAAATTCTAAGTGAATCAAACTTTAAAATGAAACAGAAAATCTTGAAAATACAAAAGAAAACATGGGAAATTTTTAAAAATATTTAAGTGTGTAAGGCCTACTTTACACAGCATAGCACAAAATTCAAACACACATTAAAAAAAGGAAACATCTGACTATATGAAAAAAGTTAATGTTTAATTGGAAAAAAGGCATAAATACAAAATACAAATAACACTAGGACAAATTCATTGCAACATAGAAAACATAAAGAGCTCCTGTGAATATTTAGAAACTAAGTACAAAAACAGAAGACATGACTAGACAGTTCACAGAAAAATACAAATGGCTCCTACATATAAGATACACTCAACATCACTCTAAACAAACGAAACTTTAAGATACCATTTTTCACCTATAAAATTAGCAGAAACAAAATGTTAAACATTTTGAGGACATCCTTTCCTTTATATATGTATTTATTAAATCATATATACATATATAGGTAAATGATTTAATAAAAATGTTCATTAGCTCAATATGATTTGATAAAAATAAAAATGGACATACTTTATACATTTCATATTTTCCTGTAAATATTTCTGCCTCCTCCTTTTATGGACACATAAAGTGTGGGTACTGCAAAAATGAAAATATTCTGAATGTTTTTAATATAGTCCATGTTAATATTTTGATGGCCTCTGCCCTTTGAGCTGATGCCTGGGGAATGGTTATAAAAAATGAGAACACATTACACATGCTATTTAAACCATGCTTTTCTCCCTTATTTGTGTCATTAAATATGCTTTCCTCATCCTCTGCACACAGTTTTCAACACCTTTCTGACTGCCCTATCCTCAGTCTTCTCCCTTAGTTCATCCTCCATTCCACCAATGTCTTCATCACTAGTTCTTTGGTTTCTCACTGCCAGCAGGCATATGCGCAAACGTCTTAACTCACAAACCAGGCCCTGGCAGTCAGGACAGGCTACTTCCCTGAATTTGTCTCTTGCAACCTTTTCCCCTCCATTCTATGCATACATCTTTGGTTGGGCTTGACAGGCCCTCCCACTGTCTTCCTGTCTGACATCACTCTCCTAGGCTCTCTTCTCCTGTGAAGTATTTACTTATTGTTCAAAACTTACCTCCTTCAAGGACTTCCCTGGCAGTGCTTAAGACTCCAGGCCCCCAATGTAGGAGGCCAGGGTTCGATCCCTGGTAGGGGAACTAAGATCCCACATGTCATGCAGTGTGGCCAAAACAAAAAACCTCACCTCCTCCAAAAAGCCTTCCCTGATGCTCAGAGTTAATACCTTCATGCTCACAGCACTTCATTCATCCCTTAATTATAACATTGGAATCTTTACTGTTCATTGTCATTGTCTACAAGTTTATCTCCCTAACTAGGCTTATATGCTTCTTGTGGATTAAGGATCTTCAGGACTAATCACGTATCTCCTACTGTGTAACTCATACACATGCTTTTGTGATTCTCAAATATAAAAAGCCACTGAAAAGCATTACATACCAGGATATTTACTGCAGCCTTAGAACAAGATTGGGAACAACCTAAAAGCCAACCAGTAGGTGACTGGCTAGTCAGGTCATTCTTATAAAGATTATTATGCAGCTGTTTAAACGTAAGAATGAGGAACCCCTTATTTTTATATTTTTTATGTTACCATCTTCAGGATACTTTAAGTGTGACACACCCAACAGTGTGTATTATAATTTGCCATTTTGTGGGGGTGGGGATTTTTAAAAATATTTATATACATATTTATTTAGAAATCCAGACAGCATCTGGGAAATTCAGAGTATCTAAAGGTATATATACATCAGGAGAAAATTGAAGTAAGAGGAGGGAGAAATACTTTTCATCATATACCCTTTGTCACCTTCTACATTCTGAACAATTGTAGCTATGACCTATAAAAATAAAAAATAAAAATAAAAAATAAAAATATCAGAGAATACCTGGTATCTAGGTGGGAGGCGGGAACTGGATACTAGAAACAACTGTGGACATCTTTCAGAATAAGGGAGTCCTCTCACAGGCTGGACACCACTGCTTGGCCAACTTTGAGTTTTCAAACCTGCCTTGAGAGCACTGTGTCGTAAGCCCGAAGGGTGAACCGACTCTTGCTTCTCAACTGTCATCGCCCCAATCAGGTAGCTTTCTAAAGGCTTCTAGCACTCTCCACCTTGCCTTATATCTCTTCTTCCCTAGGCCTAAAACACCTAGGATACTAGGCAAAGGTCCTTTTCAGGTCCACTTTGTAACCGCCAAAGCACCTAGAACACCGTCCAGCACACTGTACATAGTCCAGAAAACTCTGGTCACCGGGATAAACTCAAAAAGGGAGGAAAAAAGTAAACGGCGCGAGTGCGGAATGGAGGAGGCCCACCCTACAACCTAAGGCCGGGGACCTCCGCGAAAAAGCAGCCGCCTCTCCAGTCACGCGCCGACAAGTTCGCTCCGCCTACGTCCTCAGGTCCGGGGTCCGCAAAGCCGGAAACCAACCACCTGCGACACTGGAGCCCTGGGAGCCCTGGGAGCCCCGGTTGCCGGTCGCAGGGATACAAGCTCCGCCCGAACGCAATGGCGCCGCGGCCGACGCGAGGAGCGGGGCTACGTTCGGCCGCGACCCAATGAGCGGCGCCGGCCGGCCCGCGGCCCAGTGGCGGCGGCGCGCGGGCACGCTGGGGGCGGGCCCGGCGCACCCGACTGTTCCAGAAGACCCGGATCGCGCCTCCCAGCCACGCTGAACCGGCTCAGGGCTTTTCGCCACGCCGTGTCCTCTTATCTTCCTCTGCTGGATCAGTTATGGCGGCCGTGAAGACCCTGAACCCCAAGGCCGAGGTGGCCCGAGCCCAGGCGGCGTTGGCGGTCAACATCAGCGCGGCCCGGGGGCTGCAGGACGTGCTGAGGACCAACTTGGGGCCTAAGGGGCACCATGAAGATGTAAGGCGGGACTGGCGGGGAGGGGC
>NW_011494644.1:12578417-12593232 GCF_000754665.1 Bison bison bison
GCCGGGCGGCCCCCGTCCACCTCGCGCTGTCGCGGGCCTGCGCCGGGGACCGAGGCGTGGAACTCGCCGCCTCTGGGCCTGTGCGCTCGCCACTGCTGCCCTTCTTCCCCGTATTGTCCCGGTTGGGTCGTATTTTTTGCCCTGGCCGTATCCTGGTGCTCGATTCCTTCGCCGAGAACAAAGCTGCCCGCGTGCGCGGCGCTCCTCCGCGCTTGGGACTTGAGCGCCCTTTCAGACTCTTTCCCAGACACTAGAGGGGTGAGCACTGCGCTATTCCTGTTAGCGGGGTACAGAGAACCAACCCCTTTGCCCCAGCTCTTGAAGATCTGGTCAAAACCCGATTGTTAAGGGCCTCTTAACTTGATCTCCATTGAAAAAGTCACAGTGCGATTCATTTCTGCCCATTGAACAGGCTTGTTTCTGGTGCTGGAGACATCAAACTCACTAAAGATGGAAATGTGCTGCTTCATGAAATGGTGAGAGGCTGCTGTCCTAGATCCAAAGTGTCTTGGTTTTCCGTAGTACATTTGATTTGTAGGAAGATTTTTACTCTCAAAAGGTAGTTTTCCAGACAGTGGAAGGAGTAGGAAAAAATGTTATCAGTACTATAATTGACAGTACCGAATAGTGAGGAGCCCTGGAGTCTAATAAAGTCTACTTTGAATCCCTTACTCTTACCATTTAAGGCTTTCTTTAAAGGGTGTTAATTAAAATTCTAATAAAACCTGAAGAACTAAGAGGAATGACAGGCAAAATGCGGCAGAATGGTTGTACTTTTTCAAACAGTTCTTTTGTGTTACATCACACTTCACCACCACCATCTGAAGGAGAAATAAAACTTACCATTTTTAAAGTCCCAGTGACTAAGAATCTGAGGTTATTGAGAGGAGCGGTCATTTCCCTAAGTTCCCCCAAAACAGTTAAAATCCTAGAAAAGGAAATGACTTGCCTATGTTTTGAGTTTAAAATAAGATTTAAGGCTTTGAAAATAGCGTATCATACCTTCAATGTCCAGATGTTTTGTTACTATCTTCAGTATGAATTAGCTAACCTGGAAGGTGTAGTTTTTGTTGGTGGGTTAAGTGGTGGCCTCTGCTTGCAGAGAAAAATAGGAGTCATAGTTTAAAGTCGATGTCAGAAAAGCTATCTTTATCTGACTATTTAATTTTACCTAATCTAGTAAGCTAGTCTGTTTAGATTCTTAAAACGGTCAGTGTCCCTAAAGACATAAAAGGCTGTAGTAAAGGACAATAAAGGAGACAAGAACAGTGCAGGAGCCATGATTGGATACTTTGTAGTTAAGAATCTGTGGGTGACAGACATTAATATTTTGTTCTTCCAAAACTGTTCCACAGTGACTTAACATCCACTGTGGTAATATTTGCTAAAGAGGCTAAGTGGGTTTTTTCCGTTGTAAATTGTTTGCGCAGTGCCAAATAATAACTGGGCTGCTGAGCTTTCATTTTTAAAAGGCACTTGGTTTATTCTCACAAGAATCCTACATTTGTTATAAAGAGGCTTGCATGGATTTGAAATTGTTGCTATTACTTGTTAGCCCCATTACCTTGAGTAAACCTTCACTGGGCCTCATATTTCCTCATCGATAAAGTCAAGATAATCTGAGAAGTAAATTATACATGAAAATGTTATTGTCATAAACTGATAACTCAGAATAGCTAATCATGAGTTTTTAATCAGAGCAATTTGTAGCTGCATACTTTGACATTTTGTGCAAATAGATTAGCCATTTACACATCTTAAGGTATATTTGGACTATTTTAATTTTAAGTTGTTTAAGGAATTTTTCTCTTTCTCTACTTGCAGCAAATTCAGCACCCAACAGCCTCCTTAATAGCCAAAGTAGCAACAGCCCAGGATGACATAACTGGTGATGGCACCACTTCCAATGTCCTCATCATCGGAGAGCTGCTGAAGCAGGCGGATCTCTACATTTCTGAGGTATACATGATTCTTGTGCTGCTTTGAAACTTCGTTGTCAATAAGAAATAATCTCAGTTTGACTCCTACAGACTGATGTACTGATAGTAGCTGAGGCCATATAATGGAATGTAAAGAGCAAAGGGCTTAAATCTGGGAACCAGAGTCTGTATCCTTGTCTGACAAATTTATTGTCATCCTCGAGCTGAATAATCTTTGTTGACCTGAAAGGTGTTTTTGTTTCGTTTTTTCAATCAAGTTGCATTCCATATATAATTTTTTATATGTCTATAACATAGCTTAATAATTGAGATCTAGAAATGCGGTATTCACGATGGCATATTTTTAACGAAAGAGTCAACAAAATTTAAGAATGCCATAAATTTCTTAACTTTCAGTAGTTCCACGGGTAAAGCAAACTTCAGTACTAGTCTGATGTAGGAAGGATTTCTTGGAAAGAGAAAGACAGGCTGAAAAACAGTCTCTCTGTTTTTCATTAGGAAATGATGTGAATTAATTTCAGATTACCTATAGAAAAGATGTAATAGTCAAATTGTTATGACACAATTTTGAGTTTGGGGCATTATCCCTTGTGGTTTGCACAGTGAACACCCAAGTGTGCTTTGTAGTTCCCTTGGCTTTGACTCTGTGCTAGAGTAATGTCTGTTCTTTTCCTCTGCATTGAAAGGACTATTTATCCTTTTAAATGTATTCAGAAAGTCAGCACATTATATTAATTGTGTTTAAGGGTATGAATGATGCAGAATAAACTTTCATAAATTTGCTTTGTAATGAACTGTAGTTAGCATCTACCTGAAGATTTCTAGTGTTAGTGGTGGTTTTGTAATTGTATGTTTACTATAGGGTCTTCATCCCAGAATAATTACAGAAGGATTTGAAGCTGCAAAGGAAAAGGCACTTCAGTTCTTGGAACAAGTCAAAGTAAGCAAAGAGATGGACAGGGAAACACTTATAGACGTGGCCAGAACATCTCTACGTACTAAAGTTCATGCTGAACTTGCAGATGTCTTAACAGAGGTATGTGTTAAGTTTAACATGTGTCTGGTACTTTACGCCTATACTGAGAACCCCTGGCAACTGGAAATATCAGTATTCTTACTAATTGCAACTAGAGAGTGCCATCTAAACTCTTCACAGTGTCATACTGTGTCAACTAAATATTTGGTCAGCCATAAAGTTCATTTTTGTGGCAGTAATAACCTGATCTGTGTCCCTAGAAGAAGTAAAGTGAGAAAATCATAGTATTAGTAGTATTCCTGGCCAGGTTACAAAGATATAATCAGACCTTTCAGTAAAGGGGGTTTATAAAATGGAGATTTTATTATTAAAAAGTTTCCTGTTGTCAGTATTTTTTATTGTAGAGGTGTCAGTGGTTCTTTAATTACAAGAGAGGTTTCAGGAATGTAAATTACTCCAGCCCTTTACACATAGTGCATTCTGTTCTGTTAGCATGTAGAAAAAGACTTAGATCAGTTCAGAGATTTTCAAAGACAAGAAACTGCTTTAAACATCTGTGAAGAATAAGTACCATAAATGTCTCAACTTCCACAAATCAAATTTATTGAATGGTTACACTCCTGTTGCAGGCCGTAGTGGACTCCATTTTGGCCATTAAAAAACAAGATGAACCTATTGACCTCTTCATGGTTGAGATCATGGAGATGAAACATAAATCTGAAACAGATACAAGGTAGGTGTTACAATGCTATGAAATACTTCAGAGTACACATTTGAAGCTTACACAGTACCTATTTTTGCCTAATTTTTTTTGAATTAATGTATATTGCCTAGACAAGTTATCATTTACTCAGCAGTATTATCTCTTGAAGTCAATTTTTTGTATTTATAGTCAGAATGATCCTGGAAAGTCAGCTTCATCAGTCATTTGGCATTTATTGAACTATTGAGTACAGAGCATATAGGAGACTTTGAGGAATTTTAGAGATAAATTATTTCAGAGACCTAGTTTGAAAACATTTTTAAAAGGAGGTGATCACCAGTGTAATAACCAATTGTGACTGTTTTCTGTGGAGAATTTTCTGTATAAGAAAGAGTTGTGGCTTTAATTTGAATGGCTTGTTTTTGTCATGTTCTGGAATTTTGTGTTTTCACAATTGAACCTTCTTAGGTAGTACCCAAAAGTCCTATTCAAATAACTCAAGAAATAAAGTTGATTGTGTGAAAATTGTCAATATAGTCTCAGTGTTCTAATTTTGTTAGCATATTTTACACCCCCATCTGGAAATAAGTAAGAATATAATCTCTTCCGTGTTTTAACAGCTTGATCAGAGGTCTCGTTTTGGACCATGGGGCACGGCATCCTGATATGAAGAAGAGGGTGGAAGATGCATACATCCTCACGTGCAACGTGTCATTAGAATATGAAAAAACGTGAGTTTATAGCTCCTTAGAAACGAGCTTGGCATTTGGGTCAAGTCATTTTTTCCCCCTAAGACTCAGTGTCTCCACTAAAAAGGGCAAAGTGCCTCCACCAGGGATTCAGAAAATTCTAGGAAGTAGCCTCTGAAAGCATACCAGGGGGTGGCATTGGAGCTTGGTGACCACTTGCTAAATATTTCCTCCCCTGTCTGTAACTTCTTTTTTAGAGAAGTGAATTCTGGCTTTTTTTACAAGAGTGCAGAGGAGAGAGAGAAATTAGTGAAAGCTGAAAGGAAATTCATCGAAGACAGAGTTAAAAAAATAATCGAACTGAAAAGGAAAGTCTGTGGTGATTCAGATAAAGGTTTTGTTGTTATTAATCAAAAGGTGAAAAATCTTGTTTTATAAACTAGTCTGTATCTATTTTTATTTTAATGGTAAAATATTGAAACTTCTTCTGTTATTATTACAGGGAATTGATCCCTTTTCCTTAGATGCTCTTGCCAAAGAAGGCATAATAGCTCTGCGCAGAGCTAAAAGGAGAAACATGGAAAGGTACGGGTGGCAGATTATCTGTGTGACAGGAATTTCACTTTATTTTGCAAGTTAACTTGGATTATTCCTTTTTTCCCTTTTATCTTTGTGAGTTTGTAATTTTCTATTTTTACAAAATATGCATAATATTAAGTTTATAATTTTAAAATATATAATTCAGTGTCATAAAGTGAAATTCACATTGTTGTGCACCTAGCACCATCGTTCGTTTCCAGAAGTTTTTCCATCGCAAATGGAAAATTTGTACTTCTAAACAATAACTGTACACAGTCTTGCCAGTAAATACTAGTCCACTTACTGTCTCATGAATTTGGTACCTCATGTAAGGGAATCATGGAGTATTTGTCCTTCTGCATTTGGCTTATTTTCACTTACTGTAGTCTTTTCAAAGTTGATGTTGTAGCATGTGTTGGGATCACATTTCTTTTTCAGGATGAATAATACCACGTGTTGTTGATTCATTTATCTGTCCATGGACATTTCTTTGGGTTTCTACCTTGACTCTTGGGAATAGTGCTGCTATGAGTGTTGATATATACTTGTTTTATTTTGAAACGATGACCTATATGGTACTGTTTTTTCCTTATCAAGAGACTGCATCAAGGGTTTGAGAGAATACTTCTCCCGCAGAGCTCTTGGTGCATCTTTAGATTTCATGTCGGAGGAGTATTTACTGACTTGAGGAGAGTGGTTTAAACGGGGAGTTAGGAGAAAAGACCAGTTTTCAGCTGGTTGGTGGCAAATGGAAAGGCTTATGTAAAATATATTTTAGAACATGATTTTAGTATGTAATTCTGAAAAAGATTGCTTTCTAAAAAGAATTAACCTCTAGATATAACTAATAAAAGCACTTCTGCATCTCCCTTAAAATACTTGAATATTTCAGGCTGACTCTTGCTTGTGGTGGGATAGCCCTAAATTCTCTTGATGACCTAAATCCTGATTGTTTGGGACATGCAGGACTTGTCTATGAATATACATTGGTAAGTGTATTTTCTTCCCAAAATAATACTACTTTTTGGTTCGTGAATTCTTCAGTAGTTAAAAATTCTTCCAAACTCAGGGTAATGTTTTTGCTTTGTTTACATACATTTTGATGATTTGTACATAGTAATAATAAGCCCTTGATGGGGAAATCACATTTCATTTATGTAACCTTTTTTCAAAGAAATTATTAGCTTTAATGTGATCAGTGTGGTGCCCTATTAATACCCCATTTATTCCTCCATAAGCCCCTCTCCTCTGGTCATCCCTTGCACAACCATATCCTGTTTTTTAAAATACTATCTCTTCACACAGGGAGAAGAGAAGTTCACCTTTATTGAGAAATGTAACAATCCTCGCTCTGTCACATTATTGATCAAAGGACCAAATAAGCACACGCTTACTCAAATCAAAGATGCAATAAGAGATGGCTTGAGGGCTGTTAAAAATGCTATTGATGATGGTAAGATCTTCCCTGTGTTTATTCTTTTTTCTAGTCTAAAAGGCATGGCTGAATACTGTGTTCTTTTTGTCAGTAGTTTACACAGCCAGACACCATGCAAAAGTAATGTTTTCCCTTTAAAATGGCTATGATGGTATGCTAAGTTTTTTCATAGCATGCTGTTGTTAAAAAGGGGATACAAATAAATGAACTAAAAGCTTGCAGGATTTGCATGTGCTCCTTAAATCATTCTGTTGTTTGAGATGTTGCTTGTATCGCTTTCAAATGCAGTATTAAACTTGCTGTGGTTACATGGAATTCTCAAATCAATGGCTTTCTTGTGTTTTAATGTATGTTTTTCCTTATAATTGACTCAACAGTTTTATGTTCTCTGTATCTTAGCATTTTCCTCTTCCCCTCACCCAACAGGCTGTGTCGTCCCAGGTGCTGGCGCTGTGGAAGTGGCGATGGCAGAAGCCCTGGTTAAATACAAGCCCAGTGTAAAGGGCAGGGCCCAGCTTGGAGTTCAAGCATTTGCTGATGCGTTGCTCATTATTCCCAAGGTGTGAATGCTTTTAACAGTTTTCTAAACTATGCCAAAGTGATTCATCCAATGAAAGCTTTTGATGTGGGTTTTTTCATAATGTGGATTTTGAATAAATAGATATCATCCATTTTCACCCTAACATTAGAACAGGTGTTTCTCCATATCTAATGTATTGGTTCCTCTGGACAGGAGGCTTGACTATCTGAAGTTGTAGTGTAGGACTTATCCTTGAGTACAAGCTTGCTTTTTCTTTTTATTTGTTTTAAACTAAGATTAATATGGACTCCCCTGGTGGCTCATATTGTAAAGAATGCCTGCAATGCAGGAGACCTGGGTTCGATCCCTGGGTTGGGAAGATTCCCTGGAGGAGGGCGTGGCCACCCACTCCAGTATTCTTGCCTGGACAGTCCCCATTGACAGAGGAGCCTGTCAGGCTACAGTCTATGGGGTCGCAGAGAGTTGGAGAAAGATTAATATGTTGGTTTTCTATTGTGTGCTCATTTGAAGGTACAGTTTATGGCTAGTGTATTGCTGAGATTGAGGTGGATTGGTGAATGAGTAATGTATATTAGTCATTGTGTAAAGTGAACATTAATATCAGTCTGCATTCATTAAAGTTTTTTTTAACTGTTAGTTTGAAATACTATTTCTTTATTTTAGACTTGACTATCACTTAGTAGGTCCTGTCTTTAAATAGTTACATTTGTTTCCTTTAGGTTCTTGCTCAGAACTCTGGTTTTGACCTCCAGGAAACACTAGTTAAAGTTCAAGCAGAACATTCAGAATCCGGTCAGCTTGTGGGTGTGGACTTGAACACTGGTAAGGAGGATGCAGCCGTTTGAAGGGGGAGATCTAGATGCTATAAGCAGAGTACAGATTGCTGATACTGCTGAGTTGTGCTAGGTGGTTCAGGTGTATGTTGAAGGGTTTCATATTGAGCTTGTTTTAGTCACCTTTTTATCAGGGACTTTGATTAAAGTGATATATTTGATGATCATATTTATGGGTGAAAACAGGCTAAGGATAGCAAAAGCTGGAAGAGGGAACCAAATCTAATGAAATGATGAAGGCTTTGATGTTAGGCCAGTGTAGTACAGATCATACAAGTAGAAAGTGGAAGATGTACATACATCTGTGCAGTATGTGGAAGACCTGTTGTGAACAGCAGCATTTACATTCAAGTTAATGTAAAACGTTTCTCTTTTTAATTTTTATTGGAGTGTAGTTGATTTACAGTGTTGTGTTTATGCTGTACAGCAAAGTGAATCAGTTACATACATATATCCACTTTTTTTTAGAGTTTATTCCCATATAGATCATTGCAGAGTATTGAGTAGAGTTCCCTGTGCTATACAGTAGGCTCTTAGTATCTATTCTATATATAATAATGTGTATATGTCATTCCCAGATTCCCAGTAAATAAAGATTTCTCTGGAATGAGGGAAATGATAAGCCTGTCTTGCCAGATTATAGTTCAAGTGCTGTACTTTAATATGGACAAACAAGAATGTCTCCAGAAAAAGATACATGTTCAAATGTTCGGCAACCAAATACAGCATTCCTGTCACTGAAAGTATTCTAACTAGAGATCAGCCACTCATCAAAGCTGCTATGCATAGGAGTCATGGTCTGTAATACAGCATTGGGCTAATTGAGGAACTTTGCGTTCTCATAGTTAATACTGGAGAAATGAGTAAACACTGATGAGTAAAGCAGCACAAAATACTCTTATTAGTTCTTTTAGACAGCATTCTGATCTTATGAACCTGCTCTATGTGATTTTAAGAAGACTGAGTTACTTTTCAGGTGAACCAATGGTAGCAGCAGAAGCAGGCATATGGGATAACTATTGTGTAAAGAAACAGCTTCTTCACTCCTGGTAAGTTTGGGAAAGCCAGAACTGTAAAATAACACTTAAGGAGCCTTCATACTCTTTAAAATTGGTACATTTTGTTTCATTTTCTTCCCATAAGAAAATGTAATCAGTCGGAAGTATAGCAGCTGAAGCTAGTCTTCTGTGTATGTAGGGGTACAGGGGGAATTTGACATAATTTGCACAAGTTAGTTGGAGATTGAGTTGAATTAGAGTTCATACCTCAAACCTGAGCTGTCTTGATTTTTTTCCCCCCGTTTTCAGCACTGTGATTGCCACCAACATTCTCCTGGTTGATGAGATCATGAGAGCTGGAATGTCTTCTCTAAAAGGTTGAATTGAAGCTTCCCTTGTATCTGAATCCTGAAGACTACAGAGTGATCCTAATAATACAGCTATGGAATTTTGGTCCAAGCTTCAAATGATCTTCAAAGGATTTTCTTTTCCCATATTAAAAAAGGAGAGAACACTGGCACGTATTCAGATTCTGAAGTTCTGAAATTATAATTACAGTATTTTAAAAATTGCACTGCAGTGTCCACATACAGCAGGTCATACTTACCCAGTAAACAGGACATTTTGCTTTACCCTCAGTGATATAAAAATATTAGATAAGCATATGTTATCTACATTGTTATTAAATATTCATTGAAAACCAAATTTTAATAGTTTAATAATTTCTTCTAATGGATGTATTTTAATTTATTTCCAATAGTTCCCTGTCATTAAGCGTAAGACTTAAATAACCTAAAGTTTTGAAGCATTCCTGCTTCCCAAGCATACTTTGGACTTTTCATGCTTTTAAAGTAGCTTTACTAAAATGCTTCCCAGAAGTGTTAAGTTATCGTGAGTAGAAAGATGGAACTAGAGGCAAGAGGGGTTCAAAGAGCTGAAAGTATAAAGTGGCAAAATACAGGCAGAGGTTAAAAACACGACTGAAAATATGGTGACTAAGGACTAGTGAGGTAGATTTTCTGGCAAGATCGTTATTTTCACAGCTCAGAACCTTTGCTTATACTGATATCCTTAAATCCTCCAGTGTCCTGTTTAAAAACTGTTCTCTTCTACATGTTCGCACAAAATACAGTAGGTATATCTGAAGCCCTTGAAAGTGAAATTGTGTTGCTAAACTTTGTGTTTTGAGGAGTTGGCAGTTGCCTACAGTGAGTGTGTAATAAATATGAAGTTAAAACCTTTCTGTGCTGTCAAGATGGTATTCCAGGGTACAAAAGGAATCTGCATATAAAAGGGAAGGAAATCAATCCATCCAGTGGTTCACAACTTAAGGGGATTCTGAATTGGCAGGGCCTCTAGACTGTTCAGTCTCCCAGTCGTATCCGACTGACTCTTTGCAACCCCATGGACTGCAGCACGCCCAGACCTCCCTGCCCCTCACCATCTCCCAGTTTGCCCAAGTTCACATCCATTGCATTGGTGATGCCATCCAGCCTTCTCATCCTCTGACGCCCTCTTCCCTCAACCATTCCGAGCATCAGGGACTTTTCCAGTGAGTCAGCTGTTCAAATCAGATGACCAAAATACTGGAGCTTCAGCTTCTAGACCTTAATCCTGAGGAAATAGCTTCTTAACCGGTTCTAGAACACAACGTGGGAATTTGGGACTCTAGTCGCCGCCTAACTCCGGACTGACTGCTAGCTGGGTGGGCTCTCGTGAACAGTGCGCACGCGCGCGCAGGGCACGGCCGCCGACGTGAGGCGTGCGGGGCGCGTGCGCAACAGAGCCGCAGGGTGGTGCTACTCCTGCAGCGGTGCTCCGGGGGCTCGTGTTCCCGGCATGGGCATTTCGCTGTCGCCGCTGCTGACTGTGCTGTCGCTCCTCTCCGGCCGGTGGCTCGAACTAGGTCAGTGTGCTGGCCTGCCCGACTGTCCCAGGAGGCAGGAGGAAAGGGCTGGGGCGCTCGGCCACCGCGGCTGGCAGCGCCCGGAGGTACCTCCCAGAGGCGGCCAGCTGGGCGAGGGGGTTAACAGCTCATATCGTTGTATTTCACTTTTTTTTTTTTAAACTTTTTAATTTATTATTCTGGAATCTTTTGAGCATAAAAAAAATTAATAAAACAAGCCTCTCCCGCCCGCCCCCCGCCGCCTCCCCCCGCCCCCCGCCACGTACCTGTTTCCCAGTTTAAACAGTTGCCAATTTTAATCTTGCTTGTTTGTAACCCCTTCCATTTTTCCATTCCTCTGGGAGATTTAGTTTGGAGTGAATTGAGGCACAATACAGTTTTATTCGTAATTATTTAGTTTGAGTAGCCAAAAAGACAAGAAATCACACACACACACACACACACACAAAGTATCACTAACTCTCCCACCTAAAAAATTAACAATACTCCTTAATGTCATTAAACATCCAGTTAGTGTTCAAATCTATCTGCTCTGTTCTTAAATTATAGTTTACTTGTGGAATTAATGTCCAAATAAAATTCAAATATTGCTATTGTGTGTTGTTTCTTAATTCTCTTTTAGTCTGAGAATCTCCTGCTTGCTCTATTCCACCCTCCAGCCTCCCTTAAAGTTGATTAAATCATTAGTGTGTGTCAGAATGAGATCCAGAAAAGGGCCAAAGATAAGATTCTGGGGGACATGAAAACGTGTGGACTCTGCCTTTAGGGAACTTAGAGTACTTAGACATCTTTAGGTAAAAACACAACAAAGTAGTACATCAAGCCAGAGGAGTGTGGCCTTTAGGGTCTTGGTTTCTTCCTGTCAAATGAGGGAGTTGAAATAAAGATCCTTTTAATACTATGATTTTTTTTTTGAGGTATTCAAACAGCATGTATGAGAGAGTTCATTCGATTATTTGATGATAATTTTTGTGCACTTGTGCTAGGTGCCAGGTATAACCTGGGAAAATAGATGTAGTTCTTTTCTTTCTTATGTAATGGAGAAGAGGCAAAGAAACAACATGAGCGGAAGAATGAATGGAAAGTTGATAGATGTATTTAAGGCTATGCTGTTGTTTAGTCGATAACTCGTGTCGGACTCTTGCGACTCCAGGGACTGTAGCCTACCAGGCTCCTCTGTCCATGGAATTTCCCAGGCAAGTGTTCTGCAGTGGGTTGCTACTTCTTTCTCCAGGGGATCTTCCCAACCCAAGGATCAAACCTGGTCTCCTGCACTGGCAGGCAGATTCTTACAATGTTTAGATTTATCTCACTGGGACAAAGGGTTGTCATGTAGAGGGACAGAGAGGTAAAGAAAGAAAATCATTTGTTGAAAACCTACCATGTGCTAAACATTTCACACATTTTAATATAGCCATGCATTTGAGTTAGTTAGATATTACCCCCATTTTATAGATGAAGAAACTGAAATCCAGAAGAAGTAATTTGCCCAAGGTCATTCAGCAAATTAAGTGACAGAATAAGAATTTAAAGCCAAATTTTTCAGCCTCCAGATTTTTTCACTATAGCATTGAGTCTTACATATGATCCAAATATTGCCACTTGTTTTATATATATTCATGTAATTAATGACCACTCTTTTTTTCCTCTGCAGGAAATGGGCAGACAGTCAACATGGTCCAGCTACCAGGTGGGCGATTCCAGATGGGAACTGATTCACCAGATGGCAGAGATGGTGAAGGACCTGTCCGGGAGGTGACGGTAAAACCCTTTGCCATCGACATATTTCCTGTCACCAACAAAGACTTCAGGTACTCCCAGTGTTCTTCCAGGAGAAGTGACTCCTGGAAGAGTTACTCTAATAATATTTCACAATATTTAAAAGGAGCTTAGCTTGTTCACTATCAGAATATGACCTTTGCAAGTGTTATCTGCATTTTTCAGATGAGGAATCTGAAGTCCAAAGAGTCCTCATCTTTCATGAGTGGCCAACTGGGCCTGTAACTCAGATCCCCTGATTCTTGAGCCAGTGGATTGTCCCATGCACTGGGCATAGCACTGAGAAACATGGGCAGAAGTCAGACACTCTTCAACAGAAGAGGATGAATCGGGAGAAGGGGCATAATAGTTGAGAGTTCCTTAAATTCCCTTTATATTGGGTTGGCCAAAAAGTGCGTTTGGTTTTAAGTTAAAATGACGTATTTTTCAGTTTCAACAAGGATGTTACTGAACTAACTGAACAGACTTCTTGGCCAACCCAGTATTACTTAGGGAAATGGAATTATTTCCAGAATCAAACATTTTGATTCCAGCTTAATCTAAGAAGCCATGTTGAATGCCTCAATGTCCCCAAAGTGATACATTTTGGGTAGGCTAAAGTAGAAAATGATCCAGCATATGTCAGTAATTTACCTTCAAACAGTGGAGGGAGGAGTATATAGAAAGGAGGGGGGAAGGAAGAGAAAAGGATGGGAAGATAAAGCAAATGTGAAAAATGACTCAAATTTTACATTTGTGGATTTAAAAGTTTTCAAGATCAAAACTTGCTGGTGAAAATTGATTCAGGAGACTCAGGCTAAAATAAGCATAAAGATTGTCAGTAAACTCCTCAGGCCTTTTGACTCATTGGTTCCACCTCTAGGAATTTGTCTTGAAGAATTAAGGTTGTCCAAAAAAGTTTAGCTAAAAAGGTGACTTTGTAAATAAATGTTAACAATTTAAGGATCACTTAAATATATTGCATCAATATAACAGAATACTTAGCAGCCTTAAAAACCTGTTGTCAAAAAGAGATGGTTAAAAATGTTGTGAAGAAAGGTTACAAAATACTACATAGGATTTGGCCCAGTTTTTTAAACTATGTGTGTAGAATGTATATGTGTTAAAAAGAACTGGAAGATGCAATATTGCATGAGGTGATGGATTTTGCTCATGTTTTTGTGATTTCCAAATGAAAATAATGACAGGAAGAACCTTATAAAAGCGATTTAAAAACCCTTGATTGGGGACATCCCTGGCAGTCCAGTGGTTAAGACTCTGTGCTCCCAAGGCAGGGCACTGGTTCAGTTCTTGGTCAGGGAACTGAGAGTCTGCATGCTGCACAGTGTAGCCAAAAATAAATAAATAAATTAGAGATGTCATCTTAAAAAAAAAAAAAAAACTTGGTTGTGGAGTGAAGAGGGAGAGAATATAGACAGTTGTATCTTGGTGTGATAATGGATGGTTTTAGTTTTTTCCTTTTTCTTACCTATGTTTTCTCATTTTTCTATAATATAATGTTATATATGCTTTAAAAAATATTTGTAAAAGGAAAGTTATTAAAATCAAAGGAGAAATCACTTCTGATCAGGCTAACACCACATGATGACAACCATAAATTGCTAGCTAGATAGATGCATTCTTTTATGTTTCAAATGATGACCTTTTAGATGAAGGAAATATAATGTCACCCCCAGAAAGCCCCTAAACTTTGCTTAGAACCTGTAATCTGTGTTTACCTCTCTGGTAAGAGTCTCAAACCATTCAGATGGTCAGAGGTCAATAAGTAACTATTGCTACCAAATCTCGCCTCCTCTTCCATTCTTAGTACCCCTTTGATGGGTGAACAGTGTCTTCTAATATCAGAGGGCTAACACCAACCGGGTACTCTCAGTCCAGAGAAAACAATCTGTCTTATCCTGGAAATCTGCATGTTGAAATTGGCTCAGCCATACCAAACTATATGAAAATCCATTATAAAATCTCAGCAAGTCATTTCTTAAATATTCATTTGTTTGGTGACATTGGGTCTTAGTTGCAGCACTTGGACTCTCTAGTTGTGGCTTTCAGGTTCAGTAGCTTCTCGGCATGTGGGATCTTAGTTTCCCTACCAGGGATCGAACCCGCATCCCCTGCATTGCAAGGCAGATTCTTAACCGCTGGACCACAGAGAAGTCCCTCAGCAAGTCATTTTGATTTGACTCAATTTCTCTCATCTGTCTGAGGGAGATAGTAAAACCTATTCTCCCTTCCTCCCATGATCGATGTGAGATTAGGTATGTGTTGAAGAGAGACCCACTCCCTGCCCTTGAATCTTCTCAGCAGCTTTATTCATTATCTCCAAAAACTGGAGATAACCCAGATGACCTGCAGCTGGTGAATGGATAAATGAAATCTGGTCTATCCATCCAGTGAAATACTACTCAGCAATAAAACTGCCAAAAAAAAAAAAAAAAA
>NW_011494644.1:12593332-12600229 GCF_000754665.1 Bison bison bison
AAAGCAAAAAAAAAAAAAAAAAAAGGAACAAACCACTGACATTGTCAACAACATGGATGATTCTTGGAAGCAGTATGCTAAGTGAAAGAAGCCAGACCCCAAAACTACATACTGCCTGATTCAGTTTATGTGAATTGACATTCTGGGAAAGGCAGAACTATGGAGACAAAAAACAGATCAGTGTTTGAGGAGGCATCGGGGAATTTTGGGGGGCAGTTAATGGAACTGCTCTGTATCTTGATTGTGACAATGACTATATGGTTTATCAAAACTCACAAAACTATACCCCAAAAAATGTGAATTCTCCTGTTTGTGAACTGCACACACAGAAACAAATTTTAAAAGAAAATCTGCTCAGGCTCTCAGGTTAATTCCTTGTAGTTCCTAAAGACTCTATGATGTGTGACTAATAGGATAAGGGTGTATGAGGTTTGCTGCAGCAAGAGAGGGTGAGGGTGGAGCACAGACGCCTGTCCGCTAAACTATGAAATCTCTCTTTTTAGGGAGTTTGTCAGGGAGAAAAAGTACCGCACAGAGGCTGAGGTGTTTGGGTGGAGCTTTGTCTTTGAGGACCTTGTCTCTGATGAGCTTAGAAACAAAGCAACCCAGAGAATGCAGGTAAGAGAACCCAGGCTTGCAGCTGGGTTCATGGGAGTGGGACCTGGACCGAGAAGCCTATGGGGTCTAGGGGGTCACCTGGGCCACCTTAGAGAATCAAACCTGAGAACCAGAGGCAAGGAAGAAGCCAGAGAGACCCACCCTGGAAGAGCCAGATGAACACACACTCCCGGGAAGTTCACTCTGTGCTGAGGTCCACAGAGAGAGAACTGTAAGATGCAGATAATACACAGGGCTCAGCGTACTCCCTGGACCAGCCAGAGAACCCCTGGAGAAGCCTCCTTCTAATAAGGGTGTTGGGGTGTCACACTTTAAAGATTCTGAACACAGGGGCTTCCCTGGTGGCTCAGTGGTAAAGAATCTGCCTGCCAACGCAGGAGATGACGGTTTGATCCCTGATCCAGGAGGATCCCACATGCCAGTGAGTGACTAAGGCCGTGTGCCACAACTACTGAGCCTGTGCTCTAGAGTCTGGGAGCCCTAACTACTGAAGCCCATGAGCCACGATAAGAGAACCCACTGCAACGAGAAGCCCATGTACCGCAACTAGAGAGTAGCCCCGCTCACCCTAGAGAAAAGCCCGCGCAGCAGCAAACACCCCACACAGCCATAAACAAATAAGTAAAAGATCCCAGACACAGCCTCACTTGGACCACCTGAGTCTCAGCCTGAAGTCTCTGCCTCCTGGATGTCCGTCAGGAAGGTGCCTCGCTGGGTCAGAGCACCTTGTAATTGCGCTCCTTCTTTTTTGCAGTCTCTCCTCTGGTGGCTCCCCGTGGAAAGGGCATTCTGGAGGCAGGTAAGGGTTGGTTCCTCAGTCTTGTTTCCTACCCCTGCTGACTCTCATTGTGGAAGCCTGGCTTCCCGTGATCCCTTGCCCATCTGGGAATACTGAGTTTTAAAGGATGATGGAGAAATTTCAGGGAAGCAGCCAAGCTGCCCCGTGTGCTCTGCACCAGTCCTTTTACCCTGGCCCATCCCCTTTGTCCCCTTTCTCCCTTTTGTCTCGTGTAGTCCTTTCTGTCTCTGGACCTCTCCTCGCTCACCAGGCTCTCTCTTCCTACTTCCTTGCTCCATCTAGTGGTAAAAGCTGAACTCAGGCACCCTAAGCCTAGCCTTCCTCAGACTTCCATGAGCTCCCAGAAGCTTGTCTCACTTCATCCTGGCTATCAGCCTGCAGGTCCTGGCTCTGGCATCCGAGAGAAACTGGAGTTCCCAGTGGTACACGTGAGCTGGAATGATGCCCGTGCCTACTGTGCTTGGCGGGGGAAACGGCTGCCCACCGAGGAAGAGTGGGAGTTTGCTGCCCGAGGGGGCTTGAAGGGTATAGAGATGCCAGGGCAATCTCCCTTGATTCTTTCTCTCCATCCTGCCTTGCATGGGTGCGGGGGAGGGGGGGCTTCAAAGGGTGGGACGGGCTCACACTCCCTGGAGTAGTGCTTCTTACACTCTGTGGTCATGGATCAGGTGTTACTGTTATTTCTAATCTGTCTCAAACCAGTACTTCCATAAAATACCATAAAAATTAATAACTAGAAAATGGAATGAAAAAACAGACATACTTTTTTTTAACTGTTGGAGATTCCACAGACATGTGCCACTTCAGATAAATACAATCAGAACCACATGGCGTGAGGAAAAGAAAAGTATTCCCTACTGGATACCTTTTCCATAGCTGTGGAGGGATTAATGTGACAAACTGCTATTTGTTCGTAACTCAGTTATTTTTCAGTCCTAACTAAACAAAAAGTTAGAGTGAAATGGCAATTCCCCATATTCACTGCCTCTACACACTCTTTGAATGAACACCAGCTATACCCATAGTCAGTATTATTCATGTGATAAATGAGATTGCTTGTTCATTGATCCAGTCTAAGTCCAGTGAACAAATCTCTCAGTGCTTACCCTTGGTTTCTGTACTTACCCCAGCATGAGTGGGTAACAGATAGTTTACAGAATGGCACTGGTCCAAATCACACCTAGGATTGTGCTGTCCAGGAACAGATCAGAAGTCAGGGGCTCTGAGTGCAGTTCTGTGAGGACAAGGGAAGGGTGTGAGATGTCAAAGTGAGTCATCTTACTCTTCTTTCTCATCACCTCCTCTCTTCCTTTCGGTCCCCTCGCTCCTTCTGTCTTTCCCTTCTTCCCCAACCCTTTACCTCTCCCCTCCTCTGCTGTCTCCTTACCCTCCTGGCAGGTCAGGTGTACCCCTGGGGAAACAAGTTCCAGCCAAACCGCACCAACCTGTGGCAGGTAAGACAAGTTCCTCGCCCTTATTCTTTTCTGAGGGTGTGGATTGAGACTTGCTGCAGGCTGGGCATGGCATTAGGCCATGGGACTCAGGGGCCTCCATGTTCTAACAGACCGGAAAAGGGGTAAAGCAGTAAAGGGATAAAGCGAAAGACAGTGTAGTGGGGCTGCGTGGTGAAGATGAGCAGTGTGTGCTCAGGAGCGCATCCCTGCCTGGGACGGTGGGGGAGTGACTGGACGGTGAACGTGCCATTTGAGCTGGTGGAACTGAAGCTTGCCAGGAGAAAAATGGGGGAAACACCATGCGTGTCAGCAGTGGGAAAGGGTCCAGCGTGTTCAGAGATGTGACAGACTCTGAGGGCTGGCACACAGAGCTGCTGCCCTCCAGTCGAATGAATAAGTTGAACAAATGACATCAGCAAACACTGGTTACTTGTTCCAGAATCTTGGTGGTAAAGAGCAGGAGGTGAGGAAGGCAGGGTCAGGGCAGGTAAGGGAGAGTGAAGCCTGTTGGTGGTGGAAGGGAAGGGGAAGGTGGAAGGGAAGGGGCAGGTGCAAGGGAGCACTGGTTCCTGTAGGCAGAGGCTGGGTACAGAGCGGGGAGACGGGGCCTTTCCTCCAAAGGCACGTGGGGTTCATGCAGCTGAGGGAAGTCGCTGAGAGTGGAGAAGTGGGTGGGCTGGGCGGGTGTGGACATACGGGGAACCACAGACTTCCTAATCCAGCCAGGAGGTCATGGTGGAGGACGTGAGGCAGCTAGCTTGGGACCTCAGGTCACTGCCCCATGCCCTTCCCCTACCCCAGAGGGTACCGCAAGATGGCCTTGGTTAAAACCCCTCTGGGCAAGTGGATGGTAAATCCTGTAACCTAAACATCCCTTCCCACCCACCCCAGGGAAAGTTCCCCAAGGGCGACAAGGCTGAGGATGGCTTCCATGGCGTCTCCCCCGTGAATGCTTTCCCCCCACAGAATGACTACGGTAAGACTACACAGCGGGTTGCTGTCGGCGCTCACAGGTTGGTTGGCTGGATGGTTCTGCCTGGTAGTCGAGGCAGGAGAAGCAGCGCTGGGAAGCATTCGGTCCCCTGGGCCGTTGTTGGTCAGGGCGGGTGGAGGTGGCATTCCCAGCCAGAGCCTGAGCCGCCGCTGTGCCACAGGGCTCTATGACCTCGTGGGCAACGTATGGGAGTGGACGGCGTCAGAGTACCAGGCTGCCGACCAGGACATGCGTGTCCTCCGGGGGGCGTCCTGGATCGACACAGCCGATGGCTCTGCCAACCACCGGGCACGTGTCACCACCAGGTGAGGGGCTGGGTCCTGGTCTCCTGGAGCACAGGTAGCACCGGAGCTGCTGTGGGCACTGCTTCCACACCTCTCTCTCCACTGGGGGGTGTGGGTCCAGAAGAGAAAGCAAGCCAACCTCACCAGGTAAAGCCAGGAGCCCGGTGCCTTTTCCTGCCAGCTCTCAGCACCGAGGTAGACTGTGTCTGATGTCTTAATTATATGGGTTTCTCTTATCCTCATAGCTAGGCATGCAGAGGGAGGGGACTGGAATGGCCACATCAATAGGTCATGGCCAGGGATCATTGAAATATTAACTTTTCTAACAAAGAGGGCACGTAAAAAAACATTTTCTGCAACCATTTTGTTTTACAATCAAGGAAAAATAGTCTCAGGGAGGTCCTGGGACCTGCTCATTTCATACGGATGATTAGTGACGGTTAGTGCTGGCCCCTGAATGGTAGAGTTCCCAGCTCCCAAGTTGCCTTCTAGGACTTTCTGCTTTGTCTGTAGATTTATTTTGATTAATCTCCTTGCAGCTCCTCCTGCTCCTGGGTTCCTTAAGGATGGTAGAGAGGCCATGTGGATTATCCTCACCTTTTTTTTTTTTTGATGTTTATTTACTTATTTATTTGCTGCATTGCATCAGGCAGGATCTTTCATTGTGACTCACAAACTCTAGTTGTGGCACCTGGGCTCAGTAGTTCAGTGCACTGGTTTAGTTGCCCCAAGGAATGTGGGATCATCATTCCCTGACCAGGAATCGAACCCCATTCCCTGCATTGCAAGGTGGATTTTTAACTATTGGGCCACCAGAGAAGTCTTTCCCCTTTTACCTTAGGACAAAGGAGTGGAGAAAGTATTGGTCTGGGGACCAGGAAATTGGGTTTGCTGCTGATTCTGCTGAAAGAGTGGTTGGCCTTGGGCAAGACATGTAAATCTTCCTGGTATCTGATTCTGGGGTCTGTGAGATGGTGAACAAAACCTACCCTCCAGAGCAGTAAGAGAAATAGCAAATGCAGGAATCCATGTGAAAGTTCTTTGAAAAGTGTGAGTACTGATTGAGGCTGTGATGGTCTCACTTGTTGCCAACAGGTTCTTTTTGGCTGAGTTATTAGTCTAAACTACCAACAGTTGGAAGTTATTAGGCACAGCCTTTCCTGCCTTCCATGCAGTCTCAGGACCAGCCTCGCTTCCTCCACCCTGTCCCAAGGTCCCTTCTTACCTCTCCCTACTCCCCAGGAATGGCATGCCCTCTGGACCTGCCCTCACACCACTTTTCTTTCAAGACTAGGCCCTCCTCAGTCCCCAGCCCCCAAAACCCCAGACCACAGAAGGCCCTGGGAGCTGGAGCAGGAGAGCTGGGTGAGGCCCAGGCCCCTTTCTCAGCAAATGTCCGTTCTCTCTCCCATTCTCTGGTGGCAGGATGGGCAACACTCCAGATTCAGCCTCAGACAACCTAGGCTTCCGCTGCGCTTCGGGTGCAGGCCGACCGCCTGGAGAGCTGTGAGTGGCTATGCAGAAACCAGAAGAGTCCTGTGGCACCCAGGCCACTCCCTGGCCACATTCCAAACACAGCCAGACTCCAGATGACCTCCATCCCCTTCCCCATCCTCTGTGACAGGCACCTCTCCCCAGGGCAGGAAAGGACCCTGACCTCCACAGAAGGGTGATACTGTGTCTTGGAGAAGGGGCCCAACTTATTGATTGTGGCCAGGAGCTGGATGTTTCTCTTAGAGGTCAGATATTGACCATATAGGGGCCACATATTCAAACAGTTGGGTCACAGTGCTCAGAAAGGCAGTTTGTGAAAAAAATTTTCAATCTGCTCCTTCCCCCTTTCATGATGTCTGACCCAGGGATCTGACATTATTCAAGGCAGAATCTCCCCCAACCCAGGAATTGAACCAGGGTCTCATGCACTGCAGGTGGATTCTTTACCAACTGAGCTCTTGGGGAATCCAGAATCTCCCCAGGCCTCCTTGTTTTCCCAGCAAGTTGCCATAGAAAGAAAATGATTCCTTTATTTGCCTTATTTGTGGGGTTTCACATGTCTCCGAGGGAACCTGGTTTCCAGCACATGAAATGCAGTTCCGTGGGCTCTTTAAAGCTCAATGTCAGTCTTAAAAGGGTCTAGGAGAACCATGGATTTACCAGGTGAGACTGTGCACCATGGGAGTCACAGAATGAATAGTACTCAGAAGAAACAGCAGATGATTCCCTTTCTATTGTTAATTATGCAAGGGCGCCCACATGCCTCTATAAACGTCCCCAGAGAAGAACCTGCTCCCATGGTGTCACTGGGTATTGTGGGGTCAGTAAAAATCACCTGTGATTGTGATTCTCAGACTGTTCTCTTTCATCCTCACCCTGGGACCCTCTGAGCAGTGCACTGAGTGTCAGTAACTCTGGGCCTCCAGAGGAGAAGTGGAGATGGTAGTACACCTGGGCAGTGGAGCTGCGTAGAGGCTCCAGGTTCTAGACCACAGCTGGTCCCCTAGTGCGGGGGGCCTGGCTCCGGCTGCACTGACCATCAAATGATGCCTCTGAGAGGGGAGAGTGGCCCCAGTTCCTGAGGTCCTGGCCAGGGCCAAGTGTACCCTCTGGACAGGGCCCTGCACACACTCTCACCCCCTTTCGGTGGCTTCTGCACCCTGCCTGACCCCCGCCCCACCTACCCCGCCCGCCCTCCGCTCAGAAGTCCTCCTCAACCAGGGAGAGGAGCACGGCCTTGGGCGTGTTCTCGAA
>NW_011494644.1:12600768-12601186 GCF_000754665.1 Bison bison bison
CCCCCATTCCTGCCCGACCCGCAAGCGCAGGCTTTTAGACTATCAGCAACAGAAGCCGGAAGAAATTGAGCTGGAACCATCATAGGGCTGGATAGGAGGGGAAGGGCAGGTGGTCGTAAGGAGTCCGTATGAAGGGTACTGGGGGCTTGGGTTTCAGGGGCCCTGAGTGGGAGGTGAGCCCGTAGTACCTTGAACTTGCCCCGGGGGCTGAAGTGACGCACTTCCTCCACCACGTACTGCTGGAAGAAGGGATGCGCCAAGGCCTCTTCTGCCGAGCAGCGCCTCTGGGGGCTCACCACCAAGAAGCGGGAAACCTGAGAGAAACACGGTGGAACGGAGGACGTGTCAGGCCGGGGTCTCTCTCGCAGCAGGCGCCTCCATCTCTCCCACCACTCCTCCCCCGACCCCCAACAACCCC
>NW_011494644.1:12601286-12604890 GCF_000754665.1 Bison bison bison
TGAGCCAAACTGGTAGTTGCCACTCATGATCATTCTCAACATCAGCATCTGCTTGCGGTGCCAGAAGGGCGGGGAGCCGGCCAGCAGCGTGTACATGATGACCCCCGTGCTCCACCTGGCATCCGGGGAGCAGCGGAGGGAGACAGGTGGGCAGGCTATAGCGCCCACCCCATCCCCCTTCCCCAGCCCGGTGCTCCCAGTCAGGGGAGCACCCCTGTCCCTACGGGTCACCTCCCTCTCCCCAACACACTCACATGTCCACCTCCTTCCCATAGCCGGGGTGGTCATCGTTCATGGAGCACTCGATGATCTCAGGGGCCAGGTAACTGGGGGTCCCACAGACCTCTGCAGGGACAGTTTCCATCGGGGCAGGTCAGCAGAGGCACATGGAAGAGAAAGGCCCACAGGGACAGTAGACGTGGAACTGAAGTGGTATGGCCGGACTGGGACTCTGAACACGGCCCCAGGCTCAGAGCCAAGGGCAGGCCAGGGTGCTGGCTCCTATGGCCACCCACTTGGGGCCTGTCAGTGGCTTGGTCATAGGAGCCAGCACTGGGTTGGAACACAGGCAGTGGGAACCTGGCTCAGCCCAGTCCCGGGAAGAGAGAGCCAGCCTTGAAATGGTAGGATTTTTTATTCTGGGGGGGGAAAACCCAGGCAGTCCCTGTTCCCGGGAGAGCTGATGAGAGAGCCTGAGCCCCTAACACGGGCTGGGGCCACGTTTCCAGACCTCGCAGCTTCTCTCCTGGCTCCAGCTGGCAGGAAAAGCCGAAGTCTGTAAGCTTGATGTTCATGTTATCGTCCAGGAGGATGTTCTCAGGCTTCAGATCCCGATGCACGATGTTGAGTCTGTGCAAGGTGGCGATCACCTCCAGCAGGGCTCTCATGATCTTCCTGGGGTGGCACAGGCACACGTTACCCTCATCTGCTACTCTGCAAGGTCAGGTAACAGGCAGGGAGACCAAAGCCCATAGGCCAGCCTGACTGCAAGTAACAGAGGACTCCAGACAGGCAGACCCACCTAGGCTGGGTCAAGGAAGGAGGGATACCACCATAGCCCACAGTGCACACTCCCCAACCAGACCAGTGCACGCCTCGCTGCCTCCACAACCTCCGTGCCTAAGCTGGACTCAGACAGGAAGTAGGGAGAGGGGCAAGTGGACCCTCACCTGGTCTCTTTCTCACTCAGGGTGACCTTCTCAGTGAGGTAGTCAAAGAGCTCCCCTCTCTTCATCCTGTGGGGACAGAGGATTTGTCACTGGATGGCCCAGCAGGTTACCCCCTCCTTACCCTATTTCCCACCTAACACCTCCAGGGGCAAAGTGGCCCACTCCCCACTAAGGACCACAATCTGCAGGGAGGAGCTGGGGAAGTGAGTGGAGAGGCTGTCTGGGAAGGTTGGAGTAAGAACAAGGGACACTGGAGGGGTGGGGTGCCACCATTGTGAGGGTCCCCCATGTGTGGGAGTGACAGCATGGACTGGGACCCATCAAAGCCAAAATCAGAGTCGGGGGAGGAGAAAAGGACCCTGAGTCACTGGCCCAAGGTCCCAGACCCAGATCAGAAGGACCAGAGTGTCCTGTCTTTTTCCAGGAACAAATGGAAGCAGCAGCAGTACAAGTGATGGAGGAGCGGTTTTGCCTATTTTTGGATTTTTTGGAAGTGTGATTCCATCTTCCCACTTGAGAGGATCTAGAAGGAGGTCTCTGCTGGAATAATCTAGTTACACCCTGGAGGGCAACTTGAGGCAGCATTATAAATAACTTCCCAAGCAACTTCTTCAAAGGTTAGAGACATTTGAGCTGCCCCCAAGGGCTCTACAGGACTGAGCCACTGAGCAGAGTTGAGACAGCTGCAGCTGGGCAAGGCTGGAGGGGTCCTGGGAAAGCCTCCCTTGGTTGAATAAAAAAGGTGTATCCTGCACACCCCTCCAGGGAAAGCAGGGTCCAAGAGATTTTGGCCAGTATCAGAGGGAGACAAGAAAATCGTTGAATTTAGCTGATGCAGCAGGGAGGGGAGTTCTCTTTGAGGAGCAGCCCAGAAATTACAGATGTAATTCAGACATGATCAGTACCATGTTCTTAAAAAGCAATGTGTGCCTCCGGTTTTGATCACTTCAATTCCATTTTAAACACACTAGGAGAACTCACTAATGGCAGCAGCAGCAGCAGCAAAAAGATGTACCAGTAAACGCTGGGACACTGCAAGGGCCATCAGCAGGCTCCTGCCTCCTAGAGCTGGCAGTTTAATTATACACAAAGGCCAAATTAAATGGTGTCTCCACGAAAAAAAGTAACACTGTGCATGTTCAGTATGGCGACCAAAAAAAAAGTTCCAACAATACAAAATCTGCTTGAATAATTCTCTGAAGTAAATCTAGTCCCTAGATGACAAGGAGCTTATCTCAATAGTCCTGTTGGTGCACAAGCAAAGGAATAGTGACGTGTTGTTGACAGTGATGATGGTGATGATGACAATGATGATAATGTCAATCTTTGAACTACATGCCAAATACAATCTCTACCGCCTGCCTCTCTCGTGGGCCTCTTGCCCCAATACTGCCTCAGCTCTTCCCTCTGCTGGGGGCTCCTTCTCTGGGTCTTGGCTGGACTCCATCTCGCCCTTCATCCAGGTCTCTGTTCAGGTCACTTCTGGAGAACATTCCCCACCCGCTCCCTCTGACCCTTGCTCAGCTCTGTGTGTCTGGAAATGTGCATAACTCTGTGTGTGTTTTATGACTTGATTGCTTTCTCCTCACTCTCGGTGAAAACTCGTGCACGCAGTAGGTTTGCCTATCCTCAGTGTCTAGAATAAGCATTGCCTGGCCGCCCTGGTCATCACATGGTAGTTAGTAATGACTAGCATTTACATTGTGTCAGTCCCTGTGTATTTATTACTCCTGCAATCCTGATGAGAAAGCTGATGTGGAAAGTAAATCGTCCAGCCCAGAAGGGACGCAGGGTTCAAAACCAGGCAGCCTGATCCCAGGGGCCTGATCTGCCTAAAACTTCTGTGTCCTTATTTGATGTCCACCATGTAGGGGGCTGGCTGCTGGTCTCCAGGAAGCCCTGAATGGGGAGAATTTTCTCAGTTAGGCCCCAGGCCTGGGTACTTACAGATCAAACACCAAGAAGAAGAAGGTGTTGGTCTCATAAGTGTCCTTCAGCTGTACTGAAATGGAAATGGCTCATCTCAGGAGCAGAGGAGCCCAGGCGGGGCAGTGGAATGCAGGGGTGAGGGGATTAAAGGCGCTGTGGGCTGACTCAGAAGCTGGAGGGGGTTTCAGGGTTCAAAGGAAGCCTCCCCCTCCCCCCAGGAGAGGGGGCAGCCAGGGACTTTGAACTCCACATTCCTCCACCCACACCCCTGCCTGTCATCCCTTCTGTAGGGCTGAAGGAAGAGGCCTGGAGCTGAATCCTGGGAGCAGGAAGTTGGAGCTGGGAGCCCCAAGCCTCCGGGCACTGCGCCGGCGGGGGCCCTGGGTTGCGGGAGACGGTCTGGGTGTTTCTGGCTAGCTGCACTGGGGCCACACTCCCCGGCCGGGTTATCAGCGCAGAACGGGGGCAGGGCACCCTGCCGTGGCTCCCCCCCCCCCCCCCCCCCC
>NW_011494644.1:12604990-12630196 GCF_000754665.1 Bison bison bison
CCCAGAGCGGGGGCGGGGCCCCCTGCCGTGGCTCGGGGCCACCACTCACTGATGTTGGGGTGTCCCGAGACCTTGCGCAGGATGTCCACCTCCTTCTGCGTGGCCTCTCGCAGCTCCTGCACCTCCTCGGAGCTGAAGCTGCCCCCGCCGGTGATGTCGATGATCTTCACAGCGTACTCCTGGCACGTGGGCTTGTGGATGCAGCGCCTGACGACGCTGCTCACTCCCCTAGGGGTGCAGAGGACAGATGGTCCCGGGGGCCCCTAACCCCAGGGGGAGGCCCACATTCAGGCCACAGCAGAGAGGTCCTGCCTTGTCCCCCAACTCCCTGTGAGCTTCGGGGCAGCAGTCCCCAACTTTGGGGCCCATTTTTGGCACCAGGGGCCAATTTCATGAAAGACAGTTTTTCCATGGACCCGTGGGATGAGGGATAGTTTTGGGATGATTCAAGAGTGTTACATTTATTGTGTACTTTATTTCTATTAGTATTGCATCAGCTCCACCTCAGAGCATCAGGCATTAGATCCTCGAGGTTAGGAACCCCTGCTTTGGGGGACGGAAGGTTGAAGAAGGCTCCGGGGGATGGGGGCGATTTGCCTGGAGCCAGAGGAAGAAGTCTGCTTTCAGGCCTCCTGGTTTCCGTCACTGCTCTTTCTCAGCTCAGAGGAAGAAACCGTACACCCCTAGGATCCCGAGCTGCATTCTGACGCCTGACCCCTGACCCTGAGCCAAGGCTGGATTGGATGTGCTGTCAACAGCTCTGGGGTGGGGGGTGGGGCTCCCTTTGCTGGGAGGGTCTCTGATCTGGGTGCCTTTATACCTGCTTCCTCCATCCCAAACCCCAAACTGAAGTTTTCTCTAAGTGGACAGTGCTTTGGAGATGAAGACGGTCAGGGCTCAGGGTCAAGGAGAGATTGCTCCTGCCCGCAGAGCCGTCCAGAGGCTCGGATCGCACTTCTTGGGGGAGGTCTGGGCCTTACCTGCCCAGGATCTCCTTGGGCTCATAGTTCTCATAGAAGCTCTGTGCAGAAGAGGAGTCCGGCAGCGACTTGTCCTGGGTCATATCAGCTCTAAGAGGGGAACAGAAAGAAACCGTCAGCCTTCCTGACCTAGGGGATGTGGTCTGTGAGGGCTAAAACTATCTCTCCCTTAGCTTTGTATGTCCTGGCAGAGGGCTGACCTCTTGTGAATATTCAAAATAAATGCTTGTGAATTTTATAGATAGCCAATGGGAATGTGCTGTATAACACAGGGAACTCAACCTGGTGCTCTGTGTCAACCTAGAGGGGTGGGATGGGATGGGAGGTGGGAGGGAGGTTCAAGAAGGAAGTAACGTAAGTATAGCTATAGCTGATTCATGTTGATACATGGCAGAAACCAACACAACACTGTAAAACAATTACCCTTCAATTAAAAATCAATAAAATTTTAAAAATAAAAGATAGTTTAAAAACCACTTGTGAATTTTAAGAAAGCTCTGGAAAGAGCTCAGCTTGCTTCTCCCCACTGGTGTAAACTCTTGTGACCCCAGTTGACCACGTGGCTCGCAAAATGTTCTCCTTGTTAGC
This sequence comes from Bison bison bison, assembly GCF_000754665.1. NCBI lineage: Eukaryota > Metazoa > Chordata > Mammalia > Artiodactyla > Bovidae > Bison > Bison bison. Next base: position 12,606,559 of record NW_011494644.1, read on the forward strand.
TGTTGCTCCCCAGAAGGAGCAGCAGATGGTCAGCCAGGTCCAAGCCCAGGTTTGAGGCAGGAATCAGACCACTGGGCCCCAGGGTTAGCTCTGACAAGGCCAACACACCCCTGGGTTTAGGAAGTACCACCAACAAACTCTGCAAAGGACAAATTAAAGTGCTGTTTCTTTTTCCTCTTGGAGGAGATGAAGCCGGTCCTGCTTTCCTTTGCCTGCCCTCTGCACTTGTGGAAAAGGTGAGAGACTTCACGGTTTCATCTTCAAATATGGCGCCCCCATAATCTCACCTATTGCTCCAGTAGTAACTGTCCTACCCGGAAAACACCTCTCCTTCCAGGACAGGCTTCCTATGCTTCCCACTGCTGCTTCCTCACTCCTTCCGTCCTTACCCAGGACTTCTGTCACTCTCCCTCCTTCTCTCTTCCTTCCTTCCTCTGTTCTCTTTCCTCCTTCCTTTTCCCCTTCCTTTTTTTAAAAGGTTTTTTTTGGCCTATATTGTTTTATTTGGGGGGCTGCACCACTGGACATGCGGGATCCTAGCTCCCCAACCCAGGATCAAACCCACATCCCCAGCACTGGAAGCCTGGCGTCTTAACCACTGGACTACCAGTCCCCTTTCCTCCTTCCTTTCTTTCATACTCTGAGAAGCACTGTGCCAGGTGCTCCGAGGGAGGCAGAGCTTGATGGGTGAGTCCTGGTCCCGGCCCCTGGTGTCACTCATGGACGTGTGCCCACTCCATCCAACTGTGATGGTCTCTGGGACTTCCCAACCACCCTTCCCGCCGGGCCCAGTGCAGGCGTATTACTAGTGCTGCTCCACAGATGTAAGTCAGCGGCCGGAGGGATCCCTCTGGTCCAGATTCCTGCCCACAGGATGGTCCTGTCCTCAGCATGCCCCAGGCCCTACCTAACGACCAGTGAGCCCTGGGTGGTCCCGCTGCAAGGCAGGCAGAGTGGAGCCAGGACACTCGGGCCTGGACTCAGAGGAGCTGGCCGGCTTTGCTTCAAGAACGTGGAGGCCACTGGGCACCGAACTCCTTCCTCGCTTGGAGGATTTGAGGAATGGAGAAAATGCTGTACCAACCGGAAAAGGGGCAGAGAGAAAACGGGCACGAGCTTCCGCTCAGCACAGCCAAAGCTGCCTCTGGTCCCACTTCCATCTCGCTTTCTGGGTCCAAGAAGGCCTGGCCTGATCAAGGGGCCAGTTTGCTGACTGGCGGCAGCCTGGGCTGCCTGGAGACAGGCTGGCTGTTCCAGGAAGCCTGGTGTCCTCACTGCTGGGTGCCTGGTTACCGGGGGAAGGACAAGAATAACAACGGTCTCCTCTGCCAGCGGCAGGCCTGGCGCTGCCTCTACTCCACCCTCGTCAGCAACCCCGGCTGAGCACAGGAGTGTCTGTTCCCCAGAAAAATTAGCCCAGTTCCTGGTGAGTCCTGTAAAGCTCCAAGGCGGGCATCTGTTCCCCTGCTCCCCACCTCTCAAAGCCAGATAGGAGGTCTCTCCCTTCCCCCAGCCCTCCATGCGCAGAGGGTGTATCCCAACCCAGCCTGGCATGCCATCCCATCCAGGGGCCCCATTCCCTGGCACCACCATCTCCACCCGAGTTCCAGCACTGGGCGGGTAGGTGATGAGGTCCATCTTGCCCCATCCCCTTGCTCTAGGCCTAACTTGGGGCCAGCTTCGTGCCTCTGTCCACTGTCCCCACCTGCATCCCCCAAGGCACCCCTTTGTAAAGGGTCCCCAAATGCGAGGACGTAGCCTGGTCCTTTTTGGAACATAACATCTCTCCCCAAAACTGACAGTCAGCAAACAGTCACAGGGATCTACTTTCTGTGGACAAATACCTTCAAAAGTCAGTGCTGCCATTCTCCTGGGTTCGTCTACTGTCAGAAGTGAGAAGAAGTGGGCCTAGTGGGTTTGGGAGGGTCTTCTCTACCCCATGACTTCTCCTGCTCCCCACCAGGCTTTTATCACTCACTGACCCAGCTACTCACCGCTATACCTCGCAGGCCCTGGAGTGAACGTGATGGGAATCCCAAAGGTCCCGGACCCGCCCAGGGAGAGGGGACAGCGGAGGACTGAAGCGTGTCCCGAGCAGACACTTGCGGCCCGAGTAGGATATCTTGCTGTTCTTCCTTCTACTTGAGGACGGAAGGCTGATGTGCCAAAAATAAAGCACAACTGCAAAGCTGGGATGCTGGCCAAGGCTTGGCAGGCCAAGTCTCACCAGGGGATGACCTCTGGTGGAGGGTGAAGGAAGTTCGGGTGGCCTGGGAGCAGGCAGGACAGCATGTGGTGATCAGTCGGTGACCAGTCTTCCCTCAGGAGCTCACTAAGCCTCCCTCGGGAGCTCACTAAGCCTTCCGGCATGTGGGAGAACAAAGCCAGCTTGCCAGGAATGCACTGACTTCTCTGTGTGCTGAGCGCTCTGGAGACACCCCTGTGCGCCAACTCTGCAGCCTGGCTGTCCAGGGGAACTGATCAGCTATGGTTTGTGTGGCTGATTGACCAAATGCAGACCTCAAAGTTTATCCTGGACTCCATCTCTCATCAGCCTCCAAGATTTCATTCTTAACTCATTTTGTTTTCAGCCAGCAGTTCCTGATGAATGAGAGGAGGTTCATGTGCCAGGAAAAACACTTGGGCGCTAACTGTGGGCGGCTTTGGGCCCTTTGGGTTAGGGTCCTCATCAGTGTGATTCTAGCTTAAGAGGTTGACAGAATTGGAAATAATGTATGCTGGCACCAAAAGGACACTTAAAAAAATATTTCAGAGAAATTAAGCTTTTTCCTATTTATTTTTTATTTATAATGTATTTGGCTGTGTTGAGTCCTAGCTGCGGCTGGAGGGGTCTTTGATCTTCTTTGCCACTTCTTTGCATGAGGACTCTAGTTGCGACATGTGGGATCTACATCTCTGACTCAGGCCTTCTGCATTGGGAGCGTGAAGTCTTAGCCACCAGACCACCAGGAAGTCCCAGTAGACACTTTTTTAATGCTCTCTCATTCCAAAGCTACTTGTTATTCAAACCCCTAATTCTAATACACCAAATGAAGAAAGGGATAATACAGTGCTTCATACAGATGCCGAGCCTATAAAAGCCCACTTAATGAGCATTTTACAATGTACTGCAAATGTACTCTCACTTGAGCCCCTGAAACTCTGGTATTAAGCCAATTTTAGAGAATGTGACTTGTTCTATGAGGTCACCAAGTAGAAGGGCCTAAGTCAACCCCAGGTATACGCCCACATGCTCTTTCCACGTCACTACCTCTTTCATTCTAGGGAAATATTTTGCTGAATTGTTACACAGAAAGGAGTTGTAAATGACTTTGTCTCTATCCATAAAGGCCACCAGCTTACTGAGATGCAACATCTGGTCCCAAGGATGAAAACATTTAAGTCCCCTCTTACAGTCAAAAAGACTCATTTGTTTTCCCTCTCCTGATTCTAAGCTGTAGACTCATGCTGGTCTAGTTTCAATGCAAGACAAAAATCCCTCTGACCTTAGGGCAAAAGGCCAACATACCTAGTGAATCATTCCCTGTGCCCTTTTCTGTACAGTCATGGTTCCCCCAGGGAGAGGCCAGATCAGACAGACTCTTACATTTTATTGTCAGAGGTTCATTTTCCTTGGATTCACTGCTTCAACCCTATTTGGGTACCCAACACACACCATCTTGCCTTGGACATAAACGGCATTAACACTACGAACTCAGGGGTCTTAGGCATTTAGGAAAATAGGCAAAGAAGCCCACTGGTGAACCCAGGGAATAGGCTGGGGGACTGGACAAGAGTGAATTGTCTATGGTCATTTAGGTCCTTGGGCAATGCAGTCTTGGCCTCTTTTAGGAACTGAATTAGATTAGGTGCAGAATGGAGCATTCTGAGAACACTGCTGAGGATAGGAGGTAACAAATGAATAATTCACTCAACAGCACTTCACTCACTTCATGGTAACGAAGAGAAAAATAAAGAATCAGATAATGGGAGCTCTGAGAGGTATATGTGAAAGTCAGAAAACTGCAGACCATAATGCAGACTTGAGGTCAAGAAGCAAATGAAATTTTGAGTTGTGAAGGATAGAGCTGGATTCATTTAAAAAAAAAAAAAAAAAAGATGCACACTAAATGGTGCATCTCCATCTCCTTAAGGTAACATGGAGAGGCAACTTGAATCTTTCAGGAAGAGCAACACACCATGCCTTAAATAGAATGAGTTAAAAAAAAATTTTTTTTTATTTGGCTATGTCAAGTCTTAGTTGCAGCACACGGGATTTTTTGTTGCACCACACACTCCCTAGCTGCGGCACACAGGCTTAGCTGCCTTGCGGCATGTGGGATCTCAGTTCTGTGACCAGGGATGGAATCCATGATCCCTGCATTGCAAGGCAGATTCTTAACCACTGATCACCAAGGAAGGCCCCATATGCCTTAAGTAGAGTAAAAGCACTTGCAGGGGAACTGCCTTCACTAAGGCAATGATTTTTCATCTCTAACCAATTAACTGGATGTTCTAGGGTGACAGTCATAGATACTGCTGACCTGGCCACGTGGAGACGGCATGTATAATGGCTCTGCTCCCACATTTCCTTTATCACTCTCCTGATTTAGGACAGTACTGTACCTGGAACCTGTTTAAGGAACAGCACATTTGCTGGGGAGCAACTAGGTGGCCGCTGCTTTAATACCCAGAGACTATAAACTATATACACGTAGACAGCTGTGTTTTCCTGCAAAATCCATTGTGTTCAGCATGTGTGATTTATAACCTTCTACTTAAGAAAAAAAGTGACTAGAAAGAAAAGCATTTTATTCTAATCAAGTCACAAACAATAACATCAGAAAAGCACGCTTAAGAGGCCACAACCGCCTCTTCTGCCCAATCCCAAACTCAATACCATCTCAGTGAACTTCTATACAGTGACAATGCCCTCTTCCACCGCAATCGTGAAGCACAAAAGCTATTAATGATTAAGGAGAGTTTTAACGGGTGGTCTCACACTTCACATCTTCACTACTAATTATACTTTAAATGCTAAATCAACATGGTCACGAGAGGTGATTTTTCATGTCTTCAACTGGAACTTCTTGATTAAGCTAATCCTGCAAATAGAAAAGGTTTGTTAGAAGAGCACTAGCTACATATTCTCAACAAAGCAGAAGTCCTCCAAAATGATGAAAGGAGGGATGAAATCCAAGGTTATTAGTTCCTTTCATAAGAAACCGTTTAAGGCATCTTGAAGTGAAGTGAAAGTCGCTCAGTCATGTCCGACTCTTTGTGACCCCATGGACTATACAGTCCACGGAATTCTCCAGGCTAGAATACTGGAGTGGGTAGTCATTCCCTTCTCCAGGGGATCTTCCCAACCCAGGGATCAAACCCAAGTCTCCCGAATTGCAGACGGATTCTTTACCAGCTGAGCCACTAGGTAAGTCCAAGAATACTGGAGTGGGTAGCCCATTCCTTCTCCAGGGGATCTTCCCGACCCAGAAATAGAACCAGGGTCTCCTGCATTTCAGGAGGATTCTTTATCAGCTGAGCTATCAGGGAAGCCCTAGGCATCTTGCCACAACCAAACTTCAACTCTATACTTGTCACAAGTGAAAAAAGAGAGGGTGTATGTCCTTCTCTGCACAGAGTACTGAAGCAGAAGTATAGTCACTTTGGTATTAGATGGAGCTTCACCATAGACTTCTGATAAAACTTGGCCATTAAATCTCTTAATTCCACAGTTCAACCACCTGAAAAAATTAACTTCTGCCATATTTCCTGCCATAAATGAAGGAAGGAAAATGAAAACAAGCATTTTTAATAGATGGTGAATTCCTAGGTTGACAGGAGGAAATTACAAAAAAAAAAAAGGGGGGGGGGGGGGGAGGAGAATAAGTTGACTGCCAACATTCCAAAGAGCATAAAGCTCAAAGTCCCACAGAGGGATCTAATAAACTTGTCTCTCCCAAACGGGGTGTGTAGACTGACAATGCTCCATCAAATCTTGTGCACATTTCTGGACTCTGGTGAAATTAGCACTAAGGCTATGCAATAGCCACAGTAAGATCCTGGCACACTAATCTCTATCTGCTTAAGGAAGAATTAGACTAAGAACATAACTGGCAAAAGGTAAGATAATGACTAGAGATCTCTGGACCAGCTCCTTGTTAAGATTATTTTTAGAGTAAACAAAATCTCCTCCAATTTGTCAGTTGGATTTATCAAACACAGACTCCCTAAGTTTTACAGGGTCCAGAAGTACCATTCAGTGAATTAAACAGATGCAAGTTTGGTCATGGACTGAGAGGTCACCTACCGTTGGCCAATCTGCACTGTTTCAGCACCTCGCTGAAACCCTCGCAAAGTTTAAGGTCACCCTGGCTCTGGGCACACTCCAAAAACTGTTTCACCTCATAGAAGCAGGGGCCATTCTGCTGCAGTTGTGCCGGCTGGGTTCCCTGAGGCTCCTGCAAACACGCAACATTTAGGACTATTAAAAAAGGAAATCAGACTTATGCCCCAGCAAAGAGAAACAGCCACTCTTTGGGGTTAACTGGGGGAACAGAACTAGAACCAGAGGCAAATTAAGTTCCTATTTCATAACATGAAACACGAAGAAATTTAAAGGCAGAAAGAAATGAGCTGTAACTAAAATTCCAGTCGTAATCAGAAAGACTCATGAATCAAGATGTAATTCAAAGTGGTTATTTGGGCATCTAAAGATCAATGGTTCAGTCATGTTTCATGAAGGAAAAAAATGGGATTACTACAGAAAAATAGAGGAACGAGAGCTTTTAGTACACCAGAAATACAACGAAGTATATGCCCACTCTCCCTAGAGGAGAAAATTCACATGTCAGAAAGAAGGGCAGTGGCAAATATTAGGAAAGATATCAGACAGCACTGGAGTCACAAAACAGATTTCTAAACACTTAACTAAGTTTGAGCCTGGATGAGTTAAGAGTGACCAGGAAAAAATACATATATTTATATTCATTCATTAATTTATGCCAGGCCACCTGGCTTGTGGGATCTTAGTTATCCAACCAGGGACTCAACCAGAGCCCATGGCTGTGAAACAGCTAAGTCTTAACCACTGGACCACCTGGGACACAGGGTGTCACCACAGGGACACAAACAACCCTGTATATTAAAACATTTAAAATAAGGGGAAAGGGGCTGCTTGACAGTGCGTCAGGATGAACTGCTACAATTCTACACCTTGGGAAGAAATACCATGTGTACAGGATTCCCTGATGCTGGCCTAAGGAACGTACTAACTCAACTGCCAAATGTGGCTCTTGATAAACCATTTTCCCCATGTGGAGATAGTGCCAACACATAAGAACCTACAAACAACTAGATTCTCTCATAAAACACACCACCAAAGGGAATGCTGCCCCAAGTCTTACCTGGTAAGTGATGTCAGGCCTTGAGGGTTCAGCACTGCTTCCTCCACTGAAGCCCCCAGTGATGGCGTGACCCAGAGTGTGGCCGACGGCAGAACCCACAGCCACACCAGCAGCAGTGGTTGCCATCTGGGCCATCAGACCTGGCTGCCGGGGAGCAGCAGCAGGGGAGCCGACGGCAGATGGTGGCGCCATTGCTGGTGGCTGAGCTGCGGGCGCTGGCCTGGGCGCTGCTCTCATCTGAGGTGCGCGGCTGTGAAAGAAAGGACAAAAAGTAGTTTAAGTTCCCATTCCCAGCCAGGTTTGGAAACTGTCAACTTACACAAACAACCCTGTATATTAAAATAAACCTCAGGGTGCCGGGAGCCGGTGAGGCATTCCACTCGTGACAAAGGTCATGAGGAAGGAGGCTCAGCATACGCAAAGGCGGGATCGAGCCTCCGGAGTCTGCCTGGATATTCTCGAGCATTTTCCCCCCAAAAAAACCAGAGTCTGCCTACTTTATTGCTTTGTGCTCTCACCTCTGACTTTACTGGGGGCTGTCCCCTACCACCATCTCGCTCTCTCTGTCAAAGAGTTAACTTACAGCTCCAATTAATAAAGTTCCTGGGCCATTAGGAGTGTTTAAATCCAAACCCCTCAGATGGCTCTCTAACTCACCTGAGAAGTTTACCCGGACTCCTACAGCTATGCATACGATTGTTTACAGTCTCCCAGCCTCGAGAGGCACGGGAAGCTTAAGATATTCAAATAGCTTAGAACCTCTCAGAGAGTTAGAAACTGTCAGAATAAGACTAGTAAGGGATTTCATTGATGAGTCAATGCTTGCTGCCAAGTTTTCACATCCCCTGAATTGTATCCTTGAGTATGTATTAATTAATAGTTGGTATGTAGAAAACATAAGTAGTGGCCTTGGTGTTAGTAACTTTAGACCCTTAAGGTAATAAATTCTTTCCTTTGTTGTAAACCCATTACACATCCGCCCTATAGGAATGCAATTTTATCTTTGGAAGATGGCGCCAAACCTTAAAATAATTACTCTTAGAGAAAATAAGTCTTTGTTGATAAGTCCTTGTCAAGAGTCATAAAAATGTTAATAGGCCTTCTGGCCAGAAGATGATGTAAATCACCTAAACCATTTGTATACGATAAATTTGCAGGAAAGAAACCCTGGTTTTTGATAAGAATCAAAGACTGCTGACTTTGCATCCCCTATTATCCTCTATGTGTAACTTAGGGTATAAAAGCCCCTGTTAAAAATAAAGCTACGGGCCTTGCTCACCAATGCTTGGTCTCCCTATGTCATTCTTTCCTTTAACTTCCGGCTGAAGTCTCCATCTGGAGCGTGGATATCCTCTGCGACCACTTATTTGCCTGGGCTTCTAAGACCCACTCGAGAAGGTGTCTAAGGTGGGGCACCTTCCGCTATTCGAGAGCCTCCGTGGTCAGAGCTAACCTGGTGTCACGGGTTATATTGATTTTCCGCGTAAACCAAGCTACTCAGCCTCTTTTCTCCACTGAATTTTCCTACTGAGCTATCCTCATTCTATTACTCTTTATATCTCTAATTACCATTTGAATAGGTCGCCGATGCCGTCTCCCCTTCGAATACCCTGGATCAGCCGGGGCTGGTCCCCGGCATCAGGGTTTTAAATTATCAAACACAAATATGATATACATACAAGAAAACTTCACAGCACATAATTCCCTAAGCTATTTACATCATTTCCTCTCTCGAACCTTTTGTTAAGGTTGTAATCACTGGATATAAACTTCTCTTCCCTGCTTTTTTGCAACCATCTCCATGTATTCACAAAGTCTATAGTATCTTTAAGAACACAGTTCTCCCAAAATTTCATAAAATTCGATATAACTGTTCATGAGACAAAACCGTCTGCCTTTATGGAGCTGACATTCTATTGAGGGATCAAGTGAATGTTAAGGGAAAAATACTACGAGAGGGAGGGCATGTTCTGGGATGTTGCAATTTTAGGACTGTCAAGGGAGGTAACAACTGAGTAAAGACGGACAGTCGTCTAGAGAAATAAACTAGTCCAATTCCTTCATTTCAGATTAGAAAACTGAAACCCAGCAAGTGGAACTGACTTGCCTCGACTGTTGTACCTACACTAGTATCAGTGATTTCCCATCTGTAGGACATCTGGATATCTTTAAATTTCACTAAAATGTCCAGTGGCAACCCACTCCAGTATTCGTGCCTGGAGAATCCCACGGACAGAGCAGCCTGGCAGGCAACAGTCCACGGGGTCGCAAGAATGGGACACAACTTAGGGACTAAACCACCACCCAATATGTCCAGTACTGCTCTAAAAATCTTTCACATAGATTATATTCTCTGTCCATTTTTTAGATTGTTTCCTTGGGTGCTCTTCCTTTAGTTAAGGCTAGGTCAAAAGTTTATGACTTCTAATCAGGTGGTATCCAGTATCTGGTCTAATTTCACCAAACAAATGTGGTTTCCCCTCCTTTGGATAGCAGCATCTTTCCATTACTGAACTCCTTCTCTACACTCCTAACACAGTTTGAACACAATTCACCTTAGTCTAGAGAAGCAATGTGGTACTGTGCTAAACGTTCTGAAGCTGTCACCAGAAAACTCTGAGACCTGGCTTCTCTATACATACAGAAGGACAGCAGTGAGCGGTCCTGAAGAGAGATCTTAGCTCCCTGTCCAGGGATTGAACGTGTCCAGGGTAATCAGGAATGAATTTTCATCCAGGATGAAAATCAGGAATCCTAACCACTAGACCACCAGGAGAAGACTCTTGAGAGTCCCTTGGACTGCAAGGAGATCCAACCAGTCCATCCTAAAGGAAATCAGTCCTGAATATTCAGTGGAAGAACTGATGCTGAAGCTGAAACTCCAATACTTTGGCCACGTGATGGCCAAATGAGAACCAACTTATTTGAAAAGACCCTGATGCTGGGAAAGATTGAAGGTGGGAGGAGAAGGGGACAACAGAGGATGAGATGGTTGGATGGCATCAGGGACTCAATGGACATGAGTTTGAGTAAACTCCGGGAGTTGATGATGGACAGGGAGGCCTGGAGTGCTGCAGTCCATGGGATTACAAAGACTTGGACACGACTGAGCGACTGAATTGAACTGAGACCACCAGGGACTGGAGGCTAGATGCAGTTCCTGGCTCTTCCCCTGTTTGAAAGCAAAAATGTTTCCAGGAAGCAAAAACTATAAAAACAGGTATAAAGTTTAACATAAAAGTCAGAAACTAGGCAGAAATACACACCCAGAGAGGAGTGCCAGCATCCTGAATGACGCGCTCAGTAGAGAGGTGATTTAAATCACTTATACAGGACAGTCCTTCAGGGTCTTTGTTTACATTTGGCCAATTATCTTGTCCCTTTTCACACAGTGACTATTCCTAGAACCCTCCCCAAGATGCACGTGCAACTCTTTGCTAAGATGGTTCCCATCGTGGAGGCCTGTGGTATATTCCACACTTATCATGGGGTGGCGCACCCTCCCTTTCTGACCCCCACGGAGCCTTCCTGCCCATGTGCAGAGAGGGACGTTTTCCTTGACCTCAGGAGTGGACACCTTATCTCTTCACTTCAGCAGAGCTCAGCTTCTGCCACTAGCTTTGTCCTTAGTATCAGGGCGAGAACAAAGCTTCAGTTTTACTCCGCTTGACAAATACCAGCTGCCTGGCCCAGGGGCCCATCTATTTCCTACCTCTACATGACCTTGGACAAGTCCCTTATTCTGCTTCTCCAGTTTCCTTGTTCCTGTAACAGGAAAACACCTACCTTCGGAGGCTATCAGGAGGTGCAACTGACAGTATATTTTACAAGTATCTTATGAACCGGAAAACGTCATGCACACGTGAGACCTTAGCCACTGTATACTGGGCTGAGCCCTTGGAACGCTCACTGCTTATGGAAGGTGCTCAAAGGTTATTTACTTGAACTGAGGTACGATCATTTTCCTATTTATACCATCTGTTTTCTACTTTTTTTTTTGGTTGTTGTTATTGTTGCTATTTTTGACGTTTCAGCCAGATTACACTTACAAATATCCACTTTCTAGAACTGGCATGTTTTAATACAAAATGGACTCTAAAATATGTTAAGAAATAACTCATGGACATTCGAAATTAGGAAGTTTGCACTAACGGGAAAGCTACCCAAAGCCCCATAACCAGTTTGCGGCGACCGGAGAAAGGCCCACGCCGCCCCAGGCTTCAGACGCCCCCGCCCGTAGACGCCCCGCCGTCCCAAGGCAAAGCACAGCGTCCCTCTGTGACACAGCACGGGCAGGACCCCAAACCCCGACGTAGTCTCACCTGGCAGGAGGGGCCACGCGGGAAGTGCGGCTTCGGCTTCCACGAGGCATCTTGACTGCACTGCTAAGCGACGTCAACAGGCGGGAGACTCTGAGACCCTGGCGGATTCTGCGAAGCGCGAGAGCGGAAGTTGAGAGGCGGGGCTGGTCTTAGCGCGCGGCCAATCAGCGCACAGGGCTTCCGCTCTCCGACTTCTCCGCGGGTTTGAAGGTCACAGGAAGAGCAGGACGTCACGGCTGCGCCTCGTCGCATGCAGTTGACGTCAGACGCTCGGGGCCAGGACTGTTTAGAAAATCGGAGGTGGCCGTGGGTGTGGAAATTCTGTCCGAGCCTTAGCGCGACTCACAACCGTTTCCTAGGGCACAAGGACCGTCGCTTCTACCTTCAAACGTTTGCTTATTAATGTGGTAGGTCAGCTTCAACCTTGAGAAAGTGAGTCAGACCTCTGGCGAGAGTGAGTCAGACCTCTGGCGTGGTTGTTCCTGGACCTTGGGTCAGTTGCTTAACCTTTCTCACCATTAAGTTACTTATTTGAGTATTTCTTGAAGCACAGTGTGGGCACATAATAAGACTGAAATGAAGAAAATGGACAATTTTAGGGATCGACAGAGCCGAGTTGGTTCTACTTGTGTTTTGTCTGTTCATCCAGTAAACAAAAGTTAAATTCAGACAGTAATAATGCCTTACTTTTATGTATTTCACACATTTCCTAACCCCTTCATGTGTATTATAGAACTTGTGCCCGTAAGTGGAATGATATTCGTTCACTGATAATGAAATAAGGTGTTCTGAATGATTTCCCAAGTGCTATCTAGGTTTAGAGCAGGAAACAAAACTACCTTCAAGGAGTTTAAATTCATAGAGGCGAGACACAAACACCTACATTAATTAGATGGTGATGATAGGAAGCAAAAGCAGGATAAGCGAGGTGTAGAGAGTTAGGGGTCCGAGAGGGCAGGAGGTTTTTTTTGAAGGGGCAGTATTTGAACGGAGTCCTTAAGGAAGTGGGGAGGCAAGCCACCCCAAGGGTAAGAGCTTTCCTGATAGTGAGAACAGCAATTGCAAAGGCCCCAAGGATCTGTGCTTCAGTGATACTTGGTGGAAAGTTCTTTTAACCATGTATTTTAGGGCCTCTGCAGTAGGGGACAAGTAAACTAATGGCATTTCATGGGGGGCTTCGTGGAAGTCCTTGGAGATGGGATGGGTTTTATGGAGGAGAGAAAGCAGAGGTAGAACCTCCATTTCTGCTTGGATGTCAGTCAGAAATTTCCCCCTTTCACCAGAGGTGACAGAGTTAAAGCAGCCTTTTCAACAACAGCAGAATGTTTGTGGAACTGAGGGGTAAATAATGCAAAAAAATTTGTGAAAAAGTTTTATTTTCACAGAATTTCTTAAAGAAATGAAAACTGTAAATGGTAAGCCCTTGTATTTGCCTTTGGATAATTCATAAAAAGAGATGGGAGAAAGGAACCTTATTTATATACTTATTTTTAATTGAAGGATAATTGCTTTAGGAACCTTATTTATAAAGGACATTCTGGGACCGGAAGAGCTTAGACTGAGGAGAGCTTTGGACAGACAGGCATGCAGACCAGAACAGAGACAACTTTAATTTTACCTCGCTAAGTCATTCATTCCTAAATTGAGGACAGAAAATTAGATGTTTGTACAAGGTTATTTTGTGAAAGTAAGAGATTTAAAATAGTCTAAATCTCTGTCAGTAAAATACAGGTTAAAAAAATAATGGCACACTCACAATATCAGTGCAGTTCAATTGCTCAGTCATGTCCAACTCTGTGGCCCCCATGGACTGCAGGCCTTGCCTCCCTGTCCATCACCAGCTCCCGGAGTTTACTCAAACTGTCCATTGAGTCGGTGATGCCATCCTACCATCTCATCCTCTGTCGTCCCCTTCTCCTCCTGCCTTATGTCTTTCCCAGGATCAGGGTTTTTTTAAATGAGTCAGCTCTTCACATCAGGTGGCCAAAATATTGGAGTTTCAGCTTCAACATCAGTCCTTCCAATGAACATTCAGGACTGATCTCCTTTAGGATGGACTGCTTGGATCTCCTTGCAGTCCAAGGGACTCTCAAGAGTCTTCTCCAAACCACAGTTCAAAAGCCTCAATTCGGCACTCAGCTTTCCTTATAGTCCCAACTCTCACATCCGTACGTGACTGCTGGAAAAACAAAGCTATATATAAAGCTACAAAAAAAAAAAGTTTTTCTGTATATTGATATGAAATGATTTCCAAGCTAAACTGTCAAGAGAAAAAAAGCAAACGGCAGAATTGAGTGCAAGGTGCTATTATTTGTGTGAAACGGAGAGAAAAGACCATATTGTGTGTGTATAACATAGCTGACAACACTGGTTGCCTTAAGGCAGTGGCACAAATTCAGTTAAAAAGTAATCAAAATTTGAACAAAGAACTCTTGCAGATGTTGTTACAGACATTTGGCTGAATGGACTCTTGATGATTGCAATTAAAAATTGCAGAGGGAGACAAAGGGTAAGGGAAGAAAATCCTGAAGGCTAAGATAAATATCAGAAACTTTAAAACTGTGCAGACTTTGTTCCATAAATTCCATATCTAGGAATTTTCAAAAGTCGTGAATGTGAAAGAAATTAGCCATAAGGATGTTGATTTAACAAAATGTATAAAATAGGGAAAACCTGAAATACCTTAAGTGTCTTGCAATGTATTTAGAATTAGTTAAATAAGTTCTAGTACCTAAATATGATGAAATGTTTGGCATCCATTTAAAATGTTATAGAATATCTGATATGAGAATTGTCTTCACAAAATATTAAGTGAAAGCAGATTATAAAATAGTATATACAGTATGTATTTTGAGAAAGTTCCTATATATTTTAAAAACTGGAATTACATACAGCCAAGTAGTGATGTTATCCATTGGATACTGCTTTCTCTGCTTCCTTTCATTTTTTTTTTTTTTGGCCTGTCTCTATTTTCCAATTTGTCTACAGTGAACACACAATGAATAAACCTACCCTGGTGGTTTAAAGCGTGTCCTCAAATTCCTTGACACTCCCTTCAAAAGGTGAAGCCAAATTAAATTCTTCTCCAACCTCATGAGAGACCCTGAGCTAGAACTACGCAACCAAGCCACTCCCAAATTCTTGATGCACAGAAGCTAAGATAGTAATTTGTTACACAGCAATATGTAACCAATACACATAATCTCTATCTACAGTGACCGTATTTGAATTTTAAAAGCTCTACTATCTAAAATGGGCAAAATCTAGTTAGAACACTTTACGGGTTGCTTTAACATAGCTGATGTCTATCTGGGTATGCTGTACTTTACAGCAGAAATTGTGAGGAACTGAGATGTTTAAGACATTAAGGTCCATACACTGTGTACTCAGTTGCTCAGTTGTGTCCCACTCTCTGCGACCGCATGGTCTGTGGCCTGCCAGGCTCCTCTGTCCATGGGGTTTCCCAGGCAAGAATACTGGAGTGGGTTACCATTTCCTGCTCCAGGGGATCTACCTGACTCAGGAATCGAACCCGTGTCTCCTGCATTGGCAGGTGGATTCTTTACCGCTGCTCCACCTGGGAAGTCCATACACTGTAAATGTAGTTTTGTGTTTGGATAACTAAGACATATGTATATGATTATAGTGCCTGGCACATACCAGACAAGAATGAATGAATGAATTTAACTGATGATCTAAAAGTACAAAATACTATAAAACAAGTTGTTGTGTTGTCTATATGAAGTTCTAAAGGATTTTAAGGGGATGGATATTCAGTGTGAATGATGGCTTCAGGAAGAAAGTGGCACTTTTAAGTATAGCTGACACTAGTTTTAGAAAAATTAAAATTAATTAAGGGCACCCTGAGTAGGATAGCACAGATTTAAATGAAGAGGAAGAATTGAATATGGTGAGTTTAGAGGACAGAAGACCTGTGTCAAGAACCAGTGTGTTTTCGGAAGTTGTGAGAAACAAATTTAAGAAAATCCAATAGATGATTTCCAGCACAATATAAGGCATCTAAGCTTTTTAACCTACAAGGTTACAGCAGTCATTGAGGGTTTTTATATGATTAAAGTGATCTTCAGGAAGATTGGTCTAGCCATGTCTGAGATGCAGTAGAGGGAGACTAAGGGTAAGGAAAAAAAATCCTGAAGGCTAAATAAGACAGTGGTGATGGGAACATTATTAGTATAACTATTATATATCAGGCAGAGAGCTTTATATGCATTATTTCATTTATGCTTCACAAGAACTCTTGAAATAAGTACTGTATCATTCCTAACTTATAGGTAAGGATACAGATGTATAGAGTTTAAACAACTTGCCCAAGTCCATACAGGCATTTTACTCCAAAACCAGGAGGACTCCTACCACACTGCCTGAACGTTGGAGACATTTTTAAAGAATTAATGAAATCAGTGAAAGAACTTAAGGCTTCCTGACAAGAGAGGAAAAAGAGGGATCATGTTCTGTAAACTTAAAAATAATCACCATTTATTGAGCACCGATTATGTGCCAAGCCCTTAAGTGTGTTAGATGTTTTATATACTTTATCAATTATCACTTTGGCAGGGCAACCCAGTATGATTCCCATTTTACAAATGTGAAACGTGAAGCTTGGCAGAAGTTGAAAGTAGTTATCACTCAAAGTCTGCTGAATGCCAGGTCAATGAACAGCCATTGCTAGGATTAAAATTCAGGTTGCTCATTCCAGAACACCACCCTTCTTTCCTCACCACTGGGTGCAGAGGCCTGACAGAATGCAGAGTGAAGAGACAGGAAAGGGACCCTGCCATACTCTGCATAATCTTTAAACATGGAATTGTGGGTGGTTCTGAGCCACAAAAGGATGTCTACAGTTGATGAAAATGGTGGTGGTGGGAAGAGTGAATGTTTTTGAGTATCTGTTAATGTCTTCTAACTTGTACGGCCTCTGGAAAGTTACTTGAATTCTATGCCTCAGAATCCCCTGTAAAATGGAGATAGCATTCACTTCAAACGATTGTTGTGGGCCAGTGGTGCAGAGAACCTAGCATACACCATTTGAATTTAAAATACTTCTATTCTGACAAATATTAAGGGCACACAGTCCTAGGTGACATTTGAGTTAAAGTCTTATACAAATTCCTATCTCTGTTCTGCCCGTATTCATCTCTGTCACTTCTTTACACTTAACTCAAATATTTGTGGGCTTGAAACAAATTACCACAACAAGTTAACCAAAAAAACACCAGAAGACTTAAAATGCCATTCTTGCTGCTCTCTTTTAATGAAAAACCCTAAACCCTAAGCAGGCATACCCACTTGGATGTTACTTAACAATCAGTAAGGAAAAGTTACTGAAGCAGTAAACTTAAGCGATGTTGTAAAGTTCTGCTGACCAACATGGACTGTTCCCCTTAGGACCACAATTACAGCTGGAGTCAGAGAAAATACTTATATCAGGTCCTTCGGGTATGGGTATCCTGTGGAAAATCAGACAAAAAACAAAATTCAATTATTCTCTTTAGTCCGTGCATAAACACTGCAATTAAATCCCTTCCTTGTATTTTTAGGAAGATGTTTTCTGCGTTTCCTAGCCCCGTCTACCCAACTACAAATTTCCAAAATATAATTTTACACTATTCCAACCGCAGCCGGGAGAGAAGCTGGGAGTTTAGGGGGCCCACCCGGCTAATGACTTGGCTACAGGGTAGCCTCAGAAGGGGGCGACTGTGCCGGGTCGAGTCGCAGGGATCGGATCGGAGCGCCGCCCGGGCGATCGCAGGGCTCCCCGGGGCCCGGGCCACTGGCTGCCTGCACGCACCGGCGCTCAGGTGAGACGGGTGCGCGGCCGGGGCTGCAGCTGGCGCTGGCGACGCTTGCGCTGGCTGTTCAGGAGCTTCTGCGCGATCTTGCGCTCGTGGCCGCCGGGCACCAGCCAGTTGGTGCGCAGTTCTCGCTCGCGCCGCGTCCGGCCCTTGATGCGACCGGCCCCGCAGGCTGGGAAGTCGCGCAAGTAGTAGTAATCCGGACAGTCATAGAACTCCTCCTCGGAGCCCACCGGGGGCCACACGTCGGGTGGCGGTGGCAGCGCTCGAGGCTGGACAGTGGGAGCGGCCGGGTCCATCGCGCCGGGTCGCCCGCTCGGGCGGGTGCGCGCGTTTCTGGAGGGCCACGCCCCGCGCTTCGATTGGCGTCGCCGGAGAGGGGGTGGAGCCTAGGGATGACGTCACAGAGCTGGGATGCTCCCTGGCGTGAGGCCTCTGCGCTGCACGCAGTCCGGGTAACCATGACCTTTTTCTCCATCCAGTTTTGTGCACCCCCAGTGGGAGAGGGGCGGAGGAGGCAATGGCACCCCACTCCAGTACTCTTGCCTGGAAAATTCCATGGACGGAGGAGCCTGGAAGGATGCAGTCCATGGGATCGCTGAGGGTCGGACACGACTGAGCGACTTCACTTTCACTTCTCACTTTCATGCATTGGAGAAGGAAATGGCAACCCACTCCAGTGTTCTTGCCTAGAGAATCCCAGGGATGGCGGAGCCTGGTGGGCTGCCGTCTATGGGGTCGCACAGAGTCGGACATGACTGAAGTGACTTAGCAGCAGTAGCAGTGGGAGAGGGGCATTTGGCAAATCCGATCGAAGACCCGTTTATGTCGGTCAAAAGTGGGAAATTAGCCAATTATCAATAGTGAGGGGCTGTGCATTCGTCGGGGTGATCAACAGTGAGCATTTTGTCAGGTTATTTGATGACATGAGTTAAGTGCTCAGTAATGATGATGGTTTGATCGCTAAACCATGGACTGTAGCCTGCCAGGCTTCTCTGTCCATGGGATTTTCCAGGCAAGAATACTGGAGTGGGTTGCAGTTTCCTTCAGGGGATCTTCCCAACCCAGGAATCGAACTCGGGTCTCCTGAATTGCAGGCAGATTCTTTACCAACTGAGGTACAAGGGAAGCTTTGCGCAGTAATAATGCAAAATGAAAGATAGGGTTCTGAAATAATATCTCTAGTATCCCAGAAATGTATTTTTTGAAATTGATTCATTCGTTTTTCTGCACCGGGTCTTAGTTGCAGCACACGGCTCTTCTTTTACCTTCGTTGCGGGCATGTGGAATCTGTAGCTGGCATGTGGGATCTAATCCCGACTGGGGATGAACCGTTCCCTTGAATTGAGAGCGCCAAGTCTTAGCGACTGAACCAGCAGGGAAGTCCCCCAGTAATGTATTTTTAAAACACATCTAGATGAAAAGGAAATGCATCAGAATGCTAAAAGTATTCCTGCTGCTAGGGGCATACATTAGTTCTTTTTTCTTTCCATAGTCCATGTGTTTGATAAGGAGTAGGAAATAAGTATTAAGCGAGCAATTAAGAAGGGAAAGTTACCTTGCCTTGTGGAAGGCCAGGAACCGCGCGGCAATTTCGGATTATCCGAGGGTGCCCAAGTACTGTGGTCAGGGGACGCTGGTGTGATAGCTTGATGCTCTGGCAGTTAGGGGGTGAGGGCCGAGAGTCGGGGAGCAGCCGCGCGCGCCCCTCGTCCCACCCGCCAGCCCGGGCTGCGTCCAGCCCCGCGGGCATGGGGGAAAGGATGCTCGCGGAGAGCAGCTGAGGCGAGAGGAATCAGGCCGGGTGTTCTGCGCTGAGAAAAGGCCAGGCTTACATCCTCGCCGAGGGCTGATGCACCGCGGAGCAGGAGTCATTAACATCCAGCGGCACCCGAGGCTCTGCGGCGACTCCCAGGTCTAATTGCCTAATTTACTGTCTCCCTAAACGCTGCTCTCAGGGTATTATTGCCAAGAATGCCTTTGTTTGCGTTTGGTTTAACTAGTGCAGTAATTCTCTTCCCACAAATATTGCAGCCATCTCCCCCGGGGACTTTTCTTTTTAATAGATGGAAAATAATACTCTACTTAAAAAAAAAAAAAAAGGCCTCAGATATTTGATCTTGCTGAGTTTCTGTCAGTGACCAAGTTGCCAATTTGAGTTTTTTCCCCCTGCTCTCTAAAGTCGTGTCCCTGGTGGGGCGTGGCCTACATACCGAGCTCTGAGGGCAATTTTGGCAGTTCCTTAAATGAGCAAGTCCCAGGAGAGTGTTTTTAATAACACACCCAGGGGGTTTTCTCTTCCACCCTCGTGTCTTACACCTGCTACTGGGAAAGAGAGAACCTGTTTATTCCCATCCACTCTCCCACACATTATCTCTTAAAAAAAAAATCTCTTTAGAATTTTTAATGAAAATATTCAGACATTCTCAAAAGTGAAAATAGAACAAAGAACTCTCATAGCCCCTCACAGGGGAGCTTTTGCACAGTTATCAAGATCCTGTCTGGTTTGCTTTATCCCTTTCTGTTTTGCTCTGCTACAGATCTTAAGTTTTATTCCTGTGTATCTCAATGGTTGTGGTTTAGTCACTAAGTGGTGTCAGACTCTTGCAACCACATGGACTGTAGCCTACCAGGCTCCTCTTTCCATGGGATTTCCCAGGCAAGAATACTGAAGTGGGCTACCATTTCCTTCTCTAGGGAATCTTCTCCACCCAGGGATCCAACCCATGTCTCCTGCTTGGCAGGTGGATTCTTTACCATTGAGCCACCTAGGAAGCATGCATCTCAATATACAGCTCTAAAAAACTCAGCCTATTTCTTAAATAATTTCAATCTCTAAATTACAATAGGAAACATACAACTTGGAATACATTTAAAAAATCTACAGATAAAATTTGCTTATTATGGTGTTTAAGTCACTTCTTATATAGGGCGGGCCCCTGCCCTTTTCCTTTTGCCCTGACATGACTTGTTGCAAAAACTGGGTCAACTGTCCTGTAAATGCCCCACTTTGTGGATTTATCTGCTTCCTTGTCATGTCATGTAACTTGTTCCTCTCTCCCATATCTTGTCAATTGAAGTTGATTCTAGAGGTGGGTTTATGCACAGATTCACTTTCCTAGGAGGTGATGTGTTTTGGCATCACACCAGGAGACCCACAATAGCTCATTGCCCCAGTTTTAGTGATTAGTGGGCTCAGGTGGTGACAGCCTATCCCTACAACTGTATAGTTCAGGATTAATAGTTTCAATCGAATAGTTTCAACCATGGTTCATTTTTTTGTTTGCTGTTGTGTTCATTTGTTATTATTTCATTAGGTGCTGTGAGATGGTAATTTTTTAATTCAATGATTTCTTCTACACTTAGTAGCTAGAATTTTTTCCCTCATGAATATACCTTAATATATTATTTAGGTAATATAATATATTTTTTTATAATATTTAATATAATATTTTTTCTTCCAGTTTTATTGATATATAGTTGGTGTAGAGCACTGTATAAGGTTTACAGCATAATCATTTGACTTACAAAATGGCAACCCGGTCCAGTATTCTTGCCTGGAGAATCCCATGGACAGAGGAACCTGCTGGGCTACAGTCCATGGGGTTGCAAAGAGTCGACACCACTGAGTGACTAACACTTTCACACTATCATGAAATGAGGACCCCAAGTAAGTTTAGTAAACATCTGTATCATCTCACAGAGACACAAAATTAAAGACACAGAAAAGCATTTTTTGTCCTTGTGGTGGGAACTCTTAGGATTTGTTCTCTTTTGTATATAATACACAACAGTGTTAATCCTATTAATCATATTGTATGTTACATGCCTGGAACTTGTTTGTCTTATAGCTGGAAGTTTGTGTCTTTTGACGGCCTTTGTCCAAACCCCCACCCATACCGCTCTCCCACACATTACCACTAGACCTGTCCTACCAGAAATGCCACAAGGACTCCTTCAGGTTGACATGAAAGGATGCTAAACAGTAACTTGTAGTCATATGGAGACATAAAAATTCCTGTTAAATGTAATACATGGGTAGTACTTCTCTGGTGGCCCAGTGGTTAAGACTCTGCACTCCCAATGCAAGGGGCCAGGGTACAATCCCTGGTCAGGGAACTTGATCCTGCATGCTGCAGCTAAGGCCTGGTGCAAACAAATAAAAATAAATACATACTTTTTTAAAAAGAATACTATCAGGAGTTGTGAAAAAGCAACTTACAGAATGGAAGAAAATATTTGCAAATCATATATCTGATAAGGGGTTAATATCTAGAATATATGAAAAACAACAAGAACCAAAAAACAACACTGGTTAAAAATGGGCAACAGACTTGAATATACTTTTCTTCTTTCAGAACCTTCCTTGCCATGTTGATTTCTAGATGGAGTCTGTGCCAGGTTCCAGTTAATTGCCTCTTGACTCCAAATTCACCCTTTATTGCTTGCTGTGCAAAAATTGAGGTGGACCACTTGAGTATTTTTTTCTAAACCAGCTGGCACAATGTTAGTTTTTGTCAACTGAAGGCTCTGGAGAGTAACTGCAGGAGGAAGGGGTTTCCCTCCTCCTTTTGTTAGGTAGTCAGTCAGACATGGGCTGGTCCCTGCCCCATCCTGGACAGGGTCATCTTTCTCTCTGCCTTCCCTACCCCCACCCCACACTGGTGATCAAAACACACCTCAAGATCTTCCCTTTTTGTGATCAACGACCGATAAGTTTCCAGCCTTATCAGGACCAAACAAGATAAAACCTGCCAGCACAGGTGCACCAAGACCTAAAAGATGACTCGAAGTAACCCGGGGTTCATTATATTGTATTTGTAGTAAATTAGCATTTCAAGTTTGCCCCACCCACCCCGCCCCATGGTGGGTTCCACTTGGGTGCTTGTGGGTAAGCGCCTGTGCGCTAGGAGGAAAGTTATACAACCTAAAGCTGCCAATCAACTTAGTCAAATAACACAGGACAGAGAGAGGGACTTGCCACCACTCTGAAAAACCAACCCGACCCTGTTGCAGGCGGCTTCTTGTTTCCAGGCAGCCTGCTTTCCTTCATTTTCTCTGTTTGGTGTGTACTTCTGCTTTGCTTAATACAACTCTTGCTATTTACAACTGCTCTCTGTCTCTTGATTGAATTCTTTCCTTTGGGGGATAAGAACCAAGGAAACACCTGTTTTGGTGGTAACAATTCTAGGGTACTCCTGTATCGGGCTCCTGCAATGTGTAGGGGTTCAGCTCTTGCAGTGCAGATGGCTTCTCCAGCACCACGTTTCCAACTCATGTAGCTCCTCTGGAGCCCCAGTCCTGCCATGACAGGGGCCAACACCACCCAGCAGCCGTACTTTCCCCCAATTCTCCCCACCTTGGATGGCTTTGTCTCAGGATGCCTCCATTGAGATTCCTCTCCATGAATGACTTTTCTTGACACTCCAGATGGTAAGTTTGTTTTTTGTTTCTTTAATTTATATTTTGGCTGTGCTGGGTCTTCATTGCAGCACTCAGGCTTTCTCTAGTTGCTGCAGTCAGGGGCTGCTCTTCATTGCATTGCATGGGCTTCTCATTTCAGTGGCTTCTCTTGTAGAACGTGAACTCTAGGCATGCAGACTTAAGTAGTTGTGGCACATGGGCTTAGTTGCCACAAGGTACGTGCCATCTTCCTGGACCAGAGATGCAACCCTTGTCCCCTGCATTCTTAACCACTAGACCACCAGGGAAGCCCTAGATGGTAGGTTCTTGACACATTCTGGAGGGCAAATTTCCAGCAACTACCATTGTTACTGAAAGTTCAGCTTCCCTGTACACCAGTGCCAAAGAGAATCTCAGTTTTGGGTGAAATAGGTAAGGAGAGCTTTATTATTTCGCCAGGCAAAGGGCTTCTGCCTTGAAAAACTATGTGTCCCAACCCAGGATAATTTTTTTTTAAGACACCCAAATCTCTTTTAGTGGGAAAGTGAGGCAGTTGAGGTGGGGGTCTTACTGCACAGCTTGTCCATTGGCTCTGCTTCCTGAGTCCTGTGGCTTCATTACATCTGGCAGCTCGGGTGGGCTGGAGAAGGGCTCGATGCACACGTCTTCAAATGCCTCGTCTTCCCTGAAGGCT
>NW_011494644.1:12630296-12632420 GCF_000754665.1 Bison bison bison
AGCCCCACAGTCACTGGGGCCTGAGGTAGTGCCATTTGGCTGGTGAAACCACACTCGCCCAATGTCTTGCTGTCATCCAGAAGCTGGTTGTCTTTATACAGCCGCTGCTCATCTGGTGGACGCTTGAGGATACCCTGGATGACTCGCTTCAACTCAAACACGGTGCTCGACTCCTTGGCCTCAGTGAAGATGGTGGTCTTGCCGCGCCGGATCATGAGGAACACATCCATTGCGGTGGCGGTGGTGGTGGTGGTGGTGGCGTAGCTGCCTTTCCCCCTAGATTGCCAACCCAGGAGGATTGAATGAAGGGTTTTATAAAAGGGACTCCAAGGTGGGTCTCTGACAAGATTAGGGTGTGTTCACCTTTTCTCAGGTGATCTCATCTTGATGAGCTGCTCTGATCTCTTTAATCAAGTGGTTTCTTGATGGCTCCTCCCTTGATTAGCAATTCCCTTGATTCTGCCCTTTGGAACTTAGGAAAGGTCATGCAGGCTGGAGTCTCACAAGAAATATTGCAGCATGCAGCTTATGTAGGAGCAGAGAAATGGGGCCAGGAGCCAAGTAACAGAAAAGTCATGCATCTTGTAAACAGCGGGAGTCCATGGGCAGATAAGGAAAGCAGGCACCTTCAGACTTACAGGAAATTGGGTGATAAGGGACTGAACAGGCAACCAAGAAAGGTGAGGAAAGGCAGGAATCCCCTGTGTCCAAATGTAACCTTTTGCCCATTGTGCTGTCATTATGATAAGATTAGCCTGAGAGATAAGAATAGTCATCAGGCATGTATACCATGACATTTCTACTCTAAGCTAAATAGGGACAAAATCCCTCCTTCCCTCAGTAAAATGAAGCTGGGATGAAAAAATCAGGAAGGTCAACGCCCAAACTCCTCATTCCCCAGGGAATATTCAGTCCCTTCATTCTTACCCTTCTCAAAACCAACTTGCCAAAGAAACCCTGGTTGGCAGCTCCTCACCTGCCTACCCACTCTCCCTTTGAGGCTGTATCCTTGCTTAAATAAACTTTTGCTTTACTTTCTAGACAAGTCTAGAAATGTTGCCCAAGTTGTCTGTGGGAAGATGGAAAAGCTAACTTTAATCTACTCAGAATAACAAAGAAGAATGATTTACTTGTTTAAAGAGTGGACTTGGGGACTTCCTGAGTGGTCCAGTGGCTAAGACTCCAAGCACCCAATGCAGGGGGCCAGGGTTTGATCCCTGGTCAGGAAACTAGATCCCACATGCCACAACTAAAGACCCTGCACACTGCAACAAAAACCAGGGAAGCCAAATGCATAAATAAATATTAAAGAGTTGTGGCTTAGCTAGTTAAGAATCCGGCTGCAATCTGGGAGACCTGGGCTCGATCCCTGGGTTGGGAAGATCCCCTGGAAAAGGGAAAGGCTACCCACTTCAGTATTCTGGCCTGGAGAATTCCATGGACTCTACAGTCCATAGGGTTGCAAAGAGTCAGACACAACTGAGTGACTTCCACTCACTCACTCACCTACTTACTTAATCTCTGTGCTTCATCTCTGAATTCTTTTGAGATGAAGAAAAACCTGGAATTCACTGACAACAGAAATGGGACAAAAGGGCCCCTGTGCCCGGGAGACGCACAGGGCCACACTTGGTCTCACCATTGGTGCAGCGTTGGGTGACTTCTGTGCCATCCAGTTACCCATGGCTGTGTAAGTCTCCAGCAAGCTGGGTCTCAGCCCTGGTGCTCTGCCTCAGCCTAGGGAGGTGACGGATATACCTTATATATGCAGATCCTATATTCTTTGGAGCTCGCTTTATTTTTTGGCTAGTAGCCAACATCTCTTTACTGAAATCCCCTGTTACAGTTGATAAAAATCTACATATTAAAATTTAGCTGCTGTGTGGCTTCCATCTCCTAATTTGACCCTGAGTGATACAGAGTCCCTGACCAACATAACAAGGATGAAAGATACCCAAGCCTCTCACCATTATACAGTGTGGTGTGCTAAACCATAGTGGGACAGAGTGTGAGAAGAGTGGTAAGAAGGTGCCTGCATGTCCATGAAGATGAGGGGATCGGGGCACTCTTGAGTTCATCATCATTAACACCTCCTCTTGTCTTTCCTCCCGTGTCACTAGATCT
>NW_011494644.1:12632520-12660002 GCF_000754665.1 Bison bison bison
TCTGAGTGGCGTCAGTTCTCTCACAAGTCTGGTCCACTCCAGCCCACTGCCACTTTGCATGCCAGGTCATCATCATCTCTGGCTGGTTTACCGTGAGGGCCCTTATTCTAAATATCCTCTTTGCATCCACCCCTTGCTTGCTTCAGCCTGTTCTTCACAATGAGGCCAGAGGAATTCTTTTTTTTTTTTTTCAGAGGAATTCTTCTAAAAGACAAATTTGACTCCTTGATTAAAAACTGTTGGGACTTCCCTGGTGGTCCAGTGGCTAAGACTCTGAGTTCCCAATGCAAGGGGCCCAGATTTGATCCCTGATCAGGGACTAGATCCCACATGCTCCAACTTAAGAGTTCACATGCTACATCTAAAGATTCCACATGCCACAACTTAAAAAAAAAAAAAAAGATTCCACGTGCTGTAACTGAAGATTCGTGACACAAATTAGAATGAAGATCCCACATCAGCAACTAAGACCCGGTGGAGCCAGATAAATAAATAACTTAGAAAAAAACAACTGCTGTTGGCTGCCCATTGCCCTTAGGTTAGCATCTGATTCATTTGTCCACAAGGTTTGGAAAGATCCCGCCTCTCCTCACCTTTCCAGTTTTATCTTGTGACACCCTTTCCTACATCCTTTCTCTCCAGCCACATGGAATGTCAGTTTCTTTGGGGACCTTTATAAGTACTGTTTCCTCTTCCAGGAAACCCTCTCCCTAACATCACCCTCGCCCTTTCACTCTCATCTTTGCTTCCTTAGCTCATCCTTAACCTCAGCTAAGGTATCTGCTCCTCTGAGAAGCCTTCCCAAGCCCATCTCTCTCTGATCCAGCTAGGTGCCTCTTGTGTATAGTTCAAGCAAACCCTGTACTTCTCTCGTACTTATCACAGGTTGGTAACTGTTAATATGTCTCCTCACTACTGTGACGTGAAATTCATACTTTATGGCAAAAGAGGAGAAATTTAAACATAAAAATGTTCCCCTGCCTTCTCTCTGTCCTCTACTTGCCTTGTGTATCTGCATTATGTATTGACCAAACCGTCCCTTAGGCAGACATACCTGCTCAGCCATAAAGAGCAGCGTTCTCCCAACACCAACACAACAGCTCCTTAAAGTATGACATTCCTTCCTGATTTTGTAAGGCGTTATGATGATCCATCAGGATCAGATCAGGATTGTGTAAACTGTTAATAGTACATCATTTAATGTATAGCCCTCCGTCCCCAAAAACTTATTTAACTGGGCTTTGATTTTTAATGGGCAGAACAGTTCTCAGAGTTTTCTGAGAGGCCATTCCTGGGTTATAATCCTCAATATGACTTGGATAAAAATTTTCATTTCTTTCATAGATGTTTGTATGTGTTTAGTTACTCAGTTGTGTCTGTCCTTTGCAGCCCCATGGACTGTAGCCTGCCAGGCTTCTCTGCCCAGGGAATTTTCTAGGCAAGAATACTGGACTGGGGTACCATTTCCTCCTCCAGGGAATCTTCCCGATCCAGTGATCAAACCCACATCTCTTGCATCTCCTGTATTGGCAGGCAGAGCTTTACCACTAGGACTGATTAGTTTTTCATTGACATACACTCTAAGCTCCATGAGAACAGAAACTCTTGTTCACCCTTTTTACCTCAGGATCTATTATAGTGCCTGATACATATTAGGGGCTCAGTAAATCCTGGGGGGGGCAAAAAGAATGAATAAACAAAGGTGACAGGGAGAGTATGTGAAAATATGTCATGTAATCAGAGTGTAGGGATGTGGTGTTACCAAGTCCAAGCTTACTCTGCTCACCACATGACAGGCCGATTAACTGAGAGACAAAGTGCTGAAGCAAGGAATATGACTATTAGGAAAGCTGGCTGACCAGGAAGACAGCAGACTACCATCTCAAAATAACCGTCTTACCGAGGTCTGGATGCCAGGTTCTTTTATAGAACAGAGAGCAGGGAGGTGAGGAGGTAAAGTAAAAAAAGGCCATTAATCTTACAAATATCTCCTGGAACAACTAGCCTCGGGAAGGGGATGTGTTGATTTCTTCCTTCCTGTAGCCATCCACAGGTGGACAGGCGAGCAGGGCGAGCTTGGACTCTGTAACACTTTTAGTGAACAGAAGCAATGGGAAGCAAAGGTTAAGGTAAAAGAAACAGATCCAACATGGAGTCAGTTCTTCCCTGTAACAATTGGTAGGAGCGGCTGGATCTGAAGGGCCCTGTAATTAATACTAAGCAATTGGTACTGCTGCTGCTAAGTTGCTTCAGTCGTGTCCAACTCTGTGAGACCCCATAGACGGCAGCCCACCAGGCTCCCCCGTCCCTGGGGTTCTCCAGGCAAGAACACTGGAGTGGGTTGCCATTTCCTTCTTCAATGCATGAAAGTGAAAAGTGAAAGTGAAGTCACTCAGTCGTGTCCAACTCTTAGCGACCCCATGGACTGCAGCCTACCAGGCTCCTCCATCCATGGGATTTTCCAGGCAAGAGTAGTGGAGTGGGGTGCCATCACCTTCTCCGAATTGGTACTATAAAATGTAAATAAAACACCCCACATTGGCTGCTGGTGATTGAAGTGGGCTTCCTGTTCATGTGTTTGGTTTGACTAGCAGTTTTAAGAAGCTTTGAATGGGAATGACATTCAGTTTGTCACAGTTCCCACTGGTCCCCACATTAGGGCCTCCTTTCATCATTGAAGCTGGCTGCCAGCCCCACTGAGATCTGGGTCTGCTATCCCTGCAGATGTGTGAGAGGTAATTTAAGGAGGGAAAGAATATAAGAAGAGGATTTAAGATAGGACTTCTAGAAAGATAGATCTGAAATAGAAGGGAAGGGTGCAGGGCACAAACTTTAAAGAATGACATAACCCTAGAATACAACATAAACTGATTAGAACCAAATAAGTCCAAGATGGTGGATCAGTCAACTTCTACTAGACCTCAAACCTCATCATACACTCATTGTAGCACAGCACCTAGCTAAGTGACACACCCACAGCACAGTTCATAGAGCCACCAAAGATGACAAGTGGGCGTGGCCTTGGCCCAATTCCTGGAAAGCCCCACCCATTCCCTGAGATTAGCCTATGAAATCCTCTCATTAGCCTATGAAATTACCCACCTGGTAAAAACTAACCTTGCTGTATTTTGAGGCTGCTCTGTCCTTCTGAGACTACCCACACTCTGCAGAGTGTGTTTCTCTCTATGTAAGTCCACTTCTTAGCTATCACTTGTCTCTCACTGAATTCTTTCTGTGATGAGACATCAAGAACCTTAGATTCATTAGGTGCTGAAACCAGGTGTGTGATCTCAGTTGGAAAACTATGGATTTTGGCTGGGTTTGAGTCCTGACCAGTAGGTTCAAGTCCCAGTCTGAGGTACACAGTTTCAGCTTCACCATTGGTGGGGGTGTACTTTGAGAATTCCTTGGGAGAAGTGAATTTGTTTTATTCAAAGAGTCCTGGGAGCAAAGGCAGACTCACAGCTAGTGTCTTCAACCCACTAAGTTGGCCAGTGATGGGCTAGGTCTACCTTCTCCTGTTTGCTTTCTGAAACACAAACTGCCCTGATGAATTCTGAAGTCATAGCTGCAGTAGATCAACACTGACTCAGCAGCTTGCCATATTGCAAGACCAGAGTGGTGGGGGATATAAAATGTAAGAAGAAGCTGGACCATACAGCATTTCCTGGGGGAGAAATGACAGCCATAGACACAGCGTCCCATAGAGACAGTGGGCTGCTGCTGTTACCTGAAAACTGGATTTGCTTCTTGGTAGGTATCGAGCCAACGGAGAAGGCAATGGCACCCCACTCCAGTACTCTTGCCTGGAAAATCCCATGGACGGAGGAGCCTGGTAGGCTGCAGTCCATGGGGTCGCTAAGAGTCGGACACGACTGAGCGCCTTCACTTTCACTTTTCACTTTTATGCATTGGAGGAGGAAATGGCAACCCACTCCAGTGTTCTTGCTTGGAGAATCCCAGGGACGGAGGAGCCTGGTGGGCTGCCGTCTATGGGGCCGCACAGAGTCAGACACGACTGAAGCGACTTAGCAGCAGCAGCAGCAGGTATCGAGCCAAAAGTCATAATCAAGCCAAAAAATGGAAGAAGCTTCCTTCCTTTATTACTTGCAGCAAGTAAAGAGAACACAGATCTTTCCCAAAGCATTCTATCTCCCTAAACAGCAAAATTGGGGAATTTTTAAGCTAAGAGTACATGCATATTCATGAAAGGGCCTGGGCTGTCCAGAGTCCAAGCTTTAGTTGAATGAAGTTTCAAGGATCAGAAACTGTCAACATCATCATCCCTTAGGTTTCAATTGATCTGGTAGTTGAGTGCCTGGGGAGTTTAAATTCTGCAAAACATCTCAAGTAAGCTTCAGGCTAGTCTTTACCATTGAAGCAGAACTGGGAATTGTTGTATTTGCTGGGGCTTCCCTGGTAGCTCAGATGGTAAATAAAGTGAAAATGAAAGTCACTCAGTCATGTCAGAATCTTTGCAGCCCCGTGGACTATACAGTCTATGGGATTCTCCAGGCCAGAATACTGGAGTGGGTAGCCTTTCCCTTCTCCAGGGGATCTTCCCAACCCAGGGGTCGAACCCAGGTTTCCCACATTGCAGGCAGATTCTTTACCAGCTGAGCCACAAGGGAAGCCCAGGAATACTGGAAAGAAAGAAAGAAAGTGAGGTCGCTCAGTCGTGTTCAACTCTTTGGGTCCCTATGGACTGTAGGAGTCCCAACCCAGAATCTGCTTGCAATGCAGGAGACCTGGGTTCAATCCCTGGATTGGGAAGATCCACTGGAGAAGGAAATGGCAACCCACTCCAGTATTCTTGCCTGGAGAATTCCATGGACAGAGGAGCCTGGTGGGCTACAGTCCATGGGGTCACAAGGAGTCAGACATGACTGAGTGACTTTCACTATCTTTGCTATTGTTACTTCTCTTGCTCAGTAACTGTTTATTCTTATTTATTTATCTCAGAGATTACATGAAATGTCATACCACAACAGATTGAATATTGATATAAGAACCCAGCTGTCTTTTATTAATCCAGACATTAAAAAGATATGAAAAAATATAAAATGTGTCCACTTCTCTCAATAATTTATTTTTGGTTTGGGAAAATAGAATTATTTTTGAAATATTTATGTCAATATGCAATGGTTTTTATTTCATAATGAACAAGTAAATATTTAAAAATTCTGTTCTCATTTCTAATATGGAAACTTTAATCTTTTTTATTTTTCATTTTACTTTATTTTTTTGCTATACCACATGGCACATGGGATCTTAGTTCCCTGACAAGGGATCAAACCCACACGCCTTGTATTGGGAGCTCAGAGTCTTAACCACAGGACCACCAAGGACATCTGCAAGCTTTTAATATATATAATTCCTAAATAAAAAATTTTAGATATTTTCAATACAATTTTAAAATGTTAAGGGATACTGAGCTCCCAAAATTTGAGAGCCAGTAATTTAGTAAGCCATGTGCGCTTGCTACTTGATGCACTTTGAAAAATGAGGTACAGGACAGTGATAGTGAGATAAGGGAGAAAAAGTTAGAGGAGTAAGCCCTAATCACTAATCATGCATATTCTTTTGATAGCAAAAGAAAAAAAAGGCAAATTAATTTTGTACAGGATTTTAACATATTCTGTACACTGGTCTCGCTTTGCTGACATCATTTATACAAATTTGCAGAGTTTACTTGACTATTATTATCAATATTTTCTTCCCTGACTATTTTATCAAACTCCGCATGTGTTCATTTTCCTCGAAGGTGTTTTATCATGTGATGTACTTATGTTGCACCAACATAGACAGTGCCATCCTTATTAAACATGAGGAATGTTTCCTCTGGTTCCTTCTTTACTCCATGTTTTTCATTTTTCTTGCCATCATTATCAAAAAATCCAGAAAGTTAGTTGTACTATTTTCATCACCATTTGTTTCATTGATTTATTCCGAAACTTTGCTTTTAGGGAATTTTGCCCAAGAGACCTCATTACGGTCTTCAGTTTGGGATGTTCATCACCATCCTTGTCAAATAGCGGAGAGCTTCTTTCAATTCTGTGGTCTGTTTTCCCTTCAGCTGGTCAACCATGCTGTCAGTGTCATTTGTCTTCAAGTGACAGTCACACAGACATTCAGCTCATTAGTCCTACTCAGCTCCTCTGAAATATTATTTCTTCTTAAGGTTTATATGTTTATACATATTTTAGGTAAAATTTACATGCAATAACACACAAAAAGCTTATGTGTGCACTTTTAAAAACTGTTTTAAATTGAAGTATAGTTGATTTACAATGTCGTGTTACTTTCTGGTATACAGCAAGGTGATTCCCTCCTCTTCTCCTTCTCCCTCGACAATCACAAGTCTATCCTCTGTCTGTGAGTCTGTTTCATAAATAAGTTCACTTGTATCATTTTTTTAGATTTCACATATAAGTAATATATATGGTATTTGTTTTTCTCTTTTTGACTTACTTCAGTTCAGTTCAGTGCAGTCGCTCAGTCGTGTCCAACTCTTTGCGACCCCATGAATCGCAGCACGCCAGGCCTCCCTGTAGTATGAAAATCTCTAGATCTATTCATGTTGCTACAAATGGTATTATTTTGTTCTTTTTTCATGGCTTCATAGTATTGCTGTGTGTGTGTGTGTGTGTGTGTTTATATATCACATCTTTATCCATTCATCTGTCAATGAACATGAGTTGGCTATTGTAAATAGTGCTGCTATGAAGATAGTGGAATATGTATCTTTCTGAATTATAGTTTTGTCAGGATATATGCCCCAGAGTGGGCTTGCAGGGTCATATGATAACTCTATTTTTAGTTTTTTGAGGAACCTCTGTACTGTTTTTCTGCACCAATTGACTGCACCAATTTAGTCCCACCAACCGTGTAAGGCAGTTGTCATGCACTGGGTTTTGCAAATTCATTGATTTATTGGACAAATGCATGGGCACATTGGTAACTACCCAATGAGAAAGAAAAAGTCAATTGTGACATTCAGGAACTGGCTTTGCACTATCAGGCTTTGGTATTCTTTTGTATTTTGTTGCTGAGTACAAGTCTGCTGTATGAATATACCATACTTGGCTTATCCATTCACCTGTTGGTGGACATTGGGTTGTTTCCAATTTCTAGATGTTCAGAATAAAGATGGTATGAATAAAAAGTTTGTACATATGTATTTTGTGGACATAGATATTTTGTGAACATATATTTTCATTACTCTTCTGGAAACTATCCAGGCGTGAAATTGCTGGGTCATATGGTAGGTGACATTTAGCTTTATGAGTAGCTGCCAAATTTTCCAAAGTGTTTTGCCATCCTACATTTTCCAACAATGTGTGAATGTTTCAGCTGCTCCACTTCCTTGCCAACCGGGTAGGCATTTCATTGTTTTAAATGTTAGCCATTCTAGTGGGCAGGAAATGATACCTCGTGGGTTTAATTTGAATTTCCTTTTCAGAAAACATCATACATCATATTAAATGAATGCTGTTCATTTGAATTTTACCATTTTTAATATATTTGTATTACTGGTACAATTATATTTAATTTTCAAACTTGCTTTGGTTTTATCCTTGTGCTTTTTGTGGTGGTTTTAGTCACTAAGTCATGTCCAACTCTTTGTGACCCCATGGACTGTAGCCTGCCAGACTCCTCAGTCCATGGGATTTCCCAGGCAGGAATACTGGAGTGGGTTGCCATTTCCTTCTCCAGTGGATCTTCCTGACCCATGGATCAAACCCAAGTCTTCTGCTTGACAAGAGGATTCTTTGCTACTGAACCATCAGGGAAGCCCTTTATCCTTATAGAAGGAGCTATAACATCAAGCCATTTAATTATTTTTTTTAGAATAAGGCATTTATATCTACTTTTTGGTTTTTATGTGTTCAAGTAACATCATAATAAAAATAATATAGGTCAATTTTTTTTTTTTTTTGGCCAAGCCATGTGACATGTGGGATCTTAGTTTCCCGACCGGGGGTAAAACCCAGGTCCACTGCATTGGAAGTGAGGAGTCTTAACCACAGGAATGCCAGGGAAGCCCCTTAACATTTGAAGCTCATAATTTTTCCTTTATAAGATGTAAGTGCATTGCTCAAGTTTGAACCACTAACCAATGCACACATTTCTGCCATTCAGGTCTTTGTCCTATTTTCAGGAAGTTAATTCAGTTATAGCTTTTTTCGTCTACACATGCAACTTGTTTCTAGTCACCTTATTTAGATTCAGGTGTTTCTCAAGATTCCATTACAATTTCAAAAAAATCTCCTAGGCTAAGGCTACATGTTTTTCATAAGTAGCTTTTACTGTGTTAATATTTACTGGAGTAATTCTTAGAAAGTAACTTTATTCTTCAATTGAGCAGGTGATAAACTCACTAAAGCTCTAAACATCTCTTTACTAGGTTCTGAACTTCTTTTAAACATAATTCTCTCATTTTGATAATATAATTTGGGGAGATATATGTGACTTTTCAAATTTGGGCTGGAAGCTAGGTGAATAATGGGCTGAAATATTTTTAAAATTTATTTTTAAATTATAGATGTATATGACAGTATGTGACATCAAGAGTTTGAAAAACACAAGAAAATTAAAAGAATTGCCCTTATCTGGTATCCTAACACATCTATGATCGTTTTATTTATTTGATGTCATTGGGTCTTAGTTGTGGCATGCGAGATCTTCCTTGAATAGTGCAGTATCTTTCATTGCAGGGCGCAGACTCTCTGGTTGTGGCCTGAGGTCTCAGTAGGTGCTCCATGTGGGATCTTAGTTTCCTGACCAGGGATGGAACCCACATCCCGTGAATTTGCAAATGTGTGAAAGTGTTAGACACTCAGTCATGTCCGACTCTTTCCCACCCCATGAACTGTAGCCCTCCAGGTTCCTCTGTCCATGGAATTTCCCAGGCAAGAATACTGAGTGGGTTGCCATTCCCTTCTCCAGGGATCTTCCCAACCGCAGGATTGAATCCAAGTCTCTTGCACTGCAGGCAAATTCTTTACAGTCTGAGCCACTAGGGAAGCCCAAGGCATATTCTTAATCACCAACCACCAGGGAAGTCCCATGTGTATCAATATTTTAGATTTCACATCTTTATCATTCTTCATAGTCTTGTATACATGCAGTCTTGAGAATCCTCTGAACAGCTTGTAACATCTTATTGGTTCCCTCATTAATTTTTTCCATAATCCATTTTGATAAATGAGGAAATAAAAACTACGTTGTTTGCACACCATTATTCAAGACTGGAGTCATATTGACTACATCAAATCAATGCTTGAGCAAATATGAAATTAGAGCTTCTTTAGCATGGAACATCCTGAGTGTCATTTTAAAGAACATGCTGTTTTAAAAAATAGTCTTTAATAAATAGCTGCTGTTATTCAGACCACTTGCTATTTAGGCCCTTTGACTTTTTTTTTTTTTGTCATTAGAAGGCACATAAATTAGGTTACTGTCATTCGCAATGGATTTTAGATTGAATCTGCATGACTCCCCTCTAGAGTTGTTACAAGTTTCAGAAGCCACTTAGCTCGTGATTGAACCCAACCAGTACCCCCCAAAATCACGTCTCAGTGCTCTTTTGTTCTTCTATCCTCCTCTTGGTCACTCTCATGAAGGAATAAGAACTTGCTTTGCCTTTTTAAAAAATATTTATTTATTTATTTGGTTGCACTGGATCTTAGCTGAGGCATCTAATTGTTTTTAGCCAGAAGGCTATTTCATTTGAAGGCTATTTGAAGGCTATTTCAAATCCTGTATGTATGGGAATCATTAAGAGTCTGAAGGGTAATTTAAAATTTTCAGCTGCACTTTACATTAAAGTAGTATTTGGGGATTTGGGAAGGTCTCAGGACTAGACCTGTGAATACATAGGTTAGGATAACAAATTTGCCTTGTCACAGAGACATATTCTAAAAATCTTGCCATGAATTATCACCTTGCTCCAGTGGCAGAGTCATCACTGAGGTGGCTGTTCATTTGTGCTTCAGTCTCCCTGCAGAGAAGAGTCAAACGAAGGTGAGGTATTTTTATACTCTTTGCTTCCCCATCCAAGAAGCCTTTGTGTTCTGCGTATGGGTCTCCCCATCCTAAGAGGGTTCCTGATGGCTTTTATGTTGTGAAGCTGGGAAAAGGTGGAGTGCAAATAGGGCTGCCAGGTAAAATACAGAGTTTATATTTCAGATAAACGACCAATGATTGTTTTAGTATATGTACATCCCGCTTCTGCCTCTGAAATTATTTGTTGTTTATCTGACACACAAATTTAGCTGAGCACCCTGTTACCCTCTCACCTGGGTAAGGCTTTTTTTTAGCATCCTGTATCTGTGTTTTCTCAGTTGGACAATCCTAAGTGGAGGGAACCCTGCTCCTCTCCCACACATAAGGTTTTTTTTTTTTTTTTTTTAATCTTTTTTTGCTTTGTTGTGCAACACGTGGGATCTTAGTTCCCCAACCAGGGGTCGAACCCACACTCCCTGCATTGAAAACTTGGAGTCTTAACCACCGGACCGTAAGGCTTTTGTTTGGGGGAGTACAGATCACTTCATCAATGCTGTACTGTGGATGGAGGAAGTGAACCTGGGAAAACTGAGAGCTAGATTATTGGAGATGTGGCCTCTGGGGCTGGGTTCAGGAGGGTCTGGGACCTGTGTTTCACTGCCTCCTGGCTGCTGAGGAAGTCTAGCTCCGCCATGGAGCTGGCAGTGGGAGTGGGTGTGGTGGAAACTGAACATAGAGTATGGCAACACCCTGCCCAAACCCCCACCAAATAATCCTAAATTGCTCTGTCATGCGAGAGAGGGGCAACATGGGGCAAATAGGATTTATCTGATGCATTTAAAGTGCATCGGTTGGGACTTCCCTGGTGGTCCAGCCGATAAGAATCCGCCTGCCAACGCAGGGGACACAGGTTCAATCCTGGCCCAGGAAGATCCCATGTGCCACAGAGCAGCTAAGCCCATATGCCACAACTACTGAGCCCAGCTCTAGCCTGG
Source organism: Bison bison bison (assembly GCF_000754665.1). Classification (NCBI taxonomy): domain Eukaryota; kingdom Metazoa; phylum Chordata; class Mammalia; order Artiodactyla; family Bovidae; genus Bison; species Bison bison. The sequence continues at coordinate 12,643,524 of NW_011494644.1, forward strand.
GCTTTACCATGCTTTGTAATAAGAGAAGCCACCATAATGAGAAGCCCTCGCACTGCAGCTAAGATCCAGCACAGCCAGAAATAAAAAAGAATTGTTTTTTAAAAGAAACATTAAAAAAATGTTAAGTGCATAGGTCAGTGACAGGCACGAAGTGAGTGCTCTTTAAGTGCTAGCTGCCGTTTAGAATGAATGGAGAAAGGTGGTGTTTCTTGAATTTCCATAGCATTCATCAGAATTATACTCACTGTACTTTATTTTTTTTTTCACTGTACTTCTATCAGAGAAGTTTACTTAGGTCTCTCCTTTTCTGAACGTCCTTAGATTTTGCTCTCGTGGACCACATCTACTGTGGCAGCAGGCATAGCGGTCACACAATCTCCAGAGTATAAATTTCACTGTCCAAAATCCAGGAAAATATACACTACTTGACCATCAGAGGAATATCAGAGTACCGTCCAAAGATGATTTCAGCCCACTTTTTTTTTTTTCCTATTTTTGTCTGCACAGTGCAACATGTGCCCCCCTGTACCACTGGACTGCCAGGGAAGTCCTGGTTCACTTTTAAAAATTATTTATTTATTTATCTTTGACTGCTCTGGATCTTGTTGCTGTGTGAAGCCTTTCTCTAGTTGCGATGCGTGGGGCTTCTCATTGTGGTGGCTTCTCTTACTGTGGACCACAGGCTCTAGGGCTTCTGGACGTCAGGATCTGTGGTGCCTGGGCTTGGTTGCCCTGCAGCACGTGGAATCTACCCAGACCAGAGACCAAACTTGTGTCCCCTACATTGGGAGGTAGATTCTCAACCACTGGACCACCAGGGAAGTCCCCACATTTTTAAAGCATTGCCTCTTGTTGTTAAGTTGCTAAGTTGTGTCCGACTCTTTGGGACCCCATGAACTGTAGCCTGCCAGGCTCCTCTGTCCGTAGGATTTCCCAGGTAAGAATACTGAAGTGAGTTGCCATTTCCTTCTCCAGGGAATCTTCTCAACCCACAGATCGAACCTGCGTCTCCTGCTTGGCAGGCAGATTATTTTACCAATGAGCCACGGGGGAAGCCCAAAGTATTGTTTAGTACAATATTTAAGTAGAACTGAGCTATTTGGAGAGTCCGTTGGAGGTTTCTGATAAAAGAATATGACTCATGTCTCTCAGATTATTCAACCTAATCACAAAATGGTTACTAATTTAAGTCCTTTCTATACCTCTTGGTATATGAGTGATTTTGAACATGGCAGACTCTTAGGGTAGCAGGTGAAGAATGGAGACTGAAAGCTTGTTCTTTGCCATAAATGAGCCTGCCGGACAGTGTCCTGAGGAAGGTCACTTGGCCTTGTTGAGCTACAGCTTCTCATTTGGGCTTAGAGTTAAGTGTCACTAAGGTTCTTTCCAGCATAGACAGAGTGGTATCCAGTGACTTGGATTTTAGTCCTGGCTTTGCCATTTATTAGCTGTGTGACCTTGGGCAAAGTACAAAACCTCTGACTTCTCACCTGTAAAACAGGGATAATCATACTTTGCAAGTAGTTCTGAGGAACAAATAAAATTATATGTGGGATAATACTTTCTAATAAACCATAATATAATTCACTAGTGCAGAAGTATCAATTTATTTTTTATTAAAAGTTAAAAAAATTTTGGCAATGCTGCATGACTTGTAGAACTGTAGTTCCCCAACCAGGGTCAACCCCATGCTCTTCACAATGAAAGCAGAGTCCTAGACACTAGACTAGCAGGGAATCCCCTCAATATTTATTTTTAAGAGTATCTGGTAACAAAGGAAAACAAAACAAAGCACAATTTTGTGTTCTTGGCTTCTCGAAAATTTGAAAAAACAAGACAGTTGCACACATGCTTGCTGTGCTGTGTTCAGTCATATCCAGCTCTTTGTGACCTCATGGACTGTTGCCCATCAGACTCCTCTGTCCATGGAATTTTCCTGGCAAGAATGCTGGAGAGGGTTGTCATTTCCTTCTCCAGGGGATCTTCCCGACCTAGGGATTGAACCCATGTCTCTTGCGTCATCTGCATTGGCAGGCAGTTTCTTTACCACTGCACCATCTGGGAAGCCCATAAATGTGCTTACTGGGCCTTTATAGAAACAAGCAGTTAGTTTGAAATACAGCATTAATGGTTTGTTATATGTAGACCAGTGCACGCTGGGAATGGTTGGCCATGGTGAAGAGCGCCCATCAGCTCTGACATGGAGGAGCATGAAGCCAGCCCCAGGGAGCAGCTGGCTCATAGGTTACCAGCAAGACACAGAACACGGGACATCCAGTGGCCATGAAACACGTTGATTCTTGGGACTCAAAAAAGTCCTGCTTCTCACTGGGGACAATCCTTAAAGACTCTAATCATATGCATCCATAGTGTGTGGGGAAGAAAGGGATAATTCTAGGTAAAACGAAAATTCTGCTTAACCATTCCATGACCTGAATCGTTTAGGTACACATTGCACTGAAATGATATTGAAAGTCCCAACCCAAACGACTGACATTCTTGGTAATGCATTTTCTTGCAAGGAGAGTCTTTAGATATGCTCCATGGGGTCTTAGTATTCTTTAGAAGCTTCAGGGGGGTTGGGGTCGGGGGTCAGGGGTCAGGATTCCTAAGGGTCATCTGACTTTGTATGTTTGGTATGATTACGTAATATTGTATCTGTTTGGGATATATGATTATTGTAATCCATTGACTTTATTACATGTTGTATATTATATGTATTATATAATATTGTGTAATTCATTGATATATAATTGATAATTCATTGACTCATTAATTCAGCCTTTCGTGGAAGTCTACTGTGTGCTAGGCTTTGTGCCAGGAGCTATAAACACACAGTTAAGTAGGACTGGTCTTGACCTCAATTAGTTCACAGTGTGGTAGAGGAGAAGGATATAAAGGCAAATACTGTACATACAACTCAAGGTTTTAACTGAATTAATCTGGGTTCTGCCACTATTGTTTCCTCTTTCTGATCCCGAGTTTCCTCATCTGTGAAATGGGACGAATAACATCTTTGCAGTTGGCGCACAGTTGTCTACACAAAGCCTGGCTCCTGATATGGCCTTGCACCCCTCCCCGACACGGTGCAGGACTTGGTGGAGGGGGACAGCCGTGCCCTCCCTCTGAGGCACAGGCTCTATGTGGCCCTTTCAGGTTGCAAGGAAGAGCTAGAAGACTTCGAGACTTCTTGTAAGGAATTCTGGTCTCCAGCCAGCTACTTTGTTGTTCTTGGGGACTTTATCTCTCTCTCTCTCTCTGCTTTCCATCATCAGCCTTCCTTTGGGTTTTGATTGGGTCCATTATTCACCATCCTATGTGGAAGACCCACAACTGGGGAAGACTCAAATGGATGGGAGAGGACCCACCATCCAATGTTACAGACCCACCTTCAGGCAGCTCTGGTCCAGTGAAGTCTGTCTAGGGTAGGCAGACTGATTTTTTTTTTTCAAAGCCCCAAATGAACCGAGACTGCTGTTTTTTCTTTTTAAAAATATTTATGTATTTAGCTGCATCACGTCTTAGTTGCAGCACGTGGGCTCTTTCTTTGCGGTGCCCACGTTCTCTAGCTGTGGCACACGGAGCCGGAGTGCATGGGCTCAGTACTTAGAGCCTGCAGGCTTAATTGCTCTGCAGCATGTGGGATCTTAGTTCCCTGACCAAGGATCAAAGATGTCCTCTGCATCGCAAGGTGGATTCTTAGCCACTGGACCACCAGGGAAGTCCCCAGAAGTACAATAGGAAACAGTGTAAATGGCCTCTAAGCATCTGGCTTTAATATGCAGACCTGAGAATGGATCAGTCTATTGATTTGGGGGTACAATAGCTACCAGGAGTTGATCACATTTGACACATATATACACATGCCCTCATTTTACCCTCACAACAGCCCAAGGAGGATGAGAATTGCTACAGTTAACTGATGGGATAACTGAGACCTCCAGAGTTTAGTGAAGCTGGTCCAGCGCTAGAACCAGGATGTGATGAAGAGTGAGGCTCTTCAGACTCACAAGCCCCTGTGATGTCCTGAGGACTTTCTCCTCCAGGACCTACTCGCAAACCTTTATCTGAAGTCAGTACCAGTGCTGATTATATTTCTCATTGCTTTCTGCTTTAATATCTTTTTTGTTTTTTAATCCTTAGGGCACTCAGGGAACTGCTTATTTTGTTCCTTTCTTCTCCACGACTAATGGAAAGCCTACAGTCATCATTGTGGCCCTCTATATGGAGTGTGCAGGAATGGGTGGCCTGGATTTTGTGTATTAACTTCACTCCTGGTCTCCTTTTTATTTGCCCACTCTGATTTTCTCCTTTTATCATCACCCCACCCAACCTTAGGTGGTTGTATCTTGATATGTTTTGTTTTTTAATTTTCATTTTTTTCTTTCTTAAATTTTAAAAAATTCTTGACATATTGTGTATATCTTTGCAAGCCACCGTAAATCCTTCCTTTAAAAATAATTGTTTATTTATTTATTTGTCCACATTGCACCTTACTTGTGGCATTTGGGATCCAGTTCCTTGACTAGGGATTGAACCCAGGTCCCCTGGGTTGGGAACATGGATGCTTAGCCACTGGACCATCAGGGAAGTCCTCCTAAAGCCTTTCTGATTGGACATAAACAAATAAATAACTCCTGCTGCTGCTGCTAAGTCACTTCAGTCGTGTCCAACTCTGTGCGACCCCATAGATGGCAGCCCATCAGGCTCCCCCATCCCTGGCGTTCTCCAGGCAAGAGTACTGGAGTGGGGTGCCATTGCCTTCTCCGAAATAACTCCTAGTAGTACTCATTACATCATGATGACCATTATAATCTTTTCCTCTTTACTTTTTTGAGCAACTGATTTCCATGACCATACCCTGAGTCACACCTCTGAGTAGGACTGCTCCTCCACCCCAGGCTTGAACTGCAATGTGAATCTGATTTTCTAGGTCCATCTTTCTCTCTGACTCCTTAATCCCACCTACCCTTCAACCTCCTTGACACTTTCAATGCCCTGGCCTGGCCCATTAGTCAAGACCCTCCTGGTCTCATGAGCCACCACTCTTTCTCTCCTTGGTATTCCTGAGGCTCCCCGCTCTGGAGATGCCCATCCCTGGATTAGATCACCCACGTGCCCTCCTTTGGTGAGAAAACCACAGATGAGAGCATCAGCCAGCCCTCCATCCCCTGTACTTCCTTGGCCTGAACCTCCCCTAGGTCCCTGCTCAGCCAACGCTCCTGTTACTCTCATGACCTGTCTCAAAAAAAGCGTCCATTCCCCTGCAGTGGGCACTTCCCAATCGGACTGTCTTATCCTTTTGGCCACAATGATTGGTTCAAGGATGAACATGAGACCAGTGTGGTCCAGTGAGAAAGCTTGGCTCCTGGACTGGACTGTCTCTCCCTTGGCAGCTTGTATGAGGTTCAGCCGCTGCAGCTGAGGAGGTTGACTGACTGTGTGTAGGATGGGGGCGGTCGTCACTGTGAGGGTCCTGAGGATGAATGAAGCCATCACTGTGGAAGGCAGAGTGGAGAAATGGAGAGAAAGGGCACTTTGAATCACAGGGCAGTCCTTGCTTCTTAGTTACCAGGCCAGTTCATCTTTTCATAAACTGAGTTTTCCATCACCACAATTGAACAATTCCTAGCTGAGGAATAGCTCTGCAGTTCCCACCTCAGCCCTAGTGGGTGCCCTTGTGTCCTATTTCATAAGATGGGAATGGCAACAGTTAACTTTTTGCCTGTAGTCTAAAGAAAGGAAATTGGTACTCTTCTATTCTGCTTAAGAATATAATCCTTCTGTTATCTAGTGGAACCTGCCCAATCCTTTCTTATTCAGTTTGATGAGATCTACTCTATCCATCAGTAGGATGTGAGCCTTCGCTCATTGCTGTATCTCCAGTGCCTAAACAGCACCTGACAAGGAGCAGAAGCAATACATATTCCTTGAATGCATGAGTAACTGTATTAGTCTCCTATTGATAGTGTAAAGCAACACTTTACACTTTACTTTTACTGTTACAATTCTGGAGGGATATAAAGTTGGCAAACATGCAAACAGTTTGAAAGCATCAAGGGTCCAGTGGAGGGTGGTAGTCATGAAGTTACAGTGGCCCCAACCTCTGTGGCTTAAGCGGTCTTTGTCATGTCCTTCTCAGACTGGCTCTGCAAACCTGAAAAGGCCAGCTTTCTTTTCCTTCCTCTCACCCTCCCTTTCTTCTTCCATCCCTTCTTTACTTGGCAGATGGAAATGATGTATCGTGTACCAGTTACTGAGACCCACATCCCACCCTTCATGGTCTGCTTTGCAAACGTGGAGATGGGTCCTTTGTTTCCTTTCGAGCTGATGCAATATTAAATATTGTCAGCAGAGGGCGCTGGAGAGACATTGCTGGAAGAAGGGGCTTTTCTTTCTGGTTCAGATGGCCTTACTATTCAGGTGTACGATTCCTACATCTGCAGTGGATGGTGGTTAGCAGCTCCCGGTGGCCAGCAGCTTGCTGCAGCGCACCACTTAGATGATTTTATAATGGAGAGCCTCCTGTTAGACATCTGTTCATTAACAGCTTACTCTAGAACCCTGAAGAGATTTCCAGCAAGTTCCAGGGTGTGGATTCAAAGTGCCCTTTCTCTCCATTTCTCCCCACCACAACTCTTGTTGTCCAGTCGCTCAGTCATGTCCAACTGTTTGTGACCCCATGGACTGCAGCACACCAGGCTTCTCTGTCCTCCACTATCTCCTGGAGTCTGCCCAAACTCATGTCCATTGAGTCAGTGATGCAGAGTCCAACCATCTCATCCTCTGTCACCCCCTTCTCCTCCTGCCCTCAATCTTTCCCAGCATCAGGGTCTTTTCCAGTGAGTTGGCTCTTTGCATCAGGTGGCCAAAGAACTGGAACTTCAGCTTCAGCATCAGTCCTTCCAATGAGTATTCAAGATTGATTTCCTTAAGGACTGACTGGTCTGATCTCCTTGCAGTCCAAGGGACTCTCAAGAGTCTTCTCTAGCACCACAACTCTGCCATCCACTTATTCATGACTGTGCCCACCCAAGATGGTCTGGATCTCAGCCCTGAAGGAAGGGGGGCCCTACCTTAGACACTCTATCTCAATTTGGGGAAAAATAGCTACTCCTTACATCTGCTATTCTTATATTCTTTAGAGTTTTCTTCTTACTAACTAGTCCTTGGTTACTCAGGTCCTCTGTTAGAATAATTCTTTATTGAATTTCTGTGTGGTCCATGTCTCTTGATTGGACGCTGGCAGATACAGGACTGGTACCAAGAGTGGTACCAGGAAATAGACCCACAAAGATGGGATTTAGGGACAGGTTCAGTCATGGCTTTGAGTGCAGCACTGAACACCTTGTCAATGAAAAATGGGATGCTGGTAATTTATCACATCAAGTGACATCACAATTAATCAAGTTATTTGTTGCTTATTGTGATGAAATCCCAACTGAAGTACATGGCCTTGGAGGCAGAGCAGCTGCTGCACTTGACGGTTTCGACAATAATGATGACTTTGAAGACTGCTGTGAGATGGATTCTTGAGTGTGCTCTTGAGCACTTATAGGGAGAAAAACCACAAGCTCAAGTCTTTAACTCTCAGGTTAAGTCATGGTTTAAGAATCTGAGATTTCCATGATAGCCCTGAAAGAATCTCTTCTTTCTTGTGTTCATAGGATGGATAGTGTTGAAAATCAAAGGCAAAATTAAATTATCTATGTATCCAGGTTGTTTATAGTAGAGTTGAGTCCACAGTCTCACCAAATTTCTCACGTGAAAGTTAGAGTATGAGCTGCTGAAAACTGAGGTTCCAAAACCTGGAATGGGAACAAATGTTTGGATCCAGATAAAAGTGACAGTTTCTCCTAGAAGCTGAAAAGTCAAAGGGGTGGATTATCCAGTTACTAATTTATTGCTTCTCAGATCCAAATACATTCTTCATTGCCTGCTCTACAGAAGTAAAGATGGATCTTTTTTTCTGGCTGGGTCATATGACATGTGGATTGGAGAAGAGGGTGACAGAGTATGAGATGGCTGGATGGCATTACCGATTCAATGGACTAGAACTTGGGCAAACTCCAGGAGATGGTGAAGGACAGGGAAGCCTGGAATGCTGTAGTCCATGGGGTCAGGAAGAGTCAGACACGACTTGGCATCTGAACAACAACAACACATGGCAAATGGGATCTGAGGTCCCAGGTCAGGAATGGTACCCGAACTCCCTGCAGTGGAAGTGCAGAGTCTTAACCACTGGACCACCAAGGAAGTCCCAAGAGGGGTCCTTTAAATGTGTTTTCTGTGTCAGCTAGCAAGATGTCCAGCTTTGTCAGCACAGGTACTGCGGAGACATTGCAGGAGGAAGTTTTCCTTACTGCTTCTGATGTGCTCCTGTTGGCACTCTGGTGATCTTAGCCGCTTCTCCAGTACCTAGCTCTTGCTTCACAGGTAATTTCTTTATCCTGGATGCTCGTTCCACTCACTGATGGAGGCTAGAAACCCAAGAGTCATCTGAAGCTTGTTTCCCCTGCTGTCCCCCATACTGATCACCAGGTCAAGTGGATTCTGTCTGCGGAATATTTCTCATTCCCCCTACTCCCTCCCCCACTCCCTTCTCCATGCCACTCCCACTGCTTCCGTTCAGGCCTTGCTTGGAGGATTCGAATAACTCCTAGCCTATAGCCTCTGCCTATATTTTCACCTCTATTAACTCATTCTCCACACTTCAGGCAGAGTGATTTTTTACTAAAATAAAGTGATCCTGTCATTCCCCAGCTTAAATTCTTCAAATGGGTTCCCATTGTTTCTAACAGTAGTCTCCAAACTTTGTTTCTACAACACATCAGTGACACATTTTTGAGCATTCAACCACGGTCTATGTACCTTCAGTTACATACATATTCTACTCTACTTAAAGTTACGAATTTGGAGGAGGGAGGGATAAATTGGGAATTTGGGATTAGCAGATACACACTCGGAGAAGGCGATGGCACCCCATTCCAGTACTCTTGCCTGGAAAATCCCATGGACAGAGGGGCCTGGTGGGCTGCAGTCCATGGGGTCGCTAGGAGTCGGACACGACTGAGCGACTTCACTTTATTTTTTCACTTTCATGCATTGGAGAAGGAAATGGCAACCCCTCCAGTGTTCTTGCCTGGAGAACCCCAGGGATGGGGGAGCCTGGTGGGCTGCCATTTATGGAGTCGCACAGAGTCAGACACGACTAAAGCAACTTAGCAGCAGCAGCAGCAGCAGATACACACTACCAGGTATGAAATAGATAAGCAATAAGGACCTACTGGAAACTATATTCAATATCTTGTAATAACCTATAATGGAAAGGAATCTCAAAAAGAATACACATGTATATATAAATAAATAAAAACTGAATCACTTTGCTGTACACCTGAAACACTATAAATCAACTGTATTTCATAAAATTTTTTTAATATATTCTAGTGGGTAATAAATTATAAATGAGATAAAATATATAAAGAAATAAATGAAAATGTGCAAGGTAAAAATGAACAGAAGTTCTGGTATTTTCTTTCCATATTGCAATAGTTACTTTTGGAATCTCCTGGGGAGTATTTGCCCACTTTGAATACCACTTATTAACTGGACAAATTAACTGCTTAGTTGGCATACCAAGCCTTCATGATGTCTTTTGTTTGTTTTAGATTCATTTTATTTATTTATTTATGGCTGTGCGGGGTCTTTGTCGCTGAACTTGGACCTTCTCCAGTCTCCATGAGTGGGAGCTCTCTCTAGTTGCAGTGCACGAGCTTCTCATCATGGTGGTTTCTCTTGTTCCGGAGCATAGGCTCTTGGGCAGGAGAGCTTCAGTAATTGTGGCACGTGGGCATGGGCTTTGCTGTCCCACAGCACGTGGGAACTTCTCAACCCAGGGATCGAACCCATGTCTCCTTCAATGGCAGTTGGATTCTTTGCCATTGAGCCACCAGGGAAGTCCCATGATGTCTTTTACTTGACATTAGAACTTGACTTAAAAGCTATCTCTCACCTGTGCCACCTTCTCTTACTTTCCCAGTTGACTTTGGAGATTTCTGTCTGAGGTCCCATAGTCCTTTTTGTCCATATCTTTACCATAGCGTTCTTTTTAGCGGCAGCTGCAGAATCTCCACCTCAGAAAATGCAGGGGCAGAAATTTGGTTCGGGGTAGTTGGGTTTGGAGGATGCTGCAGCTCCCTGACTTGTCTCACTGTCAAACACACTCTTTTTGCTTAGATGGTATTGACTTTTTTTTAACTGCATGGCATGGCTTGTAGGATCTTAGTTGCCCAACCGGGGATTGAACCCAGGCCAGAGGCAGTGGACAGGCCAAGTCCTAACCACTGGACTGCCAGGGAACTCCCATGTAGGGACATTTTTTGGTCTGACTTTAGTGGGGGTGTTGAAAATGATGAGGATACTGTACTGAAGACCCCCCAGCATCCACCCGTTGGCACACCTGGGGGTTGGGGTGGGGCTGTTGGGGTCTATTTACAGGGGAGTCATCAGGAGGAAAGAGCACCAAGGCACACACATCAAGAGTAATGGGCCAGGGTCATGGGAATAGTGGCTAAGTGTTGCTTTTCAGGTATTTCATCATCCTCCAGCCCATAGCCCAGATAGAGAGTATGTTAGAGAGTCAGGTGGGGACAGACCCTGCTGTGTCTCGCAGGCCCTGGTATGTGGTGGGACCCCATTGTAGTTTGCAGCCAGAGAATTATCTGGTCTGATTCATGGTTCACACACACCACTCCCACTGTCTTATGGAAACAAGGAAAGGGACACAAGGAAGTAGGGTCAGCTTTGCATGTGGGTCCTTGTGGCAGCAATGGAGCCTCAAGGGGGCCATGGCCCTGGCAGTCGTTGCAACTGTGGGCCCTCACGACGCTGGGAGACGTGGTTATGAGCATGCCACCTCACAGGAGGGTCCAAATGGGGTAGCCAAGAACACATGTGACACACACCCTGGGCAGCTCAGGCTCTTATGAGATGGAGTTCCCAGAGAGAAGGCTGGGTAGGACCAGAACCAATGACATTCTCTTATGACTCTGGTGGTGGCCTCATTTTTCATCTCTAGGCTAGTGTTAGCGAGGCTTGGGAAACATGGGTGACACGTTTATTGCCATTTGCTTTTGGTTTGTTTGTTTTTGCTTTGTTTTGACTGCCCCTCACAGCATGTGAGATCTTAGCTCCCCAACCAGGAATCGAGCGCTGGCAGTGGAAGCGCAGAGTCCTAACCACTGGATCGCCAGGGAATTCCCATATTGCCACTTGTTTTTCATCGGTCATTAAGAAAGATATTTGAAGTGCCCATAAATGATAAGCTTCCTCAGGGTTTTGAAACCACTCTTATGGCAAACACTAAAGAAGTACAAAGTATCATTATTAATGAAAGTGGACAGAAGTGACCATGAGTCAATAGTACTTTGTACTTCAACCATTTTCCAGCAAAGCATCTCAGAGGGCTGGCTATATCTGAACATCATACCCTTTCACATAGACCTGTGATGACGAATTCTCTTTAGACCTATATATGACCCTTGTCAGGGTGAGATCACCGGCTATTTCCCGAATCATAGAGATATTGGATAACAGCCTTGGTCAGGATATGGGTATTGCATTTGGCTTATCATAACAAGTTCCTGGCCCGGGCAGGTGGACTATTGCAGAAATGTGTGTGTGTGTGAACACTCAGTGGGGGTGGGTTAAACTTGATAAAACCAGGAGGAGGCAGGCTGCTAGAAGGGACATTGACTTTGACATTGAGACAAAGTTCGGACGCTGCCCTTCCTAGTATGTGACTCTAAAAAATTAACAAATACCCATGAGCCTCGGTTTCCTCTTTTGAAAAATGAAGATGATAATTCATCCCGTGATCAATTATATGTGGATTAGATGAGCCAATATGAGCAAAATACTTAGTACATAATAAGGCTGAATAAATATTTCCTGTAGCTCATTCTTAATGACTACTTAACTTAAATTTTTTTAGAATGACTATTGTTCTTGAAAAAATTATTTGTGATTATATAAAATTTAAGGCATAGGGAATTCCCCGTAAGTCCAGTGACTAGGACTCCACGTTTTCACTGCTGAGGGCCTGGGTTCAATCCTTGGTCTGCAAGATTCTGCAAGTCTTGTGGCACAGCAAAAAGAAAAAAAAAAAAAAATCAAAACAAATACAAAAGCACAATGAAGAAAGTAACAAATCATGAAATTTCCTACCACCAAGAAATAACTGTTTTTAACACTAGGTTATAATCATTTCATACCTCTTTCTGTGCAAATAGGTAGTTTAATAGGTAGTTAGATGAGTGAGTGGATTAAAAATAACTTTACAGGGGCATCTCTGGTGGCTCAGTGATAAAGAATCCGCCCGCCAATGCAGAAGACATGAGTTAGATTCCTGATCCAGGAGGATCCCACATGCCGAGGAGCAACTAAGCGTGTGCGTTACAACTATTGAGTCTGTGCCCTAGAGCCTGGGGATCGCAACTGCTGAGTTCATGTGCCACAGCCGTGGAAGCCCTCGCGCCTGGAGTCTGTGCTCTGCAGTAGAGAAGCCTGCGGACCACAACTCGAGAGCAGCCCGCACAGCAACAAAGACCAAGCACAGCCAGAAAGAAATGAACACAGATGAATAAAGTTCTTTTAAAAATAGCTTTACATATTTGTATTTTGGTTTAAATGAAAATGTGAACTTTAATTTTGCTTACTGTAACAGGAGCTAAAGGAAGATGAAAAGATTTTCTGAACTTCAGGTAAATGCTTATGTACTAATGATATTTGTTTCTTTGAGATTCACTCAGCTTATGAATAAAAGATAATTATAAAATACAATGATTCTTTTTAAATTACAGTTTCTGTTTAGCTCATATCTGTTTCCTGAATTGGTGCATGTTTGAGAGTTTCTGCTTAATGCTTTTATACTTGGGATCACATCCTTTTGGATAGAATATTGTTCTTTATTTTTAAACAAGAAGTTTATTTAAACAACAAAATGCTTGACTTGAAGGGAAAATTATTTCAGATTCATTTCTATGAGAGTAATTTATCTCTACTTAAAGACAGGATTCAACCCCTGGATCAGGAAGATCCCCTGGAGAAGGAAATGGCAACCTACTCCAGTGTTTTTGCCTGGGAAATCCCATGGACAAAGGAGCCTGAGTGGGCTACAGTCCATGGAGTCCCAAAGAATCTGACACGACTTAACAACTAAATAACAACAAAGGCAGATTGCCCTACATGTAATAGCTTCATACAGAAATGTTATAAAATTCCTTGGTTTTACAATGATAAATGAAAAAATTTAAATTCTCCAATTAAACAAGGTATTCAAGGATTTTTATGTTGTTCTTTTTTTGTTAAACAGTGAGAGTGAAATAACTTACTGGAATATAAAGATAAAAAGAGCTGAATGAGCAGTAATGGAGAACAGCGGATATTTTCACAAATCCAATATTTTCCCCCTGGAAGGAATATTCTTTATTGAAATAAAAAAAATTTAATTGGAGTATAATTGCTTTACAGTGTTGTGTTGTTTCTGCTATACAATGTGAATCAGCTGTACATATACATATATCCCCTCCCTCTTGAGCCTCTCTCCCGCTTCCTCCAATCCCACCCCTCTAGGTCATCACAGAGCACTGAGCTGAGCTCACTGTGATACACAGCAGCTCCCCACTGGTGATCTATTTCACACGTGGCATTGTGTATATGTCCATGCTGCTGCTGTGCTGCGCTCAGTCGTGTCTGACTCTTTTTTACCTCGTGAACTGCAGCCTGTCCAGGCTCCTCTGTCCATGGTATTTCCCAGGCAAGAATACTGGAGTGGGTTGCCACTTCCTACTCCAGAGGATCTTCCCGACCGGTGATATATATATATATATATATATTTTTTTACCACTGCGCCACCTGGGAAGCCCATTTATATCAATGTTACTCGCTCAATTCATCCCACCCTCTTCTTCCCCCACTAGCTCCCCCCACTGCATCCAAAAGTCTGTTCTCTGTCAGAATATTCTTTTTTTTTTTCCTTTTTTTAATTAATTACTTTTGGCTATGCTGGGTTTTCATTGCTGTGTGAGGGCTTTCTCTAGTTGTGGCGAGTGGGGACTATTCTCTAGCTGCGGTCTGCACGATTCTCATTGCAGTGGCATTTCTTGTTGCAGAGCACAGGCTCAGTAGCTGTGGTGCCCAGGCTTAGTTACTCTGTGTCATATGGGATCTTCCTGGACCAGGGATCGATGGAACCTGTGTCCCCTTCATTGGTAGGTGGATTCCTAATCACTGGGCCACCAGGGAAGTCCCCTGAATGGTCTTGACTCATTTTCCCCCTTCTTTGGCCCTTCCTTTGAGCTGGTGGAAGCTATGGGAAGTTCTGAGGCTAGCTGAAGTTTCTTCTCATATATAGGTTACACTTTCCTGCCTGAAGGCCTGTAAATGCTTTCTCTTGCCTTGAAGTTTAATAGCTTAGCCAGGATCGGCTCCAGGCCAGTCACTCTATTCATTTTTCAAGGTATGTGGTGTGCCCTTTGACTGCTGATTACCTCCTCCTGAATCTCTGCCTGCTTTTCCTGTCTCATTTTTTTTAGATTCTCTGCCTCTGAGTCATCCGTTACAACCAAGTATTGGATTGTCTCTTTCTAACTTCCACAATTATGAATTTTTTCCCAGGTGCTTTCATCTGTTCCTTTTCTTCTCTGCATTCACTATGATTAACTGAAGCATTTCCTCTGTTAACAATTCTGAGTTTTGATCATGCTGGTTCTCTTCCTTGCGTCTAGTTGCTTAGATTTTCATGGTGGTGTTTTGGTCTTCGCTTCACTTCCTGAGTTCTGTAATTTCCTTTTCCATCCATTCTGGGTGTCATTTTCTTGTGCTTGTGCTCTTATTTCATGATTCATCTATAAAGCACTTGTAGGGGCATTTTCTTCTAAGTGTGGGATGCATTTTCTTTCATACAGGTTTCTAAATGTTGTAGCATCTCTAGGACTGGTCCTTCTCCCTTCTTTGCCTACATCCTCTGACTAGGGGATCTCTTCTGTCTTATGATCAAATGTCATGTAGATGCTAATGACTGGCAAACTTACACATTTAGCCCACACCTATTTCTTCTAGTGAATTTTTAAAATTAATGAATTACTTTATTTTTGGCTGTGCTGGGCCTTTGATACAAGACACTGGATCTTTGTTGCTGCCTGCCAGCTTTCTCTAGTTGTTTCAAGTAAAGGCTACTCTCTAGTTGCAGTGCGCAGGCTCCTCATTGCGGTGACTTCTCTTATTGCAGAGCATGGGCTCTAGGGGGCTTGGGCTTCAGTAGTTGCAGCACCTGGGCTCAGTAGTTGTGGTGTGCGGACTTTGTTGCCCTGTGGCACGTGGGATATTACTTTTCAGACCAGAGATTGAACCCACGTCCCCTGTATTGGCAGGAGGGTTCTTCACCACTGGACCACCGAGGAAGTCCCCACACCTATCTGTTGAACTCAGATTAAACTTCAGCTGATTTCTTGACAGCTTCACATCTAATATGTATCTCAGAATCCAAATGTCTTATATGAATCTGTTAGTTTTTATCTTCCACCTCGCAGTTTTCCTCCCTCGGTTTTCTCTGTTGGAGTAAATGGCACCAATATTCACCCCACTGCTCAAGCCGAAGGCTTAATAGACATCCTTCTCCTCATGGCCCACAACCCGTCCACGACCAAATCCTCTTACATCTACCTCCTCAGTGTTCCCCAGAGTTTTGCACCTGTTTCACCTCCACCCCATTTTTACCTTTTGTCTGGATACTCCACTGACTCCTAACTGGCCCCTCTTCTTCCACTGTTGCCCCCTCAGGGATTTGTTCTCCACTTAGGAACGAGGCTGTGGTGGTTTAAAACCTGTCTGCAAATTCTTTGATGTATCTGTCATCAACAGGTGGAATCTAGTTCCCCTTTGCTTGAATATGGACTTAGTTACATGCTTCTAAGAATAGAATACCGAATACCTATGCCTTCACAGGCTAGGTCATAAAAGTATGATAAGGTGTCCACCTGCCTGTCTCTCCTGGGATGGTTACTCTTGGGACCCATTCTCCATCCTTTAAGTGAGTCCAGGCCACGTGGAGAGGTTATGTGTAGGTGTTGCATTGGACAGAGACAGGGGAGGTCCCAACCAAGAGATGTCTGAGCAAGGAAACACTGAGATCACTCCAGCCCAGCCGTTGTTTAAAGGCAACCGTGGTACAGCAGAAACTAACACAACACTGTAAAGCAGTTACACTCCAATTAAAAAAAAAGACAACCACATAAGAGAGCTTGATCAAGAACCACATAGCTGAGTGCAGTCAACTCCCAGAATGGTGAGAATGAAGGTGTGTGTTACTATTATCTCACATCACTAAACTTGGGATGATTTGTCACACAGCAATAGATAACTGATGCACCGAGTGACTTTCAAATGTAAATAATATTGTGTGACTTCCCCGCTTGACAG
>NW_011494644.1:12660102-12667389 GCF_000754665.1 Bison bison bison
GACAGCATTCACTGTTTTAGAATTGAGTTTACTTTTTATTGTTTTTTTTTTTTTTTGCCTCACTGCATGGCTTGCAGGATCTTAGTTCCCTGACCAGGGATTGAATCCATGTCCACAACAGTGAAAACCCAGGGTCCTAACCAAAGGACCACCAGGGAATTTCCTAGAATTGAGTTTAATGTAAAATCAAAACCAAATCCTAGCATGATCTGACCCTGTCTTGCCATCTCTCTTCCCTCTGATTCGTTGTGCTCCAGCCCTGTAAACACCAAGTGTGTTCTCTCCTCAGGACCTTTACACATGCTCTTCTCTGCATGAAACAGACTTCTCATACCTCTCGCCATGGCTGGATCTTTCTCAACTTCCAGACCTCAGTTCAAGCATCACCTCTGCAGAGGATTTCTCTCTCACCCATCCTCCTTTTGGTCACAGCACCTTGCTTAGTTCCCTCAGCAGATGCCACACTCAAAAATTAGCGCATTATTTGTTTATTTCAAAAAACTGTGTTTTCTCCCTCCCCCCCATTAGAACGTAAGCTACATACAACAGGGGTCTCATCTTGTTCAGTCTCAGAACCTAGTAATTGACACATAGTAGGTATGCAATAAAGGTATTCATCTTTAGAATGAATATCAAGGGAGGGAGATTTTGTGACTTACTTCCTTTATGTGGAAAGCTAAGCAAAGTGTTGAAATGTTCCCTCTCATGGTATTTCCTAGTATTGAATCTGGACTAATTAAAAGAATAATCTGTTTTTTGCTGTCATCACTTTTTTGATTGATTCATTCATTCATTAAGTACAAGATTCCTTCTCAGAAGGAGGACATAAACAAACCATTAGTATTAAAGATATAATGTTAGGATGTGATACATCTATGAAGAAAAATGAAGCAGGGCAAGGGGCTAGAGTGTGAGTATTTAGGGGGACTGTTTTATTTAATTTATTTATATAAAAAATTCTCAAGTTATATTTTTTAAAATATTAATTTATTTGGCTCTGTTGGGTCTTAGTTGCACAATGCGGGATATTTTAGTTGTGGCATGCCGGATAATAGTTCCCCGACCAGGGATCGAACCTGCACCACTAGCATTGGCAATGCAGAATCTTAACCACTGGACCACCAGGGAAATCCCCTAAGCTCTGTCTTTTAATCAAAGATGGAACTCTTTACCAAGTGGCTACATTTAGACACTTCCAAGGAAATGGCAACCCACTCCAGTGTTCTTGCCTGGAGAATCCCAGGGACGGGGGAGCCTGGTGGGCTGCTGTCTATGGGGTCACACAGAGTTGGACACGACTGAAGTGACTTAGCAGCAGCAGCAGCAGTGTTATCTTGCATTGCCTTTTAAATGATTCAGATATTGTTTCTGTGTGTCTAAATGATTAAGCATTCCAAGCACAATATGATCCAAAAGAGGACACAGTTTTACCCCAAAACACATTGAGTTGTATGTGTTAAATATATACAGCTGTCTATATGTCAATCATACCTCAATAAACATGTTGGCATTTTTCTTAAACTTGAATTGTTACTGACTTACCTCAGTCTCATTGGACCAGAATGAAAATGATCCTTTGTAACTCACTGGATGTTCTTAGACCCCAAAGCTCTTGCTAATGTGTTTTATTCTATCTCCAAGTGGAAAATCATTTTCCATTTCCACTTTAAGTTGCTCCCTGACATACTTAGTAAAGCTTCATTCTGGTTCACCAGAACAAAGGCATCCTGGGTTGCCCTGGAGTGAATGCTTTCATTGTCTGACTTTATTGTGTCCTATTTCCAAGGGGAAAATTCCAGAGGTGGTGAGGGAGCAGATTGTACTAGCTCATAGCTTTCTTCCCTAGCTAAATACTTGAGGAACAAGCATGGATTGAGGGATATGAGAGATAAGCCAAAAGAAGGCTTGGAATCCCTTCTGGTGCTAATATAGAAGTGGAGGAAAGGGGAATTTCTTGGTAGTCCAGTGACTAAGACTCTGAGCTCCCAATGCAGGTCGGGGGGTGGGGTGGGGGGGCTCAGGGCAGGTTCCATCCCTGGTCAGGGAACTGGATCCCACACACTACAACTAAAGAACCCGCTTGCTGCAACTAAGACTCAGTGCAGCCAAATTGGGGAGGGGGGGGAAAGGCTTGGAGCGGAGAGCAGTGAAGCAAGGGCTTGCACCTGCCCCTAACTTTCTGGAGGATTTCCCTAGTTCTCCCTGAAGCCCTCCTTCTTTTTCTAACCTCCTTTCCCATCCTTCTCTTCCCACTTTTTTGGTATTCTGGGAACTGTAGGGAATAGATATTAATCTTATTTCCATGGGTAATATTTTAATGGAGGAGAGTCCAATAAACACTATTTCTGATTAAAAAAAAAAAGAAACAAACCTGTTCATCTCTTGAAATGTCCCCCTCTTCACCCTCCACTTTCTCCTTTCCTGTCTAGCCCCAGATTTCACTGGACCCCTCTAGAAACAACTGGCTTCCTTTGACTCTTTGGTCTTTTCAATGTGTTGTCTTGCATTTCAGTGCTTTTGTTTTTTAATTTTGCATCTAGAGGTAAAGGTTAGGTTTCATTTGAGCTGAGAGAAAATGTATAGAGAAGCAGACAAATTATTTCAACCTTCAAGTAGCATTAACATTGCAGATCTTTCTCGTCTGTTCCCTGCCTGTTGGCCAGTGAATTCTTCTACAGATTTGTAGCATTTGTTTGTTTGTTTAAATAGTGGTATGGACTTCCCTGGTGGCTCAGACGGGAAAGAATCTGCCCACAATGTAGGAGACCGGAGTTCAATCACTGGGTTGGGAAGATCCCCCGGAGAAGGGAATGGCAACCCACTCCAGTATTCTTGCCTGGAGAATCCCATGGACAGAGGACCTGGCAGGCTACGGTCCATGGGGTTGTGAAGAATTGGACACAACTGAGCAACTAACACTGGTGGCTTACTGGTTAAGAATCCACCTTGCAATGCAGGGGCACAGGTTCAACCCCTGGTCTGGGAAGATCCCGCATGCCTCTGGGTGACTAAGGGGGTGCGCCACAGCTACTGAGCCTGTGCTCTAGAGCCCACAAGCTGCGACTACTTAAGCCCGCCTGCCTTGGAGCCCATGCTCTGCAGCAAGAGAAGCCACCACAATAGGAAGCCTGTGCACCGCAACAAAAAGCAGCCCCGGCTTGCTGAAACTAGAGAAAGACCACTCGCAGCAGTGAAGGCCCAACATGGCCAAAGAGAAATAAACTAAATAAATAAATAAAATTTTAAATAGTGGTACTGGGACTTCTCTCATGGTCCAGTGGCTAAGACTCTGCTCTCCCCATGCAGGTGACCTGGGTTCAGTTCCTGGTCAGGGAACTAACTAGATCCCACATGCTGCAGCTAAGACCTGGTGCAGCCAAATTAAAACAAAACAAAACAAATATATATATGTGTGTATATATATATATATGTATATATGGTGGTATTTATTTATTTTTGGCCATACCACGTGGCATGAGGGATCTTAGTTCCCTGACCAGGGATTAAACCCATACCCCCAGAAGTGTAAGCTCAGAGTATTAATCACTGAAACACCAGGGACATCCCCCCAGAGTAGTAGCATTTGAATATTCTCTTTTACTTCAAGAAGAAAGTGACCTTTGCCCCCTCCTTTTTTTTTTTTTTTTTAAGGGAATGAGTTCTTTTCAGATGGAAGTGCAAGGAAAAACACAGGTTGACACAAGGTGACACAAGTCCGTGCAGGAGAAGAGGGGTAGGCATGGGATCCCTCCCATGTGAGGAATCGCGCTCCGTGCAGAGAGCGGGCAGGAGGAGCACAGGCCCTGCCCTAGGCAGGCGCCTGACCGGAGCCTTGCCTGCTCTTGGCTTTGGCCTCTGCCTGGGGGCTCTTCCTGGCCCACAGCTGTCCCCACCGACCCTCGGACAAACGTTGTCCTCTTTTACTCCTGTCCCACGTGCCAACACTGTGTGGGGCTGAGGCTGGAGTTGGGGGACACCGTGGAGTTGAGGGGCACCGTGGAGGCCCCCACTTCACACGGCCACCCTCCCGGAGCACTCAGTTAGGACTGGCAGGTGCCTCCTGGGTCAGACCCCCAGGGACCTGCGGGCTGTGGTGTTGGGGAGTCATTCTGGATGCCCTGGTCCCTGCTGCCCACTCCAGCCCTCAGAGGGACCAAGACAGGGCCTCATAGTCCCTGAGGCTGGCCTGTCCACTTCTGCCCCTTCTCAAGGAGCCTGGTCTCTCCTCACCCAACTGGGAACAGCAAAGGTGTTTTCTGGCCTCAGGAGGGAGTTGGGAGCAGGCTGAACCATCACAGCCTTTGCCCTCAATGGCAAACAGAGAGGAGAGTCTCTTGGTTGAGGAGCTGGCACTGCTCAAGGGTTTGCATAAGCAGGAAGTTGAGAAATCCTGCTTGCTGGAGGGCGTGCGGGAGGCAAAGGGGACTTACTCCCTTTAGGAGGAGACAGTCTCCCATAGGTGACCCCTTGTGGAGTGACTGACCTAAGTCCTCCTCTTCTCTGTCTGCTTGGTGAATTAATTAAGCTCTTTGGAACTTGATTTCCTCATCTTTGAAATTAGGGATAAGACCACAAGTTCCCCCAAGATCCTTTTCTTTGTTTCTTTCCACGTGGGATCTTAATTCCCCAGCCAGGGATTGAACCCATGTCCCCTGCATTGGCAGACAGATTCCTAACCACTGGACCGCCAAGGAACTCTCCAAGATCCTTTCCATCTTGGCATTTTATGAGATAATTAGTGAGATTGGTTTTCTAATACGGAGACTTTCAAAACAGTGCTGTGATCCTTAAGGTAGGCCTTAGTGTATTCCTATAACCTTGTGTGTAGGTGTGTCTGTATGCTCAGTCGCTCAGTCTTATCTGACTTTGCGACCCCATGGACTATAGTCCACCAGGCTCCTCTGTCCATGAGATTTTCCAGGCAAGAATGCTGGAGTGGGCTGCCATTTTCTACACCAGGGATTGAACACATGTCTCTTGGGTCTCCTGCATCGGCAGGTGTATTCTTTACTGCTGCACCACCTGGGCAGCCCCTATAACTTTGTAATCACCCCCAATAAAGAGGAAATACTTGCAAAAAGGGAGCTTTTTTCCCCTTCTTTTTTTCCTTCCTTCCTTCCTTCTTGGCTTCCTTACTTTTTTATAGCCTTAATTACCTTCTTCAATCATATGTCTTTTGACACTAGAGTTACCATTTATAAACAGCCATTTGATCTAGGTCTTGTGGATAGGGAGGGTCAAACACAATGCCATAACTTTGGCTGTGACAGTTTCCCAGGGAGCATGCTGCAAACTCTGAAATGCTGTCTGCGAGTCACTGGGCCACAGTTCAGACTTCTTGCCAAATTCAGAATCACACATAAAAAATATCCTTCCTGTCAAAGGAGTGAAGCACTGGGGCTTTCTCTGGATCCATTTCTTTTCTCAGTTTTGGAATTTTTAACTGCAGATTTTGATGTCTGGTTTGGTTGTACTAGGCACTCCCACTGCTGTTTCCTTTAAAACTTCCTGATTGGTCCAGCTCCTGACAGAAATCTTTGGTGTTTTATATGTCAAAATACGTGGACTAATAATTGCAGAAACATGCTACATATTCCAGGTTACTTTAAAAATTAGACCAAAGCTTTATTTACCATTTACTTTTCAGCTTTCATGAAAGTGGTTAGCCGTCATTTAAAGAGAACAGTATTTTCTGACCTTTCCCCCGTTTTCACAGGTTATGTGTTGCCTGCATGGGAAGGGTGAACATTACAAGCAGACGGCTTCTTGCCCAGAATGGCTAGGATACAATTTCTAACCATGTCACTGTGCAGATGTAGAACGAAAAGCCACTTGGCAGCAAGCTATATCGGGACTTCAGGCATCATGTGGGTGGCGGGATTTACAGGGCCTTTTCCTTTCAACCAGAAAATTCTGCATTTCTGTGATGCTAACTCCTTCCCTACCTTCCACACATCATCTGTGGGCAGCTTCTGACATGACTCCAGATAACCCCACCTCTTGGTATTCACTTCCCTTGGGTAATATCTTCCTCTGACATGTGAGTTGAACCTTATGACTTAAAAATATATATATTTATGTATTATTTTTGGCTGCGTTGAGTCTTCACTGCTGAATGGGCTACTCTCTAGTTGCAGTGCAAGGGCTTCTCACTGCGGCGGCTTTTCTTATTGCAGCTCCTGGGCTCTAGAGCACAGGTTCAGTAGTTGTGGCATGCGGGCTTTGTTGCTCCGTGGCATGTGGGATCCTCCCAGACCAGGGATCGAACCCTTATCTCCTGCATTGGCAGGTGGATTCTTTACCATTGAACCACCAAAGAAACCTGGAATTTCTAAAATATTTATTTAATGTATTCATTTGATTGCCTCAGGTCTTAGTTGGGGCATGTGGGATCTAGTTCCCCGACTAGGAATTGAACCTGCTGCTGCTGCTGCTGCTTCTAAGTCGCTTCAGTCGTGTCCAACTCTGTGCCATCCCATAGATGGCAGCCCACCAGGCTCCCCCGTTCCTGGGATTCTCCAGACAAGAACACTGGAGTGGGTTGCCTTTTCCTTCTCCAATGCATGAAAGTGAAAAGTGAACCTAGCCCCCTGCATTGGGAATAAGAAGTCCCACCACCAGGGAAGTCCCCTGACGACTGGTTTCTAAGGAATAGAATGCACAGAGATGATCAGATGTCACTTTCACGATTAGGTTACTTATAACACTGACACTTCCATCTCACTACCACTTTCCTTTGCTGACACTCTCTCTTCCTCTCTCTGTTTTCTCACCCAGATGAAGCAAGCTGCCACCTGGAAAGACTCAGATAGTTCAGAGCTGAGGCTGACCTCTGAGCAGCAGTCATCAAGGAACTAAGGCTCTCAGTCCAACAACCAGTGAGGAGGCGAATCTTGCCAAACCCATGTGATGGAGCTTTGAAGCAGCCCCTTCTCTAGTTCAAGCTTCAGATAAGACTGAAGCCTTGGTTGAAACCTTAGTACAGCCTTTTGAGAAACTCTAAGACAGAGGACCCCACTGGGCTGTGGATTCCTGGAAATCCAGGTTCCTGACTGAGAGAAACTGTGGGAAACAATAACTATTGGGTTTTGTTGTTGTTGTTGCTGTTTTGTTTTTGGCCACACCTGTGCCTTGCAGTGGAAAAGGCAATGGCACCCCACTCCAGTACTCTTGCCTGGAAAATCCCATGGACGGAGGAGCCTGGTAAGCTGCAGTCCATGGGGTCACCAAGAGTCAGACATGACTGAGCTACTTCACTTTCACTTTTCACTTTCATGCATTGGAGGA
>NW_011494644.1:12667680-12668476 GCF_000754665.1 Bison bison bison
CGCCTTGCAGGATCTTAGTTCCCTGACCAAAGATCAAACCCATGCCCCCTGCATTGGCAGCACAGAGTCTCAACCACTGGATCACCAGGGAAATCCCACTATTGCTGTTTTAAGTTACTAAAGGTTTAAGGTTTGGGTGCTAATTTGTGATGCAGCAGCAAATAACCAATACATCATTCAATATCATCAAAAACCCTCACTCTCTTAATGTTTTATTGACCAGAACTCCTTTTACTGTAGCAAGTGTTTTGCTTTTAGATTTCATTTGACTGAAATTTACTATCAAAGGGGTTGGAATCAGCCATCTAGAAAGTGCCCCTCACCTGTAAATTTCAGAGACAAATTCTTTGTTCCAAAAAACAAAACATTCTTTTTTTTCTTTCTTTCATCCTTATGAAATAAGAAGGCTTAAGTGGCCACAGTTGCTGGCACAAGATTAACTGGCTGGCTGTGCAGACGGCTGCTGGTGTGAGCGGATTCAGGGGCAGGGTGTGCAGCTGTGACACCTACAAGCTCTTTTGAACCTTCACCCTGTGGAGAAACTCAGGGTTCTCAGTGTCAGCCACCCCTCTCCCACTCTGCATGGACTCTGACTCACTTTACAGTTTGCTCTTCTTGTGGGTTCCTGTCCCATTGTTGCAGGAAGGAGGACCCCTTCCAGGGCCCGAAACTGGGCTCTTGTCTAACACTCGGAAATGAATTGTCCGAGGAGACACATGTGCTGACAAAGCAAGAGACTTTATTGGGAAAGGGCACCCGGGTGGAGAGCAGTAGGTTAAGGGAACCCAGAAGAACT
>NW_011494644.1:12668583-12669424 GCF_000754665.1 Bison bison bison
TCCTTATCAGGATCTCCTGTCATAAAACAACTCATGCAAATAGTTACTATGGTGCCTGGCCAGGGTGGGTGGTTTCAATCAGTGTGCTTCCCCTAACACCATGGTTGGTTTAGTCGCTAAGTCATGTCTAACTCTTTGTGACCCCATGGACTGTAGCCCGCCAGGCTCCTGTGTTCATGGGATTTCCCAGGCAAGAATACTGGAGTGGGTTGCATGTCCTTCTCCAGGGGATCTTCCCCTTCCAGGGATCAAACCTGGGCCTCCTGCATTGCAGGCGGATTCTTTACCAACTGAGCCATGAGGGAAGACCCATAGCATTTTTTTGGGGGGTTTTCGCATCTTTTGACTTTTATTTATTTATTTATTTATTTTTTAAATTTATTTTTCAATGTCATTCTCCCAAATCTTCCCACCCTCTCCCTCTCCCACAGAGTCCATAAGACTGTTCTATACATCAGTGTCTCTTTTGCTGTCTCGTACACAGGGTTATTGTTACCATCTTTCTAAATTCCATATATATGCGTTAGTATACTGTATTTATGTTTTTCCTTCTGGCTTACTTCACTCTGTATAATAGGCTCCAGTTTCATCCACCTCATTAGAACTGATTCAAATGTATTCTTTTTAATGGCTGAGTAATACTCCATTGTGTATATGTACCACAGCTTTCTTATCCATTCATCTGCTGATGGACATCTAGGTTGCTTCCATGTCCTGGCTATTATAAACAGTGCTGCGATGAACATTGGGGTACACGTGTCTCTTTCCCTTCTGGTTTCCTCAGTGTGTATGCCCAGCAGTGGGATTGCTGGATCATAAGGCAGTTCTATTTCCAGTTTTT
>NW_011494644.1:12669524-12672288 GCF_000754665.1 Bison bison bison
AGGTTCTCCATAGTGGCTGTACTAGTTTGCATTCCCACCAACAGTGTAAGAGGGTTCCCTTTTCTCCACACCCTCTCCAGCATTTATTATTTGTAGACTTTTGGATCGCAGCCATTCTGACTGGTGTGAAATGGTACCTCATAGTGGTTTTGATTTGCATTTCTCTGATAATGAGTGATGTTGAGCATCTTTTCATGTGTTTGTTAGCCATCTGTATGTCTTCTTTGGAGAAATGTCTATTTAGTTCTTTGGTCCATTTTTTGATTGGGTCATTTATTTTTCTGGAGTTGAGCTGTAGGAGTTGCTTGTATATTTTTGAGATTAGTTGTTTGTCAGTTGCTTCATTTGCTATTATTTTCTCCCATTCTGAAGGCTGTCTTTTCACCTTGCTAATAGTTTCCTTTGATGTGCAGAAGCTTTTAAGGTTAATTAGGTCCCATTTGTTTATTTTTGCTTTTATTTCCAATATTCTGGGAGGTGGGTCATAGAGGATCCTGCTGTGATGTATGTCAGAGAGTGTTTTGCCTATGTTCTCCTCTAGGAGTTTTATAGTTTCTGGTCTTACGTTTAGATCTTTAATCCATTTTGAGTTTATTTTTGTGTTTTTTAAAATTACGTATTTATTTACTTATTTGGTTGTGCCTGGTCTTAGTTGCGCCATGTGGGATCTAGTTCCCTGACCAGGGATCAAACCTGGTCTCTTGCATTGAAAACTCAGAATCTCAGCCACGGGACAACCAGGGAAGTCCCAGCATTGTTAGAGATACCTCTGAGATTCCTTTCTTCTTTCTTTTTCTGAGAACGAATGCCTGAGTCCTCCCTTCCCTTCTTCCTTTGAGGACATTGAGGCAAAGACAGGTTAAGCGGCCCACCCCTGGCCAGATCCTGATTCCTCCCTCCATAGGGCAGGGCACCCCTACCTTCACTGATAAGGGAATTCTAAGCCTCTTTAGAATGTGGATGTTGCTACCAGCACACCCTGAATCGTCTCACTTGAACGTTTCGTGCTGCTACCTAAATTCTCTAGAATTCTATGAAAGTGATATCATCAGCTTTAAACTATTTCCTCTTCTTCCTTTTCTTTCTTTTAAATTAATTTATACTGGAGTATAGCAAGGCCTGGAGCTCTGCAGTCCCTGGGCTCGCAGAGTCAGACACGACTGGGCAACTAAACCACAACACAGTTGCTTTACAATGTCGTTTCCGTTTCTACTGTACCCAGTTATGCAGATACATATAGCCCCTCTTTTTCGATTTACTTCCGGTTTAGGTCACCACAGAGCACTGAGTAGAGTTCTCTGTGCTATAACAGTAGGCTCTCAGTTTTATTATTTTATACATAGTATCAATAGTGTATAAGTGTCAATCCCAATCTCCTAATTCATCCTGCTTCTCTTTCCCCTCTTTCTGATTTCCCTATTTTCTGCTCCTTTCTCTCTCTCTTTATGTCATCTGCTTATATCATCTAATGTAAGTAAAGACATGAAAAAGTTTGTTCTTTTAAAAAACAAGTTGATATATATATATGATGTATACATACATCATATATATATCTATATATACTTGAAATAAGTTGATACATATATATATATATATATATATAGTATGTACTGTGCTTAGTCGCTCAGTGGTGTTCAACTCTTCGTGACCCCATGGAAGGCTCCTCTGTCCATGGGGATTCTCCATATATAGATATAAAATGGAAATAAACAATGAATTTCAGAATGCAGCCAAAATGAGGTAGCATGACTTCTAAGGCTAGATCACAAAAGGCAGTGTGCTTTTCAACTTGTTTACTGGAACACTTATCCTGGAGCCCTGAGCTGCCATAGAAGGAGTGGTTTGAGGCTACCATGTTGTGGGGAAGCTCAAACTAACCCACATGGAGTGACCTCATAGAGAGGTCATGAAATGACATGAAGAGAGGGAGAGTGAGAGATACCAGCCAGCCCCTGCTGCTTCTTCCCCCTGCTGTTCCTCTTCTAAACGTTTTCTAATTTCAACCACATGGGGAGACACTGAGCCAACCAAGCCCTTCTCAAACCCCCAAGCCATAAAAACTGTGAAATATAACAAAACGTTTGTTGCTGTTTTAAGCCACTAAGTTTTGGAATAATTTGTGATGTAGCGATTTTCTTGGCAAAACTCTATTAGTCTTTGCCCTGCTTCATTCCGTATTCCAAGGCCAAATTTGCCTGTTACTCCAGGTGTTTCTTGACTTCCTACTTTTGCATTCCAGTCCCCTATAATGAAAAGGACATCTTTTTTGGGTGTTAGTTCTAAAAGGTCTTGTAGGTCTTCATAGAACCATTCAACTTCAGCTTCTTCAGTGTTACTGGTTGGGGCATAGACTTGGATTACTGTGATATTGAATGGTTTGCCTTGGAAACAAACAGAAGATCATTTTGTCGTTTTTGAGATTGCATCCAAGTACTGCATTTCGGACTCTTTTGTTGACCATGATGGCTACTCCATTTCTTCTGAGGGATTCCTGCCCGCAGTAGTAGATATAATGGTCATCTGAGTTAAATTCACCAATTCCAGCAGTGGCCACAGGACTGGAAAAGGTCAGTTTTTACTCCAATCCCAAAGAAAGGCAATGCCAAAGAATGCTCAAACTACTGCACAATTGCACTCATCTCACACACTAGTAAAGTAATGCTCAAAATTCTCCAAGCCAGGCTTCAGCAATATGTGAACCATGAACTTCCAGATGTTCAAGCTGGTTTAGAAAAGGCAGAGGAACCAGAGATCAAATTGCCAA
>NW_011494644.1:12672701-12673292 GCF_000754665.1 Bison bison bison
TTACTTCAAGAGATGGGAATTCCAGACCACCTGACCTGCTTCTTGAGAAACCTGTATGCAGGTCAGGAAGCAACAGTTAGAACTGGACATAGAACAACAGACTGGTTTCAAATAGGAAAAGGAGTACATCAAGGCTGTATATTGTCACCCTGCTTATTTAACTTATATGCAGAGTACATCATAAGAAACGCTGGACTGGAAGAAGCACAAGCTGGAATCAAGATTTCCAGGAGAAATATCAATAACCTCAGGTATGCCGATGACACCACCCTTATGGCAGAAAGTGAAGAGAAGCCTTTTGATGAAAGTGAAAGAGG
Source organism: Bison bison bison (assembly GCF_000754665.1). NCBI lineage: Eukaryota > Metazoa > Chordata > Mammalia > Artiodactyla > Bovidae > Bison > Bison bison. Next base: position 12,673,019 of record NW_011494644.1, read on the forward strand.
AGAGTGAAAAAGTTGGCTTAAAGCTCAACATTCAGAAAACAAAGATCATGGCATCCGGTCCCATCACTTCATGGGAAATAGATGGGGAAACGATGGAAACAGTGTCAGGCTTTATTTTTTGGGCTCCAAAATCACTGCAGATGGTGACTGCAGCCATGAAATTAAAAGATGCTTACTCCTTGGAAGGAAAGTTATGACCAACCTAGATAGCATATTCAAAAGCAGAGACATTACTTTGCCAACAAAGGTTCATCTAGTCAAGGTTATGGTTTTT
>NW_011494644.1:12673509-12676195 GCF_000754665.1 Bison bison bison
TGAACTCCGGGAGTTGGTGATGGACAGGGAGGCCTGGTGTGCTGTGATTCATGGGGTCGCAAAGAGTCGGACACGACTGAGTGACTGAACTAAACTGAACTGAACTGTGATGTAGCAATAGATAAGTAACAGTAACTTGCCCCCCTGCCCCCCCGCCCCCCTCTTTAAGTCATAGAGCTGAGATTTGAGCTGTCAGTGCCGTGAATAAAAAGACAACACATGCATACATGATGACACATTTTTTTATCTTCAGGTGTAGCTAGGAGGAGAACTGGTTATTGCACACTCATCTTGCATTCACAATCCACAAGGCTTTTATAATTTAGCAAAGCTTTGCTTGCACATGTTGATGAGGTCTGAGAGATTCAAATTACACAGCAAAGTCAGACTTTTTCTTTTAAAACATGTCGGACTTCTCTCTAGCATGTGAATGACCAGAGTTCTTCTCAAAGACTAACCCTGGAAGGGAAGGGCTGGTTGAAACAAATGTAGATTCCTGAGTGCCACCCAGATCTCTGAATCTGATTCTTTTGGTGGTAGGATCAGGAATCTGAATTTTTAACAACTCTCCAGGTGGTTCTGTTTTTAAGTTCTGTTTTTATTTTCTCTTAATTTTTTTTTTTAATTTGGCTGTGCCAGGTCTTAGTTGCAGCACACAGGATCTTTAGTGGCAACACATGGAACCTTTTGGTTGCAGCCCATCCGATCTAGTTCCCTGATCAGGGATGGATCCTGGGCCCCCTGCATTGGGAGCACAGAGTCTTAGCCACTGGACCACTCAGGGAAGTCCCTTTCTAGGTGCTTCCTAAGCACATTAGAATTTGAAAACAGCTACTCTGTGTCCAACATTATTTAACTTGGAGAACATTCAAGGTAGGCCTTCCTAATGAGCCTCTCCAGGAAAATCATGCAATCACTAACCCTTCAATCAATGTAACTCCCTCAATTTGCCTGATTGTAAGGATCACCTAGGGGATTTGACAAAGATATACATTCCTAGGTCTCTGCTGGGAATCTGAGAAGAAGCAAAGCCTAGGAATTTGAACTTTATATTACTTGTTAAGGGAATTCCCTGGTGGTCCAGTGGTTCGGACTCCAAGCTTTCACTGCCAGGGGCACGTGTTCAACCCCTGATCAGGGAGCTAAGATCTCACAAGACCTTCAGTGTGGTCCAAAAAATAAATAAATAAATCGTTGTTCAATGTTCTTCTAAGTAACTACACAAATTTATGTGCTTCATGGAGTTATTGAAATATAGATCAGCAAGATTTTGGATAGCATTTACCCAAAATGATCATTTTAGTTTTCAAATATCAGTGTATTTTAAGCCATCACTTCTGGAAGAATTAAATTTCATCGAATGCTTTATTTTTCTTTTATCCATAGAGATGAGGATTAAGATGACAATAGGTAGCATTTGGACTTCCCAGGCGGTGCTAGTGGCAAAAAAAAAAAAACACCCATCTTCCAATGCAGGTAGACGTAAGAGATGTGGGTTCGATCCCTGGGTCGGGAAGATCCCCTGGAGGAGGGCACAGGCAACATACTGCATTATTCTTGCCTGGAGAATCCCATGGACAGAGGAGCCTGGCAGGCTGCAGTACACAGGGCCCAGAGAGTCAGATACAACTGAAGCGACCCAGCACATGCACACCTGGTTAGTATTTGCTGGGCACTTACTATGTGCCAGGCACCATACGTTTAATCCTCCCCAAACCTTTTGAGGCAGGTACTATTGCTATCCATATTTCAAATTTATTTTCTTGGCTGAGCTGCACAGCTTGTGGGATCCTAATCCCCCCACCAGGGATTGAACCTCACCCCTGCAGTGGAAGTACGGTGTCTTAATCACCGGACTACCAGAGAAGTCCCACTATCCCTGTTTTATAGATGAAGATTCTGAGGCAGAGGGAGGTTATGTACCTTCTCAGGTACACCCAGCTTGATAAGTTAGAGCTATGATTCCAACCCATGTGTTCAACCCATGCAATACTGCCTTTCTGCCCTTATCCCAGACCAATTCATCTGATGTTCAGAATGTGCCTTTGGGGCTTTCCTGGTCATCCAAGGGTTGAGGATCTGCCTACTAATGCAGGGAACATGGATTCAGTCCCTGGTCAGGGAACTAAGATCTCACATGCCACAAAGCAAATAAGCCAAAACTAAGTATTCTTGCCTTGAGAACCCCATGAACAGTATGAAAAGGAAAAATGATAGGATACTGAATGAGGAACTCCCCAGGTCAGTAGGTGCCCAATATGCTACTGGAGATCAGTGGAGAAATAACTCCAGAAAGAATGAAGGGATGAGCCAAAGCAAAAAGAATACCCAGCTGTGGATGTGACTGTTGATAGTAGCAAGGTCCGATGCTGTAAAGAGCAATATTGCATAGGAACCTGGAATGTCAGGTCCATGAATCAAGGCAAATTGGAAGTGGTCAAACAAGAGATAGCAAGAGTGAATGTCGACATTCTAGGAATCAGCAAACTGAAATGGACTGGAATGGGTGAATTTAACTCAGATGACCATTATATCTACTACTGTGGGCAGGAATCCCTCAGAAGAAATGGAGTAGCCATCATGGTCAACAAAAGAGTCTGAAATGCAGTACTTGGATGCAATCACAAAAATGACAGAATGATCTCTGTTCGTTTCCAAGACAAACCATTCAATATCACAGTAATCC
>NW_011494644.1:12676628-12677268 GCF_000754665.1 Bison bison bison
AAAAGACAAAGGAGAAAAGAAAGAATATAAACATCTGAATGCAGAGTTCCAAAGAATAGCAAGAAGAGATAAGAAAGCCTTCTTCAGCCATCAATGCAAAGACATAGAGGAAAACAACAGAATGGGAAAGACTAGAGATCTCTTCAAGAAAATCAGAGGTACCTAAGGAACATTTCATGCAAAGATGGGCTCGATAAAGGACAGAAGTGGTATGGACCTAACAGAAGCAGAAGATATTAAGAAGAGATGGCAAGAATACACAGAAGAACTGTACAAAAAAGATCTTCATGACCCAGATAATCACGATGGTGTGATCACTGACCTAGAGCCAGACATCCTGGAATGTGAAGTCAAGTGGGCCTTAGAAAACATCATTACGAACAAAGCTAGTGGAGGTGATAGAATTCCAGTTGAGCTATTCCAAATCCTGAAAGATGATGCTGTGAAAGTGCTGCACTCAATATGTCAGCGAATTTGGAAAACTCAGCAATGGCCACAGGACTGGAAAAGGTCAGTTTTCATTCCAATCCCAAAGAAAGGCAATGCCAAAGAATGCTCAAACTACTGCACAATTGCACTCATCTCACACACTGGTAAAGTAATGCTCAAAATTCTCCAAGCCAGGCTTCAGCAATACGTG
>NW_011494644.1:12677710-12691564 GCF_000754665.1 Bison bison bison
GCAGGTCAGGAAGCAACAGTTAGAACTGGACATGGAACAACAGACTGGTTTCAAATAGGAAAAGGAGTACATCAAGGCTGTATATTGTCACCCTGCTTATTTAACTTATATGCAGAGTACATCATGAGAAACGCTGGACTGGAAGAAACACAAGCTGAAATCAAGATTGCCGGGAGAAATATCAACAAGCTCAAATATGCAGATGATACCACCCTTATGGCAGAAAGTGAAGAGGAACTAAAAAGCCTCTTGATGAAAGTGAAAGTGGAGAGTGAAAAAGTTGGCTTAAAGCTCAACATTCAGAAAACGAAGATCGTGGCATCTGGTCCCATCACTTCATGGGAAATAGATGGGGAAACAGTGGAAACAGTGTTAGGCTTTATTTTTCGGGGCTCCAAAATCACTGCAGATGGTGACTGCAGCCATGAAATTAAAAGATGCTTACTCCTTGGAAGGAAAGTTATGACCAACCTAGATAGCATATTCAAAAGCAGAGACATTACTTTGCCAACAACGGTTCATCCAGTCAAGGCTATGGTTTTTCCTGTGGTCATGTATGGATGTGAGAGTTGGACTGTGAAGATGGCTGAGTGCCGAAGAATTGATGCTTTTGAACTGTGGTGTTGGAGAAGACTCTTGAGAGTCCCTTGGACTGCAAGGAGATCCAAGCAGTCCATTCTGAAGGAGATCAGCCCTGGGATTTCTTTGGAGGGAATGATGCTAAAGCTGAAACTCCAGTACTTTGGCCACCTCATGCAAAGAGTTGACTCATTGGAAAAGACTCTGATGCTGGGAGGGATTGGGGGCAGGAGGAGAAGGGGACAACAGAGGATGAGATGGCTGGATGGCATCACTGACTCGATGGACGAGGGTCTGGGTGATCTCTGGGAGTTGGTGATGGACAGGGAGGCCTGGTGTGTTGTGATTCATGGGGTTGCAAAGAGTCGGACACAACTGAGCGACTGATCTGATCTGAACTAAAAAAAAAATTTTAATATGTCTTTGTTCAATATGCTTTTGTGAAATGTATTTCTTATATAAAACAGAAGGTTTTCCTTGTGCTGTGTGTGACTCATGGCCAAAAGATTGCTAGAAGCCTTGTTCCTAACACGTAGAGGCTTCTTCTAAAAAATTATTTTCTATACCAGCAAGAAAAGCTTGCCAACTTAAATTATGAGAGAAGGTAAAGCCTTTTATGGGACTTCCCTGGTGGCTAAGATGGTAAAGAATCTGCCTGCAATGCGGGAGACCCAGGCTCGATCCCTGGGTCGGGAAGACTCCCTGGAGAAAGGAATGGCAATCCACTCCAGTATTCTTGCCTGGAGAATCCCGGTGGACAGAGGAGCCTAGTGGGCTATAGTCCATGGGGTCACAAAGAGTTGGACATGACCGAGCAACTAACACATTAACACTTTTAGTTAATTATTTTTGAATAATTTATTCTTGAGCTTCTTCTGAATTGTTGAGTGTCACAGAGTATTTTGGAAAGCCTCTAATTAAGAAGTTTTAAAATATACAAAATGATGAGCACTTATAGAGTTATCATTGAAGGCAACTGTTTTTTAACACCTAAGGCACCCCATTCCAGTACTCTTGCCTGGAAAATCCCATGGACGGAGGAGCCTGGAAGGCTGCAGTCCATGGGATCGATGAGGGTCGGACACGACTGAACGACTTCACTTACGCTGTTCACTTTCCTGCATTGGAGAAGGAAATGGCAACCCGCTCCAGTGTTCTTGCCTGGAGAATCCCAGGGACAGGGGAGCCTGGTGGGCTGCCGTCTATGGGGTCGCACAGAGTTGGACATGACTGAAGTGACTTGGCAGCAGCAGCAATCCTGAAACCAAGCAAAAGGCTTATGCAGAAAGCCAAACTGCCCATGGAAGTTTGCAGTAAAGTAAGGAATTACTGCAGTTACACGGCATCAGGCAAGGAGATGGGAACAGCCTCAGATCCACTCCATCCTGGGCTGTGAGACTGGGGATTTTAAAAGGGGAAAAACAAAGAGGCTGGAATTAATCATCATCTTGTGACATTTCTGTGACATTTTAAAAACTGATGTATAGTTGATCTATAGTATTGTGTTAGTTTCAGGTGTACAGCAAAATGACTCAGTTACCTACATATATCAGGTTATTTTCCACTATAGGTTATTATGAGATACTGAATACAGACCCAGTGCTACATGGCAAATGCTTGTTACTTATCTATTTCATGTGTAATAGTTTATATCTCTTAATCCCATTCTCCTAATTTATCCCTCTCCCATCTTTCCCCCTTTGGTAACCATATGTTTGTTTCCTATGTCTGAATGTGCTTCTATTTTGTATTTGTGTTATTTTTTATATTCTACATATAAGTGATATCTTATAATATGTATCTCTGTCTGTCTGACTTACTTCATTTAGTATATTCTCTAAATCCATCCACATGCTGAAAATGGCAGTGTTTCATTAATTTTTATGGCTGAGTAATATTCCTGTGTGTGTGTGTGTGTGTGTGTGTGTGTGTGAGACATCTTCTTAAACCAATCATCTGTTTTTTTTTCATCGATCATCTATTGATGGGCACTTGGGTTGTTTGTCTTGGCTAGTGTAAACAGTGCTGCGATGAACATTGGTGTGCATGTATCTTTTTGAATTAAAGTTTTCATCATTTCTGGAAATATGCCCAGGAGTGGATTGCTGGATCATATGGTAACTCTATTTTTAGTTTTTAAAGGAACCCTCCATACTACTTTCCTTAGTGGTTACAGCAATTTTCTGTGAGCTTTCTTTCTTTCTGTCTTTCCTTTCTTTTAAGAAAAGTAAGCCTTTATTTCCTTGTTTCACAAATAAAGCTGGTTCAGTTGGTTGCTTTCTGTGACATTTCTTACTAGTATTTTTGGAAGTCAGGATATCTCTGATTTATGATTCTCTGGCCAAGTGGTCTGTGACTTGGGGGGCCCATTAGGTTATCTTGTTCTGCAGAACCAACCCGAGTTTGTATGTTAAGATGATATCTATAAGAGCAATTTTAGCACATTAACGATGTTATTGACAATTGCCATTCTTGTCATCGGGCTTCCCTGGTGGCTCAGATGGTAAGAAATCTGCCTTCAACATGTGAGACCTGGGTTCGATCCCTGGGTTGGGAAGACCCCCTGAAGAAGAGAATGGCTGCCCACTCCAGTATTCTTGCCTGGAGAATTCCATGGACTGAGAAGCGTGGCAGACTAAAGTCCATGGGTCACCAAGAGTCAGACATGACTGAGCAACTAACACTTTCATTCTTGTCATCTGACACTGATGAGTGTTCAGTTAGCAGAGGATTGAGGTCAGAGGGGACAAGAAAGGGAATAAAGTTTTGGAGACAGATTAGTCATAGACTCATTAAGGGAACTCACTTTTAGAGGGGCTAGGTTTCAATCCTACTAGGAATTTGGCAACTTGGTATGGGTTTATTTATTATGTTTTCCTTTAAACCAAAAGCATGCATGTTGATTAGCTCAAATGTGTTCTCATCCTCATATAGTGTAGAAAACAAATGCAAGAAGAGAAGTGTGTGGAAACCTGTTGGTGGTGCAGTGGTTAAGACTCCGTGCTTCCACTGCAGGGGGTGAGGGTTCCATCCCCGGTTAAGGAACTAAGATCCCACATGAGGCGTGATGCAGGAAAAAAAATAAATAAATAAAAAAGAAGAGAAAGTGTGGTGTGGTGTGTAAGGAGGGTCAGGTGCAACTTGTATTTGGCTTCACTGCTGACTGGAGTGCAGCTTATGAGAAATTAACTCATCTCTTTATGGGTGGCACATGATCCCCTTTAAAGAATCTCAGAAATTCTTAGAGAAAGACCCTGTAAAGCCAGGGCTTTCTACAGTCACATAGATTGAGTATTCAAGGTGATAGAATGTGGGAGAACACACAGATACACAGGTTAACCCAGCAGGATGAAAAAGTGATCTTGAAATTGGCATGAACATTGGTTGGACATCAGGGAGATGTCCCAACCTTTCTCGTGCTGGGACTATGGGGAAAACATTGATTAAGACACAGCAGGTCTCTATGGAGAGACTAGGTTTGGTGAGTGAGAGAATCAAAGAGCTAGAAGGAGAGAAGGGTGTTTCAATTATTCTTACTTCATAATATATCACTTGAAAACTTTAGAGGCTTAACACAATAATCTCTCTTTTTTTTTTTACAACTGGATTCTGTTAGGTGGTTCGTATGTGGGTCTCTGATGCTGTTGCTATGGCTGGGGCTGGAGTTATCATAAAGGCTTCTTCAGTCCCATGTCTGGTGACTGATGTTGGCGGTCAGTTGAGACCTGAGGCTGTTGGCATCTCTGTGTGGCCTGGGCTTCCTCACAGCATGGTGACTGGCTTCAACCAGCAAGCACCTCAAGAAGACCACGGAGAAGTTGTTTATGGTCTGGTCTCAAAAGATACAGAGTATCATTTCTGCCACAGTTAGACTCTCTCCGATTTAAGGGGAAGGAACATCACCCCAAACTCTGGATGGGAGCAGGGCCAATATCACGTTGCAAAAGAGCATTTCGGGAGATCTGTTTGCCGCCATCTTGGAAAATGCAATCTGACGCGACAGGGAAGAACAAAGGGCAGAATATAGGTGTTTAAGATGTTAGAAACCTGGGCATTCAAAAGGACCACAAGGACCACTCCTGTCGGCTGTTGAGGTAGAATGGCAGCAAAGGTCATCACAGTTGAGGAAGATATGGGACAACTAGTCAGGGGAGTTTCGTGGCCGTTTAAAAGGACACTGACATCCTTGGGAAAACAGGGGACTTGAGAGAGGTGTGCCAAAGGCAGAAAGGTCAGATGCTATGGTAAAGGCTTTCTTGAGTTTTTGCCTTTTGTTCCCAGGTGGTGAAAAAAAGTAATCTCTGGTGGGGAGAACTTCTCTTTTATTTGAAAAAAGATATTTGCTGTAGGCTGGTAGCTTGTGCAAATATAGCTAACATTTTTTCATGCTCATACATTCATTTGTTCATTCCAAATGTATACTTACTGCATACCTGCTCTGTGGTCAGGTCCTGTTTGAGATTCTGATGCAGTAGCTAACAAAGCAGAAGATATCTGCCTTTGGGGGCCTTATATTCTAGTGGGAGAGAGAGACATAAAAAAAGATTTTTTAAAAATAATACATATTATGTCATGTGTGTGTGCATGTTAAATCTCTTCAGTCGTGTCCGACTCTGTGCGAACCTATGGGCTATAACCTGCCATGCTTCTCTGTCCATGGGATTCTCCAAGTGAGAATATTGGAGTGGGTAGCCATGCCCTCCTCCGAGGGATTTTCCCGACCCAGGGATCAAACCCGTGTCTCTTAGGTCTCCTGCACAGGCAGGCAGATTCTTTACCACTAGCGCCACCTGGGAAGCCCACATATTATGTCATATAGTGGTAAATGCTAAGGAAAGAGAAGTCTCAATTCTATGTATGTGTATTAGCTCATAGCACAGGAACTAGGAGCATGGATCAGGGAGCTAGCCTGCTAGAGCTTGAATCCCAGTTTGGCAACTTACTAGCTATGTGATTTTTGGCAGTTTATTTAGCCTCTCTGAGCCTCAGTTTCCTTATCTGTAAAACATAGATAACAATAGTTCCTACATTAAATGTTGCCGTCAGAATTACATACAGGTTAAGAACTTGAGAAGAAGATGGCAGGGGAGGAGCAAGTCACCAACATCAGGGTTCCTACTGGAGCTCTGGGGCCATGCTTAGACTGGGTGGTCAGGGTGGCCATGCTGGGTTCATGGATCTTGGAAGCAAGGATCTCATCAGGGGTGCCTCAGGGTGCCGTAGGGCGGTGTCTGGGATGGCAGTGAGCAGATGGAATTTCATCAGAGTTCAGCATTTAATCCTGGGTCCTGCCTACCACAGGGCTTCCGCAGTAGCTCAGCAGTTACCCCTGTAGCTCAGCAGTAAAGAATTAGCTTGCAATGCAGGAGACACAGGAGACATGGGTTCAATCCCTGGGTTGGAAGATCCCCTGGAGGAGAGCATGGCAACCCATTTCAGTATTCTTGCCTGGAGAATCCCATGGACAGAGGAGTCTGGTGGGCTACAGTCCATAGTGTCGCAAAGAGTCGGACACGACTGAGGCAATTTAGCACAGCACTCCAGCCTGCCTCATATCACAGGGCTATATTGTTTTTTACAGTGAAGCGGGAACAGGAAAGGACCCTGAAACTTGGTCACATGCAGAGGGTAGATGGAAGAGGAGGGTTGGTGAATAATCCATCCATTCTGGGGGAAAAAACAGAGCTTCCATGTCAAATTGAGAGATGTTTTCTCAGAAGGAAGCCACATCACCTGGTGGAAAGGTGGGAATGCGTAAACCAGATGGGCGTAGGTACTAATTGAAGGTTTACCTCGTACAGTTATTGGGTCAGGTACTTAGCCCTCTGAGACTTACTTCTTTCTCATGGAAATTGCGGCTAATGATACCTACCTTGCATCGAGCTTATGAAAATATATAACATATCAAGAAGCCAACACAGTGCTGGGCGTGTAGATGTGTGCTTAGTGGACAGCATCTTTGGTGGGTCGGCAGGTCATCTGTGCACATAGCATGATTTCTAGTCCACTCCTCATCTAGTATTTATTTTCTTTAATATACTTTTTGATGTGGGTGATTTTTAAAGTCTCTATTGAATTTGTTACAATATAGTTTCTGTTGTTTGTGTTCTGGTTTTTCGGCCATGAGGCATGCGGTATTTTAGCTCCCAGCCAGGGTTTGAATCCTGCCCCCTACATTGGAAGATGAAGTCTTAACCACTGGACCACCAGGGAAGTCCTTTATCCAGTGTGTAAGAAAGAGCATTTCCTCTGTACCAGCCATAATGAAATGATATCAGAATTCATTATCCCTTGAAAGAAAAATGGCACATCCATCCGATCTCAGTAGGATATTCGCTGTGAGTGGGATTTTCTCAAAGGACACTGGGAAGCCCGGGATTTCACAGACCCTGCTATAAAAAGATTCCTAGGGAATCCCGTGGTGGTCCAGTGGTTAGGACTCTGTGCTTTCACTGATGAAGGCACAGGCTGGATCTTTGGTCGGGGAGCTAAGACCCAGAAGCTGTGGGGCACAACCAAAAAAAAAGATTTCTAGCCAGCTACTGCCACACCTAAAGGGTCCCTCGGTATCCTTGCTGTGACCTTTCTCAAAACTTGGACAGGCTGCCCTAACAAGGGTCTCAGCACAGCGCCAGCACCCTGTGAGATGATCCTGCCTCCCGAGAGAGTCTTCAGTTTAAGAACTGTCCCAGGGCTTCCCTGGTGGCTCAGTGGTGAAAGATCTACCTGTAGTGAAAGAGACGGGTTTGATCCCTGATCCAGGATGATCCCACATGCCCCGGAGCAGCTAAGCCCGTGCACCACAACTGTTGAACCTGTGCTCTAGAGCCCAGGAACCACAGCTACTGAGCCCACGTGTCACAGCTGCGGAAGCCTGTGAGCCTGGAGCCCGTACTCTGCAGTGGGAGAGGCCACTGCACTTAGAAGCCCGTGCACAGCAACTAGAGAGTGGTCCCCGCCTGCTGCAACTAAGAGAGAGCCCATGTGTAGAAATGAAGATCCCGTGCAGCCAAAAATAAATAAAATTGTTTTAAAAATAATTAACAAACAAACAAACAACAACAACATAGACAGGTATTCTTGCTGTGACCTTTCTCAAAACTTGGACAGAAAATATACAGTGTTGTAACCCAGCAGAGCAAGTTTGGGGTCATGAACAAGCTTGTAGAAATCTTTTGGGATTTCTGGTTCTGGTATGATGGATTGAGCCAACATAGAAAATACAGAAACACAAGATAAAACCTTCTAAGAAAAAAAAGCTGAGGGCATTCCCTGATGGTCCAGTGGTTAGGACTCTGCCCAGGGGCTGGGTTTGATCCCTGGTTGGGGAGCTAAAATCTCATAAGCCAAAAACAAAAAAATAAATAGGAGAGCTTAGGAGAAAAAAAAAGAAAGAAAGAAAGAAAGCTTAAATACATAGCCGAGCTCAGGAGGAAGACAGATTTCCAGGTGTGGATGAAAGAGACCTTAAAACCAGCCCTAAGAATGAAGGGCTGTAGCTGCAGTGGCCGAAGGGCATATGGCATGGGATGCTGGCTCCAGAAATTGTGACGGTAAACTAGAGACTCTTTCCAACCTGAGTCTGTCCTTTCATGAAAAAGAATTGGAGGTGGCTCTTTGGGAGCACAGATGGGGAGAAGTTTCCAAAATGAGGTGGTATTTAAGCTGGCCCCATTCATTCAGTAACCCATTCATCAAATAATTCTTGAAAGTGAAAGTCAAGTCGCTCAGTCGTGTTCGACTCCTTGCGACCCCATGGACTGTAGGTTTACCAGGCTTCTCGGTCCATGGGATTTTCCAGGCAAGGGTACTGGAGTGGGTTGCTATTTCCTTCTCCAGGGGATCTTACCAACCCAGGAATTGAACCCGGGTTTCCTGCTTTGCAGGCAGATGCTTTACCCTCTGAGCCAATTGTGCCAGAACACAACACAACACGTGAGTGGTCAGTTGTGTCTGACTCTTTGCAATACCATGGATTGTAGCCCGCCAGGATCCTCTTGTCCATGGGATTTTCCAGGCAAGAATACTGGAGTGGGTTGCCGTTTCCTTCTCCAGGGGATCTTTCTGACCCTGGGATGGAACTCAAGTCTCCATTGTCTCCTGCGTTGACATGTGGATTCTTTACCACTGGTGATACCTGGGAAGCCCATTGTTGTTCTAGGTACTACCTCCTACTGCTGGGAATACGGACGATCCAGGCACCCTCCCCACAGAATTTACAGTTGGTACAGGCAGACATTGGAGGAGGCAATGGCACCCCACTCCAGTACTCTTGCCTGGAAAATCCCATGGACGGAGGAGCCTGGTAGGCTGCAGTCCATGGGGTCGCTAAGAGTCGGAAATGATTGAGCGACTTCCCTTTCACTTTTCATTTTCATGCATTGGAGAAGGAAATGGCAACCCACTCCAGTGTTCTTGCCTGGAGAATCCCAGGGACGGGGGAGCCTGATGGGCTGCCATCTACGGGGTCGCACAGAGTCGAACACGACTGAAGTGACTTAGCAGTAGCAGCAGCAGAGGCAGACATTAAGTCAGCAATTATAACACAGAAGCTCTGTGTACATCTTTTAAAAACAAGTTTTACTGAGATATAATTTACATATCATAAAGTTTACCCTTTCAGAGTGGTTTTATTCATAGCATTGTGCTTCCACCATTCTAGTTCCAGAATGTTAGATTACCCCCAAAAGAAACCTGTACCCATTAGCAATCACGTCACATTTTCCATCACCCCAGCTCTTGGCCACAAGTAATCTATTTTCTCTCTCTAGGGATTTGCCTGTTCTAGACATTTCATTTAAAAGGAATGATACAGGACTTTTCTAGTGGTCCAGTGGTTAAAAATCTGCCTGCCAATGCAAGGGACATAGTTTCAGTCCCTGACCCAGGAAGGTTCCACGTGCCACAGGGCAACTAAGCGTGTGTGCCACAACAAAGACCCAGTGAAGCCAATGAATAAATGCATAATTAAAATGTTAAAAATACATAAAAGGAATGATACAAAAACAAGCTTCAAGAATATATTGCACAACACAGGGACTATAGCCAATATTTAATAATAATTTTAAGTGGATCACTCACTATATTGCACACCTGTAACATATAATACTGTATTAGCAACTATGTGTACGTTCATGCTCAGTCGCTAAGCCGTGTCTGACTCTGTGACCCCAGAGACTGTAGCCTGCCAGGCTCCTCTGTCCATGGGATTTTCCAAGCAAGAATCCTGGAGTGGATTGCCATTTCCTCCTCCAGGGGATCTTCCTGACCCAGAGATTGAATCCGCATCTCCTGTGTCTCCTGCGTTGCAGGCAGATTCTTTACCACTGTGCCACCTGGGAAGCCCATTAGCAACTATAATTTAAAATAAATAAAAGGAGTGATACAATACTAGGCTGTTATGTCTGGGTCTTTCACTTTGCATAATGTTTTCAAAGTTCATCCATATTGTAGCATATAGCAGTGTTTCATTCCTTTTTATGATTGAATACCAATACACTATTGTATGCATATGCTACATTTTGTTTATTCACTTATCAGTTGATGGGCTTTTTTGGCTATTATGAATAATGCTGCTATGAACACTCATGGACAAGCTTTTGTGTGGACTTGTTTTCAGTTCTCTTGGGAATATACTCAGGAGTGGAGTTCTGGGGTCATATAGTAACTAGTAACTATGTTTAACATTTTGAGAAATTGCCAAACTGTTTTCTGAGAGTCTACACCCAGCAATGTATTGATGTGGTTTCCATCTGTGTATAGTGTGGGTTTTTTTTTTTTTTGGCTGCATTATGTGGCTTGCAGGATCTTAGTTCCTCAACCAAGAATGGAACCTGGGCACTGGCAGTGGAAGCACAGAGTCCTAAGCACTGGACTGCCATGGAATTCCCTGAATACAAGTTTTAAAGCTTACATGTTTGGACTGGCGCAAAGTGACCTCCTGGAGTTGTGCCCATCAAGCACAGAAGGTCAGTTACCACTCGGCACTATAGAAAGGTTGATGACAAGACAGAGGAGCTTCTTCCGAACAGAGACAAGGGCTCTTCCTGGTGAGCCTCCAACAGTGACAGCCTCATCCAACTTCTTCCCACAGTAGCTTCCTGTCTGCCCAGCCACCCCTTTCTGCTTCTGGGAACAGTGCTTTCTTGTGTTTTTGGGAGAACTGGTTTTCATACACTCTCTTGTAGGGTTACTGGGGGCTAAGGTCTCCAGCACTCTTTCTTTCTAGCTACAGGGCTCGTGAGTGATCTGAGTCTGGTCGAGCTGTCTGAATTCTTCATCAGGATTTTATCTTACTTTATGTATTTATTTAGTCTGCACTGAGTCTTCGTTGCAGTGTGTGGGCTTCTCCATTTGCACCGAGCAGGCTTAGTTGCCCCGCCACATGTGGGATATTTTAGTTCCTTAACCAGGGATCGAACCTGTGTCCCCTGCATTGGAAGATTAATTCTTAACCAGAGAAGTCCCTCATCAGAATTTTCAAAGTTGAATTTAAGGGAGGAAAGGCAGTCCTTTCCTGGTAGAGGGGAAAAAAAAGGTGCAAATGGAGAAATAATGGGACCATTTTTTCTTCTATAGGCAGAAAACTGGCTTGAGAAAACAAAATTGACACATAGAGATGAAAGTGGACAGAGAGAGTCTTGATGGGGTTTGAATCCCCAGCCTGATGAGCTGGGTTTGTGTCACCAGAGTCCCAGTTAAGACAATAGAAGTGGGAAAGTCTTCCAGGAGAAAAAAAAAAAATCTAAGTAGTGCCTCAGTTAAGAGTATGAAAGCTCCAAGGTGAAGGTAGTAGAATGTGTATGAGGAATTCAAAGAAGTTTCTTCAATTGTCTGGCAAAAAACCACTATTAACAGGGAAAAGGGGCAAGCCAAAGTATTGGAAACAATATCTTCAATACACATATTGACAAAGATTTGTATCCAAAAAGTATAAAGACCTTCTATAAACCAGTAAGAAAAAGACAACTTGTTTTTTAAAGAGTGAACAAGGCTTAAATAAGCACTTCAAAAAAGAGAAAAATCTAGGTAATCAATAAGCATATGAAAGGTGCTCAGATTCATTGCTCTTCAGGGACAGGCAATTTAAAAACCACCACGATCCCTCTAGAGAACCACATTTTCTAAAACTTAAAGCACGGAACTTGCTGAGGGTTGCTGAGGATGTGGAGTACCCAGAACTCTCATTCTTTGCTAATAGTTTAAATTGGTACAACCACTTTGGAAAACTGCCTAACAGTGTGGTGGCCCTGGTAAAGCTGTTATGAACATTCTGTAAATGTCTTTTGGTGGCTATATGGAGTCATGTCTATGGAGAATATATCCAGGAATGGAATTAGAGTCATACAGTATTAGTAAATACTGCCTAGGTCAATTCAGTCAGTCTCCCTTCAAGAGAATCTGCTGCAAAGAGGCTAGATGGCCAGTAGCCTCCAGCTGACACCCCTTTGGTTTTTGTTTTGCTTTTTTTTTTAAGTCTTAAAAAATTATTATTATTATTTTGGTTGTGCTAGGTCTTTGTTGCTGCACGTGGGCTTTCTCTAGTTTTGGAGAGTGAGGGCTCTTCTTTGCTTTCGAGCACAGGTTTCTCACTGTGGTGGCTTCTTTTGTTGTGGAGCATGGGCTCTTGGTGCATGGGCTTCAGTAGTGTCAGCACAGGGGCTCAGTAGTGGCGGCTTTCAGGTTCTAGAGCACAGGCTCAGGGGTTGTGGCACATGGGGCTTTGTTGCTCTGTGGCCTGTGGAATCTTCCCCGACAAGGGATTAAACCTGTGTCCCCTGCATTGGCACACAGATTCTTATCCACTGTAGCATCAGGGAAGTCCTCAAGCAATGCTTTACTGGGGCCCTTGCTACAGCAGTGGGGAGTGAGAACAAGCAACAGGTTCCCTTGCTCCACACCTCTGGATCCATCACAGCATTCATGGTGAGCCCGTGCTCTCCTCAGGCTGCTCCCAGTGCCTGGCAGGACCACTAGAACTGGGTCACTCCTGCCTTGGTCCCTGTCAGCCTGGCTAAGACTGCAGAACTTTCACAGTGGTCAGACCTGCCCTGTGATCTGGAGGCTCTCCATACCTGCTCTTCTTCCCTGTCCCTTTTATTCTTCAGAGACATCACCTCCTGTAAATATCTCTTAGACATCTGATTTCATCTTGGCATAACTTCTTTGGAGGACATGAATTAACCTAGGCAATATTTACTAATACTGTCTGACTCTAATTCCACTCATGGATGTATTCTCAATAGACAAGACACCATACAGCCACCAAAAGACATTTACAAAATGTTTGTAGCAGCTTTACTTATTATAGCTAAAAACTGGCCAAATGTCCACCAACAGTGGACAGACTGGATAAATAAAATTGTGGTTAATCGTATAATAGATTACTACACAGCTGTGTACAATAACATGAATAAACCTCTCAGACATAATGATGAGTCAAAGAAGCCAGATAGTCAATAGATCTCATTAAGTGAGTAGAGGAATCCTGAAGGAGGAGGGCTACCAGGAGAATGAGTGCATTCAGTTATATGAAAACGACCAGACAGTTAGAGCGGTGATCTTTTTGAGGACTGTGGTAGGCAGACTTTAAGATGATCCCAGTGATCTGTCTGCCGGTATTCACGCCTTTGTCTAATGCCCTCCCATTCAGCATAGACTGGACCTAGGGACTTCTTTTTCCCCCCAGTTTTATTGAGATATAATTGACATGTAACATTGTGCTAAGTTTAAGATATACAACATGATTTGATACATGCTGTGAAAGTGCTGCACTCAATATGCCAGCAAATTTGGAAAACTCAGCAGTGGCCACAGGACTGGAAAAGGTCAGTTTTCATTCCAATCCCAAAGAAAGGCAATGCCAAAAAATGTTAAAACTACCGCACAATTGCACTCATCTCACACGCTAGTAAAGTAATGCTCAAAATTCTCCAAGCCAGGCTTCAGCAATATGTGAACTGTGAACTTCCTGATGTTCAAGCTGGTTTTCAAAAAGGCAGAGGAACCAGAGATCAGATTGCCAACATCCGCTGGATCATGGAAAAAGCAAGAGAGTTCCAGAAAAACATCTATTTCTGCTTTATTGACTATGCCAAAGCCTTTGACTTGTGGATCACAATAAACTGTGGAAAATTCTTCAAGAGATGGGAATACCAGACCACCTGATCTGCCTCTTGAGAAATTTGTATGCGGGTCAGGAAGCAACAGTTAGAACTGGACATGGAACAACAGACTGGTTTCAAATAGGAAAAGGAGTACGTCAAAGCTGTATCT
>NW_011494644.1:12691797-12692381 GCF_000754665.1 Bison bison bison
TTCAAATAGGAAAAGGAGTACGTCAAAGCTGTATATTGTCACCCTGCTTATTTAACTTATATGCAGAGTACATCATGAGAAACGCTGGACTGGAAGAAACACAAGCTGGAATCAAGATTGCTGAGAGAAATATCAATAAGCACAGATATGCAGATGACACCACTGTTATGGCAGAAAGTGAAGAGGAACTAAAAAGCCTCTTGATGAAAGTGAAAGTGGAGAGTGAAAAAGTTGGCTTAAAGCTCAACATTCAGAAAACGAAGATCATGGCAGCCGGTCCCATCACTTCATGGGAAATAGATGGGGAAACAGTGGAAACAGTGTCAGACTTTATTTTTGGGGGCTCCAAAATCACTGCAGATGGTGACTGCAGCCATGAAATTAAAAGATGCTTACTCCTTGGAAGGAAAGTTATGACCAACCTAGATAGCATTTTCAAAAGCAGAGACATTACTTTGCCAACAAAGGTTCATCTAGTCAAGGCTATGGTTTTTCCTGTGGTCATGTATGGATGTGAGAGTTGGACTGTGAAGAAGGCTGAGCGCCGAAGAATTGATGCTTTTGAACTGTGGTGTTGGAGAAGA
>NW_011494644.1:12692587-12693836 GCF_000754665.1 Bison bison bison
CACCGTATCTAATTACCTTTGCCTGGAGAGAGGAAATGAGAACATTTAAGATTTAGCAACTCTCTAAGCAACTTTCACATACACAATACATATTATTAACTACAGATTCCATTTGGTACATTAGAGCTCCAGAACTAATTCATCTTATAATTGGAAGTTTATGCCCTTTGACCAACATCTCCCCATTTTCTCTACCTGCAAGCCCCTGCCAACCATCAATAAATGTTTCTATGATTTCAGCTTTTTTATTTTCCACGTGTGAGATTATATAGTAGAGTTGACCCTTGAACAACACAGGTTTGAACAACACAGGTCCATTTGTATGTGGATTTTTTTCAATACACACATATACAGTACTACACAATCCTCAGTTGGTTGCATCTGTGGCAGTGAAACCTCAGATATGGAGGGCTAACTGTAAAGTTATGTGGATTTTTGACTTCGCAGTGAGGTCAGTGCCCCTAAACCCTGCCTTGTTCAAGGGTCAACTGTAGTTGACTTTCTCTGATTTATTTCACTTAGCATAATGCCCTCAAGGTTTTTCCATGTTGTCTCAAATGGGAGGATTTCTTTCCTTTTTTGTGGCTGAATAATATTCCATTGTGGATACATACCACATTTCCTTTATCCATTCATTCATCCATGGACACTTAAGTTATGTAAGTAATCAGATCAGATCAGATCAGATCAGTCACTCAGTCATGTCCGACTCTTTGCGACCCCATGAATCGCAGCACACCAGGCCTCCCTGTCCATCACCAACTCCCAGAGTTCACTCAGACTCACATCCCTCGAGTCAGTGATGCCATCCAGCCATCTCATCCTCTGGCATCCCCTTCTCCTCCTGCCCTCAATCCCTCCCAGCATCAGAGTCTTTTCCAATGAGTCAACTCTTCGCATGAGGTGGCCAAAGTACTGGAGTTTCAGCTTTAGCATCATTCCCTCCAAAGAAATCCCAGGGCTGATCTCCTTCAGAATGGACTGCTTGGATCTCCTTGCAGTCCCAGGGACTCTCAAGAGTCTTCTCCAACACCACAGTTCAAAAGCATCAATTCTTCGGCGCTCAGCCTTCTTCACAGTCCAACTCTCACATCCATACATGACCACAGGAAAAACCATAGCCTTGACTAGATGAACCTTTGTTGGCAAAGTAATGTCTCTGCTTTTGAAAATGCTATCTAGGTTGGTCATAACTTTCCTTCCAAGGAGTAAGCATCTTTTAATTTCATGGCTGCAGTCACCATCCTGT
>NW_011494644.1:12693936-12694593 GCF_000754665.1 Bison bison bison
AATAGATGTTTTTCTGGAACTCTCTTGCTTTTTCCATGATCCAGCGGATGTTGGCAATCTGATCTCTGGTTCCTCTGCCTTTTTGAAAACCAGCTTGAACATCAGGAAGTTCACGGTTCACATATTGCTGAAGCCTGGCTTGGAGAATTTTGAGCAAAAAACAAAATGGCTGTCTGGGGAGGCCTTACAAATAGCTGTGAAAAGAAGAGAAGCGAAAAGCAAAGGAGAAAAGGAAAGATATAAACATCTGAATGCAGAGTTCCAAAGAATAGCAAGAAGAGATAAGAAAGCCTTCTTCAGCCATCAATGCAAAGACATAGAGGAAAACAACAGAATGGGAAAGACTAGAGATCTCTTCAAGAAAATCAGAGATACCAAAGGAACATTTCATGCAAAGATGGGCTCGATAAAGGACAGAAGTGGTATGAACCTAACAGAAGCAGAAGATATTAAGAAGAGATGGCAAGAATACACAGAAGAACTGTACAAAAAAGATCTTCATGACCCAGATAATCACGATGGTGTGATCACTGACCTAGAGCCAGACATCCTGGAATGTGAAGTCAAGTGGGCCTTAGAAAGCATCATTACGAACAAAGCTAGTGGAGGTGATGGAATTCCAGTTGAGCTATTCCAAATCCTGAAAGATGATGCTGT
>NW_011494644.1:12694693-12695320 GCF_000754665.1 Bison bison bison
GTCTCTGCTTTTGAAAATGCTATCTAGGTTGGTCATAACTTTCCTTCCAAGGAGTAAGCATCTTTTAATTTCATGGCTGCAGTCACCATCTGCAGTGATTTTGGAGCCCCCAAAAATAAAGTCTGACACTGTTTCCACTGTTTCCCCATCTATTTCCCATGAAGTGATGGGACCGGCTGCCATGATCTTCGTTTTCTGAATGTTGAGCTTTAAGCCAACTTTTTCACTCTCCACTTTCACTTTCATCAAGAGGCTTTTAAGTTCCTCTTCACTTCCTGCCATAACGGTGATGTCATCTGCATATCTGTGCTTATTGATATTTCTCCCGGCAATCTTGATTCCAGCTTGTGTTTCTTCCAGTCCAGCGTTTCTCATGATGTACTCTGCATATAAGTTAAATAAGCAGGGTGACAATATACAGCTTTGACGTACTCCTTTTCCTATTTGAAACCAGTCTGTTGTTCCATGTCCAGTTCTAACTGTTGCTTCCTGACCCGCATACAAATTTCTCAAGAGGCAGATCAGGTGGTCTGGTATTCCCATCTCTTGAAGAATTTTCCACAGTTTATTGTGATCCACACAGTCAAAGGCTTTGGCATAGTCAATAAAGCAGAAATAGATGTTTTT
>NW_011494644.1:12695420-12698006 GCF_000754665.1 Bison bison bison
CGATAAAGGACAGAAGTGGTATGAACCTAACAGAAGCAGAAGATATTAAGAAGAGATGGCAAGAATACACAGAAGAACTGTACAAAAAAGATCTTCATGACCCAGATAATCACGATGGTGTGATCACTGACCTAGAGCCAGACATCCTGGAATGTGAAGTCAAGTGGGCCTTAGAAAGCATCATTACGAACAAAGCTAGTGGAGGTGATGGAATTCCAGTTGAGCTATTCCAAATCCTGAAAGATGATGCTGTGAAAGTGCTGCACTCAATATGCCAGCAAATTTGGAAAACTCAGCAGTGGCCACAGGACTGGAAAAGGTCAGTTTTCATTCCAATCCCAAAGAAAGGCAATGCCAAAGAATGCTCAAACTACTGCACAATTGCACTCATCTCACACACTAGTAAAATAATGCTCAAAATTCTCCAAGCCAGGCTTCAGCAATATGTGAACCGTGAACTTCCTGATGATCAATATAAGTAATAGAATATGTAAAAGTGTTGGGCTGTCTCTTCTGAGAGTAGGTTACAAAAAAGACTGTGACTTCCATTTCTCTCTCTATCTTATCCCTTGCTCTCAGGGAAGTTAGCAGCTTCTTATGGAGAAATGCAAGTGGCCAGAAACTCATGAATCCAGTCTACAGCCATGTGAGCGAGCTTGAAAGAAGATTCTCCTGCCTTGAGATGCCTGCAGCCCCAGTGAACATCCTGATGGCATCCTTGTGAGAGACCTTGAGCCAGGGAATCCAGCTAAAAAGTTCCTGACCCACAGAAACTATGAGGAAATATGTATTTTCCTTTATTTTGGACTTCCCTGGTCGCTCAGCTGGTAAAGAATCTGCCTGCAATGCAGGAGATCTGAGTTCAATCCCTGGGTCAGGAAAAACCCCTGGAGAAGGGAAAGGCTACCCACTCCAGTATTCTTGCCTGGAGAATTTCATGGACAGAGGACTCTGGCAGGCTACAGTCCATGGGGTTGCAAAGAGTAGGACATGACTGAGCGACTTTCACTTCACTTTCTTTAAGTTACTAAGTTTGGCGAAGTTTGTTACAGATCAATACGTAATACAAGGACATCAGTTACTCAAAATCACTACATGAAACAAATCTCTTGGACAGTTCAATTCAGTTCAGTCACTCAGTCGTGTCCAACTCTTTGCGATCCCATGGACTGCAGCATGCCAGGCCTCCCAGTCTATCACCAACTCCCGGAGTTCACTCAAACTCATGTCCATTGAGTCGGTGATGCCATCCAACCATCTCATCTTCTGTCATAGCCTTCTACTCCCACCTTCAATCTCTCCCAGCATCAGGGTCTTTTCAAATGAGTCAGCTCTTTGCATCAGGTGGCCAAAGTATTGAAGCTTCAGCTTCAACATCAGTCCTCCCAATGAATATTCAGAACTGATTTCCTTTAGGATAAACTGGTTGGATCTCCTTGCAGTTACAACCAGGAAAAAGCTAGCAATATCTAAGAACAATATGTTTCTTATAGACAGTGAGAATAACATACATGTGTTTTTCTTTTAGTTTTGGCCACCAGGAAGCTCAGAGCCAGATTTGTGGCTCAGTTTTAATTATTATATGATACTCTATGGCCTACTTGTCTATGTTCTTACTCCTGGTCTTTCCTTATGTTTTGAATAGGCTTTTTCGTCATCCCAATTTTTTAGTTCATTTTTATATTTTACTGTATTACATGAAGTATGTTGTTGTTGTTCAGTGGCTCATGAATGCTGGCGACTTCCCCCACCCCTGCCATCTTGTTCTCAAATTCTTAACTTGTATGTAATTCTGACAACAACATTTGATGTAGGAACTATTGTTTCCTATGTTTTCAGTTCAGTTCAGTTGCTCAGTCCTGTCGGACTCTCTGGGACCCCATGGATTGCAGCACACAGGCTTCCCTTCCCATCAGAAACTCCCAGAGCTTTCTCAAAATCGTGTCCATCGAGTCAGTGATGCAATCCAACCATCTCATTCTCTGTCATCCCCTTCTTCTCCTGCCTTCAGTCTTTCCCAGCATCAGGGTCTTTTCCAATGAGTCAGTTCTTCAAATCAGGAGGCCAAATACTGGAGCTTCAGCTTCAGTATCAGTCCTTCCAATGAATATTCAGGGTTTATTTGCTTTAGGATTGACTGGTTTGATCTCTTTGCTGTCTGAGGGACCCTCAAAAGTCTTCTCCAACACCACAGTTCAAAAGCATCAATTCCTCGGCTCTCAGACTTCTTTAGTTAAGCTATCTCAAATTCAGCTCACAGGGAAGCAAGGCATTCAGAAATAATTTTTTAAAATAGTTCAGCTTGCACTTCTTGAATACGAAGTGCGTGGAGGTGGTGATGGAGAACATCAGGGAACGTAAGCGTGGCTCTAGAGCTTGGCTCTGGAATTCTGGCCAATGGCCAAGGTTAATTTGGATTGGGTGAGGAAATATCAAGTGATGATAAAAAATAGCGGAAAGTATGGCCATTGATTAGCCCCCCCAGGAGGTGGGGCCAAGGGCTTATCCAGTCACACACGTTGATATCTTTGAAATTTATTCCTCGCACCCAGTCCTATAGGACCCGCCCGCGCCACCCCACCCCTG
>NW_011494644.1:12698901-12738533 GCF_000754665.1 Bison bison bison
AGGTGGCAGAGTGCAGCCGGGGAGGCCAGAGCGGACCGAGAGCAGTTGGGGAGGCTGGGAAGGAGCGAGTGGGGCTCACGGAGGGTGGGTCCCGGCTGGCTTGACAGATTTCTTGGTTCTCGCCCCCGGAGGCGGGTCGGGGGTGCGGGACCCTGCTCGAAGTAGCCGTGGGGTCAGTGTCCACCCCTCGTCCGGGGTCGCCGCTGCTGCCCTAGGCTGTGCGGCCGGCGTGGGCTCGGAGGTTGCATTTCCCAATGTCTTCCCGGTGCTAGGACAGGTGTTTCCGTGGTCAGGCCTCTTTGTACTCTGGAGCGCTGATGGGAATTTTGCAGACTTCTTGAGACAGTGACATTTGCGGGCAAACACGAATTTGACCCTACTCTGGAAGAAGATACCGGCACTCAACATATCTGATTTCTTGAATTCCCCCTCGTATATTTCAGGGTGCCCGGTGGCCTGAGTTTGGGTCTAGTCTCAGCTTAATTTCAGTAAAATATGTCATGTGTGATGAAGATGTTTGGGGAATAAGGGTGACTTTTAAACGTTGTCGGTTATTATAATGAAATACCCACCGAAGATTAAAAATGCATAGATTGCTAAACTGAAAGGATTGGTTTGTTTTACTGATAATCTTAGGTTTTTAAGCATGTTGTAGTTGATTTATCTGTTACACTTTATTTTCTGCGTTAGATTTTCCTAGGCAAATTACTTTGAAAAAAAAGAGGAATTTACATCTTTAAAGTGACGGCTCTTTTTTTTTTTTGAGGAGGGTTCCTTTTTAAAAAGTAGCAAAAGTAAAAGAAATTATTTTACAATTGCTAGGTTACACAGGTTGCACTGTTAATAGAGACATGCTATGCCTAATATTTTGAGTTTGTTAGCGGTAGTCACGTTTGAGCAGTTCTCCTGTTGATCTGTAAATTGCTAGGCAGACAGTCATGTATATAGCTCACTAGTTATTTTGACCTACATATTGGTGATTATATGAACAACCTAGCATTGGAGTTTGTCTTGTTACTATTTACAAGCTCCAGGCTGAGGATCTTTTCCCCTTAATGTTCTTAGTGAGCCAAGTACTCTTTCTCATCTGTAACTTTTTAGTGGGAAAATAGTTATCATTATTGCTACATTAGACACAATGTGTTTAAAACGTAGATACCAGTTAACAGTTAAAATACAACAAAGTAACAAAAAGTTTACATTTGTTGTTGGGTATTTTGAACCAAGTTAATAGACCTAACAGGCTCTCAGATATCCTTTTGAGGACTGCTGAGTGTATTTTATGTAAACATTTGTATATTATTTTCACTATCCATTGGGAAGGACTTTTATACTTCAAGTACCTTGCACCCAAAGTTAGCTGAATAAATATATAATGAAAAGACTGTGCAGCAGTATATACCAGGTATTTGAAAAAAGAAGAAATAAAATAAGTTTTGATATTAGATTAATGTGAAATTTAAGCAGAATTATTACCAGTTTTAGCTTTTGGATACATTATAGTCTATAATAAATTTTACTAGATCTGTTAAGTTTTGGGCATGGAAAGAGTGATTTATGTTATCCAGACTGTATATTTAAGTTCTTAAAATTGGCTCTCCTTCAAAAAGAGTGGGTTTGAGTCATGTAGTAAGTACAGATTTTAAATATTTTCCGTTATGTGTCCTGTGAGATATAGGTTTTTGTGCTCTGATTTCATTTTAATAAGGCACCATAAAATAATATAAATAGCATCAAGTGAGATTAAAAGTTTATGTGTAAGACTGAAAAATCTGGATCTCTTTATAATTTTAAATGTGAATTTAATATGTTGTGACTGAAACTAATATTTAATTGTGTAGCTGTGTACATAGACTATTTTAAATTTGCTCACCAAAGGAGGTAAGAAATAAGAGAAGTATGCTAATAAGAGAAGTAAATAGCTATGTATACAGTAAATTTGCCATGTGTACAGTAAAATTCAAGAAATTTATCTAGTTTGACCAACTTGTTTGTAAACTACTTGTAAAGCCATATGTATATATATGTATATATACACTATATTTATCTATTTATATACATTATATGTATATATACAGTGGAGATAGAGAAATGTGGAAATTTGCTTGAGTCTGATTTATAGACCAATTTTCTGTTGGAAGTAGTACACTAAACCTAATTAAAAGTTTTTATTTTGTCAAAGTGAAAAAGGCTTTAAATAAAAGCAAATTATTGGAGGCCTCAAGTAGTAGATCTTTTTATTTGACTTAAGTATTGATTGCCACCTAGCAGTAGTAGTAAAGAATGTAGTCACAAACTTTCTGTTCCTATTTTAGGAAGAGAAAGTTTGAGCCCAGGTTTGAGTGAGTAGAATTGAAGATAAGAATGAGAAAAATCAAACCAGTGAAACAAATCTTGAGGAAAGTTCTCTGCCCAGCCCAACATTAACTCATGTGATTTTGGATTGCTGAAACTCACTTTATTCCCATTTCTCAATCCTTCAGTGTCCCAATCTAAGTAAAATAGAGATTAATGAGAGAGTCTTGAGGTGTGTGTGTGAAGTCCTCTGTTATTTTGGGAGGCATCATCGTCTAAGGAAGTAGTTACCAAATTTTTTTGGATTTCAGAAGTATCCCCCCCCAAATTGGGAGGCTGCAAGAGAGGTGCCAGGCTTCTTCCTAGTGGTAAAGAACCCACCTGCTAATGCAGGAGACAAAAGACTGTCACTGTCATTTTAAGTAAGGATATTTTAACTCAAATAATTAGAACCAAATCTCAGCATGAAAGACCTTTAAATTGAATCAGTTAGCTTTGTTGAAAAGTTTACTCTCTTTTTACTTTTCCTCATTTACTTTTAAATTACTAAAAAACGTCATTGCAAGTCTGCACCAGCCTGGCAGCTAATCCCTGTCTAGTGCGCTGAGCTCGGATCCAAAGATTTTTGGTGGACTCCTAGCTCTTCACTTGTTAGACTGTGACATCAAGTTAGTTGTCATCTTCATGGAGCCATAGTTGCTTCTCCTGTTAAATGGGGATATTAAAACCTACTTTTCCAGATGAACGGTAGGATTAAAAAGGATACACGGAATGAATAAATGGATGATACTTGGAATAAAGTATGTATTCAATTAGTTACAGCTGTTATTGACTGGAGGTGGAATGATTATTTTTTTGCAGTGTCTCATCATAAATGCCTTTAGTAAAAGTTTCTTGTTTTAGGTGTAGTATTTAGGTATTTTAAGTGTAAATTGTTCTAGTGTACTTTATTGCTGGGGCTTCCCAGGTGGCTCAGTCTTAAAGAATCCTGCCAGTGCAGGAGACAGGAGATGCTGGTTCGATCCCTGGGTTGGGAAGATCCCTTGGAGAAGAAAATAGCAACCCAGTATTATTGCCTAGAAAATCTCATGGACAGAGGAGCCTGGTGGGCTGCAGTCCATGAGGTCATGAAGTGTTAGATACAGCTTAGCAACTGAGCATGCACACATGCACTTTATTGCTCACTCCATGGCATAGTATAAAGACTTTAGTATAAAAATTTAAAGTCCAGAGATTTCCCTGGTAGTCTAGTGGTTAAGACTTCGCCTTCCAGTGCAGGGGACATGGGTTCAATCCCTTGATCAGGGAGCAAAGTCCCACATGCCTAGGGGTCAAAAAACCAAAGCATAAAACAGAAGCAGTATTGTAACAGATTCAGTTACGATTTTTAAAAATGGTCCATGTTAAAAAAAACACACAAAACTTAATAAAATCCATTTAAACAACTCCAAAGGTATGGCGAGAGACACAAAATAATGAGCAGAATATTCTTTGAAGGTATTTCCTGTAAGTTGCATTAGACCCCTTCTAAGAAGAGCTTTTATTTAAGATAGAAATAATCTTGAAAGATTAATAAGCTTGACAGTTCATGTTCTCAAAAAGTTGCCTTACTTTGCAAAATGTTGAACTAGTACCCCCTCATATCTTAAAGATAGTACCATCTATTTACTACCCTCCTCTTTGAGATACATTTTTGAAATTAGATTAGAACCTAGAAATCTTTGCTGCCCCTAGCTTGGTCCAGCTATACTCACAGGTTAAATGACTTGCCCAGGGTAACAGAGTTAGTGCAGCTTGGGACTAGAAGACCAGCTTCCAGAGAACTTGTTTAGAGGGACCACCACCTACCACCTCCATTTTAAAAAGTAGATTCTTATACAGATAATACGGGCTTCCCTGGTGGCCCAGACGGTAAAGAATCTGCCTGCAGTGCAGGAGACCCAGGTTTGATCTCTGGGTTGGGAAGATCCTGTGGAGAAGGCAATGACAATCCACTCCAATATTCTTGCCTGAAGAATTCCATGGACAGAGGAGCCTGGTGGGCTACAGTCGGTGGGGTTGCAAAGAGTCAAACATGACAGAGCAGCTAACACACACACAAATAATATATTCACTGCTTCAAATTTGAAAGATACTAAAGTATATACAATGAATCACCCCTTTCATGATTCTTCTCCCAGGCTTGTACTTCTCCCTTTCCTTAATCAGACATGAAACTTTATAGAGCCATCTTATGTGTATACAAGCATAAATATGACATTAGTTTCCCAGTTTTTTAAACATAAAGCTGCCATATTCCGTGTTGTGATCTGTACTTTCCTCTTTGGTAGCATTCTTTCCATCACCACTATACTTTTAAGTGCTTACGTTCATGTTTGGCGGAATGTTAATAGTAACTGCTTCTATGTAAGAGAAAATTTGTTGTGCTAGTTAGTTTTGATCAAGATGAATTTAATAAATAAAACACAGATTCTTATGTGACCATTGTTTCAGGAGCAGTATGAACATCAGAGTGTAAGCGGAATAGATGTCACAAAGAGGTGAAACTGGATTGCCATGTGTTAGAGATAATTGTTAATACTTGGATAATGTTTACTGTGTGCTAGGCACTGTTCTGAATGCTTTACATATGTTATTTAATTCTTGAAACTGTCCTGTGAGGCATTTTTATCACCATTTTACAGATGAGAAGATTGAAGTACACAGAAGGTAAATGAAACTTGCTTTAGAAAATACAGAGGCAGAGATCACATTTTTACCCAGGCAATCTGGCTCTTTACCACTACTTTATTTTTAATTTTTTTGCTCTGCAGCTTGTGGGATCTTAGTTTCACACTTTGATTCCAGTTTTCAGGAATCAAACTGGTACTCCTGCAGTGGGAGCTCAGTTTTAACTGGACTGTCAAGGAAGTCCCTCTTTACCTCTACTTTAAATTTCATTTGATCTGATAGTGATACAGTAATACCAATATGAGCCAAATTTTACAAAATAGACACACATCTGTGCTTTTTTCTTTGTTTTTCATCTGTGCCTAGTTTCGTGTTTTAACTTTTACTTATTGAGAGTGATCTTTTTGGAAAAGCAAGGACATTACTATGAAGGCATGATGTTCAAGAAGTAACTCCTTGGAGTGTTTGCTTTCTAAGCCTAAACTTGTAAAGATAGGGCTTTTGTCACACCTAGTTAGTGAACAGATTTCTAGTGGGGTGAGGATCAGGAAGACCTGACAGAATAGCTGAGAGGAGAATCATCAGGTGGATCTAGGTACCTGGAGGTATAGAGAGAGGGGAGGGGAAAAGAGTTATTTTGAATTTGTACTAGGGTGGGATAGTCCTTTCTGAGAGAGGTGTTGATTCATAAGGACTTAGAGACTAGAGAGTTGGGCCTGGGATGTGGTGGAGGTAAATCTCCAGAACCAAGAATTTGAGAGAGATTCATTTCCTGGCTGATTTGAAAGAATTCTAAATATGCGGAAAGGCAAAAATGGTGACCATTCTGTGGAGGGAAGCAAACAGTCATATTCTCACGTAACACAAACTTACCTGGGTCAGGAAAGGACTGGAATCTAGAGGCTGGCCAGAAAAATGCACAGCCAGGCATTCTTGTAATCCACGTGTTCTTGTAAACATAGATAAGACTTAGAAGCACTGTGCCATGGGCTTCTCTTCTGTGATGTGTTTGTACTAGATTGCACTAGATTTTTACCAGATTATTAATTTAAAGAATTCATTCCGCAGAATCCTAGTTTTATGGTAGTACAACATAGATTTCATAAGCATTTGAGTCACATTTTTACCATTGTAAACTTTAAAACACTGTAAACATTGTTACCCAGGGCTTCCCTGGTAGCTCAGCTGCTAAAGAATCTCCTGCAATGTAGGAGACCCCCGTTTTATGCCTGGGTTGGGGATCTGCTTGAGAAGGGATAGGCTACCCACTCCAGTATTCTTGGACTTCCCTGGTGGCTCAGACAGTAAAGAATCCACCTATTTCCACCTGCAATGCGGGAGACCTGAGTTCGATCCCTGTTTTGGGAAAATCCCCTGGAGAAGGGAACGGTTTCTCACTCCAGTATTCTGGCCTTGAGAATTCCATGGACAGAGTCTGGCAGACTACAGTCCATGGGGTTGCAAAGAGTTGGGCACGACTGAGCGATTTCCACTTCACTTGAAACATTGATACACATTCAAATGTTATATCATGCTAAATTTTAACAAATTAAAGACTGCTGATTTGTACTGCCAGATTATCTAGGTTAAAAAAAAAAGTCAGTCTCTGAAGGTTACATTCTATACAGTTGCATTTATATAACATTATTGAGATAACAAAATTCTAGAGATGAAGAATAGTTGTTGCCAGGAGTTAGGAATAGGGGAGGGTTAGGGTTAGGAGGCAGTATGAGGGAGCTTTGTAGGGAGGAAACAGTTCTGTATCTCACCTGTTGTTACTCAAAGCTACAGGTGTCAAATGTGATGAAATTGCGTAGAAAACACACATGAATGTGAAAGTGGTGAAAATATTAATAAACTCTGTGGATTGTACCACAGTCAGTTTCCTTGTGATCTTGTACTAGAAGTATGTAAGATATTACCATTGAAGGAAGTTAGGTGAAGGGTCCTTGGGACCTTCCTATATAGTTTTTTGCAAATTCCTATGATTTATAACTATTTTTAGATGGAACATAAAAAAAAAAGAAAAGGCAATGTATTTAGGATGTTTGAGGGAAAATAAACAAAAAGAAAAAAACTAAAATTATCCATAATGCCAACAGCCAGGTAACAATTCTCATAATGACATTTCTTGCTTTCCTTGTGCATGTCCTTGAATTTCTAAAAATTCTGTTGATTGGAAGAATTGTAGCTTTGTTTATATTGTTCTTTTAAAAATTCAGACCAGTGCTTATTTGTTCATGTAAGATTATAGGGGCAAATTTGCTCCTATAGACAGCTCTCATTGCATTGGGCAGTAACTGCTTTGTATATATAATGTCTTGATGTCAGATTAGTATATATTTTAAGCTTCATATTTTTCTTTCTACCAAAATATTTGTGGTTACCACATATTCTTATTGATATTATTAGAGATTTAACTTAGAATTTTTCTACTTGGACTTCTGGACAGGTGTAATAAATCCTTAGATAGCAGTAATGTGCTGTTTTTAAAAGAATGACAAAGACTTATTTGTAACTGCTAATCTCTGTGAATCAGGTTTTTTGTTTTTGTTTTTGTTTTTAATACTGTGCAATAAACAAAACAGATTTGTCCTGGTCTTCCAGAACTTAGAGTTTGAGTTCATCAGAAGAATTTCACTGTAAATATTATAAATTTGAACTTTTCAAATACACTAATAGAATAAAATGCTGCTTTGTTTCTCATATTGTAGGTCCATATAAAATTTCACTTAGAAAAGCATTCCTTTGCTTTAAAAAATTGTTTTAAATCCCCTGGATTATGATCTATAAAGTTTCTTTTGTCATTAGCACCTGAAACTGTCAGCATTTCAAGGATGCTGTTGTTACTGTTGTGTGATTATTGACCTTTTGAAAGCAGCATTATATTTAGAAGTAAAGTAATGGAACATCCATGACAAAATAGGAAGTGAGAGGAGTATATTCAACTCTTAGGAGTTTGATTTATTTCCTCCTGTCCATTGTACTAGTAGTTACAATCACAGGCTAGAGCAGATGTATCTGGGTTGAAACCTTGGCTCCGTGATTTGATCTCTCTCGTCACAGTCTCTCCATAAAATGAGGATAATAAAGTGTCTAACTCAAGATTATTGTAAATATGAAGTGCACCAGTGCACCAATAACCTGTAGACAGTCTTAGCTCAGTGTCTGGCAGAGAAGTAAGTGTCCATAAAACTTAGCTGTTATTTTAAAATATGGTTGAGATCATACTGTATGTATTTTATATCTTTTTTCCTCATTTAACAAGTCACAACTCTTTTCTCATGTCATTAAAAATTCCACCTGTAAGGTAAATAGGAGAACATCAGGTGCCCTGTACCTCCGCCAGTATTGGCCATTCTCATTTTTTTACACCTTTATCAATTTCATGTGTGAAAAATGTCATCTCATTGTTTTGACTTCCTTTCCCCCCACAAGTACAAGCAAGGTTTCATGGTTTTCACATTGTTTTAACTGTTTGCATTTATTCTCTAGTCTTGCTTGTATAGATCTAAGAATTTCTATATTGATTTAGATAATGCTTTCTATATTTAAAGTATATGAATAATTTATTATATTTGTTAATATTTTTGCCATTTTCTATTTCATTAATTTTTGCAGTACTGGGGGTTTTTTAAAGTATATAAAATTTATTTTTCTTTAAGTTTTTGTTAGGTTTTAAGTTTATAAGGGCATTTCTCATTCTGACATCAGAGGAATGTATATTTATAATTTCTTTTAGTATTGAAAAAATTAATTTCTTAATCATCTAAAATGTAGCTTATCAGACTTTAGATGAGTCTGTAACCTAACTTTTGTGCAGACATGTTAATGGGCATTCATATTCCTTCTGGATATTGCCTGTTCATGTCTTTGACCATTTTTTTCCCTTCAGGGTTGTCTTTTTTTTTTCTTATTGATTAGCAGGAATTCTTCAGATATACAGTAGTTAATCCTTTGTTGTATGCATTACACATATTTTTTCAACTAGTTTCTTCTCACTTGTCTTTTAATTTCATTTATGGTGTTTTTATTCATATAGAACTTTAAACTTTTTATGTGGTCCCATCTTTGACTTCTTTGTAGCTTTTGAGTTTTTTTTTTCCTTTAATCTTGTTTAACAAAATCTCTACCATCCCAAGATTTTTTTTTTTAACTCTCATGTGTTTGAAATTTGTTTCTTCATATCATATTTACTCCTTTGGTTTATGTGGAATTTACTTTTTGTCTGATGTGGAGTAGAGATCTTTTTTCTAAATTGACAAGCTTTTCCTAATTTCACTTATTGACTTGTCCCTGTTTGAAATGCTGCAAGAATTTCTTTATATACGTAGGGCCTCTGGATTTGCTGGTCGATCCCCATGGTGTGTTTGTGTGTGTTTCTGCAGAATTCTATTACACAGTCCTCCTTCCCCCTGCAGCTTTATATACTATAATTTGATACTAGATAGAGCGGGGATGCCTGGTGGGCTGCCGTCTATGGGGTCGCACAGAGTCGGACACGACTGAAGTGACTTAGCAGCAGCAGCAGAGCAAATGTGCTCATTTTCAGTTTTTTCTTGGCTATTATCATGCATTTATTGTTTCAGGTGAATTTTAAAATTTATTTTGATAAGGTCTAAAAAAATTGCATTGAAATTTTGATTAGAGTTGTACTGACTTTATAGGTGAATTTGGGAAGGAGAGAGCCTCCACTGAAATCTTTTTATCAAGGAACAAACCTATTTTGGCTTTCTGCTTCTTCTGGAGTTGCTAATCTCATGCACATTTAACCTAGATGCCCATTGTGTTTTGTTTTGTATGTGATTGATGTGGTACTAGAAATTGAGAAATTTTAGGATGGTATTCTGGTGGGATCCAGGAATATTAGAATTCTCTCCAGTCCACAGCCACAGTTTTCAAATTATGGGGCTCCTAAGGCAGAGATTTATATTAAGGATTTGTACTGGCAATAAAAACCCCCAAACTTTGCCTCTTATCCTTGACTAGGACTTGAGCCCCAAACCCCAAGACGGAAGACTCCAATGAGCCCCACTGCTTCTATGTGGAGTTGCTGTTTTTCTCGATTTAGTTTAGCTTCATTTGTTTGAAACTGACCCAGGCTGTGAGATGGATGCCCTCCATCTCCCCAGTTTTTGAGCGCAGCTAGATCTTTCTCCTGTGATGTGGGCAAAGCTGGCCTGACTCATTCCTGTCAGTGCTCAGGGCCTTGTAACCAGAGAGAGCCCATTTGCCCCGGCTGACTGCTGATCTGGCCTTGGCCTCCTGCCTCTGGCCTTTTCTGCCCAAGTAGTAGGTTTAGCCCTGGCTCTCCCTTGGAGTAGCAGAAGTCCTCTCTTGAAGGCGTCTCATGCCATTTCAGTCACATGAAGACACGTAAAAGTGAGCTTGCACCTGTGTGCTGACCTTTTCATACTGATTCTGCCCAGTGGTGCAGACCTAACGCTCTCCAATCTTATCTTCTTCCTTCCTGAGAAGCAAGGAGAAGAGTGAGAGGGGCCTTCGTTTCCCACTTCTAAAGACAACATGAAAACTTAGAACCATTCTCAGAAGCATTGGTTTTCTCTTGGTTGTTGCTTTTCCCCAATCAGCCAGAGAGAGGTGGAGTAAAAACTGGCTCGCTGAGTATTGCACATAACCCATATGCTTTCTTCACTGTGCACCAACCTGCAGTGAGTGACTGAGTACTCAGGAGGCGTTCTCTTCCTTTGCTTAATGGTTCACCACACACTCTTGATAGTCCTCCCACCACTTGGGTCCTTCTCAGTTTTTTTGTTCTTTTTTACTGGCTTATCCTCCTGGACCTGCCCGTTAAATGTTGGCATACCCGGGATCAGCCCCACACCTTCTTGTCAGTCTTCTCTCCCTAGACAGTCATCTCCCTGTCCATGATTTCCCTGACAGGTGAATCCAAAATTTCTCTCTCACCTGGACCTCTCCTTTGAGCTCGAGATTGGCATATCTAATTGCCCACTGGACATCTCTGCCTGGATGTCTCAAAGGTACTATAAATTCACTGTGTTCAAGCTTTAATTCATATCTTTCCCTTGAAAATGCTGTTTCCTTATCTCAGTGAAAAGCATCCCCACCCAAACTGGTGTGCAAGTCAGAAATCTGGCAGTTTCCCTTGGCTGTCTCTTTATTCCTCTCTTCCCCCAGCAAACCCCATCAGTTACCGAGTCCAGCTGACTTTTTAAAATCTTTTTTTTTTTTTTCTGATTTGTAACCTTTTCAGTTTTGTTCTGATACATACAGAAAAGTCATTGGTCTGTGCATCTTTCTTTGACGTAGTGATTAAAAAGCATAAGCCTTGTAACAAACATTCAGGTCACTAAGTAGACAATTGTCAGCATCACAGAAAGCCCTCCTTAAAATTCCTGCTTATGAACTATACTTCTGCTCCTTCACTAGAGTGATTTCTGTCCTGACTATATATATATAAAATTTTATTTATTTGTTTTTAGCTGTGCTGCCTCTTCATTGCTGTATGGGCTTTTCTCTAGTTGCAGAGAACGGGGTTACTCTTCATTGTGGTCCGTGGGCCTCTCATTGTGGTGGCTTTTCTTGTTGCAGAGCACTGGCTCTAGGGTGTGTGGGCTTCAGTGATGCAGCTTGTGGGTTCTAGAGTGCAGGCTCAGTAGTTGTGATGCATGGGCTTAGTTGCTCTAAGGCATGTGGGGTCTTCCTAGACCAAGGATTGAACCTGTGTCTCCTGCATTGGTAGGCAGGTTCTTTACTACTGAGCCATCAGGGAAGCCCTCTGCCCTGACTCTTATGATATCATATCATAATCACTTTCTTACTTTTCTACCTAAGATTGCACCCAAATTTGGTAGTTTAGTTTTGCCTGCTTTTTCAACCTTATATAAATGGAACCATTTATTTTGTATACTTTATTCTGGCTGTTTTCACTCAACATTATTTTGTGAGATTCATCTGTGTGTGATGGAGCTGTAGTTGGTTCGTTATTATGGAATGTTCTCTTATACAGATACATCACAGTTGATTATTTTGCTCTTTTTTTTCGATAAGTTGCACCGGTTTAGATTTCTATCAGCAGTGTATGAGAATTCCTATTATTCCACGTCTTTGCCAAGCCTTGGAATTGTCAATCTGTTCAGTTAACCATTCTGGTTTATATATAATGGATTTTTGTGTGTACTCTGAGGTATATGTCATATCCAATAAGTTGCAAAAATTTTAAATGTACACCTTGAAGAATATTTTACATATGCATGTACTATATTCACATGCAAATATAGAGCATTTCCATCACTCCAGAAAGTTCTCTCATACTCCTTTGCAAAATACAGAATCTGTATTTTGATAAAACTGTTTTGACTTCTACTGGTACAAATTTGTTTTGCCTGTTCTTGAACTTCATGTCAATGGGCTCATAACAGTATGCACTCCTTTGTGTCAGACTTCTTTTGCCCAGCATAATAATGTTTATTGCAGTTTATCCAAGTTGTTGGTTTTATCAGTTGCTTAGTCCCATTTTTCATTGCTTAGTCTCATTTTCGGAGAAGGCAATGGCAACCCACCCCAGTACTCTTGCCTGGAAAATCCCATGGACGGAGGAGCCTGGTAGGCTGCAGTCCTTGGGGGCGCTAAGAGCCGGACATGACTGAGCGACTTCACTTTCACTTTTCACATTCATGCATTGGAGAAGGAAATGACAACCCACTCCAGTGTTCTTGCCTGGAGAATCCAGGGACGGGGGAACCTGGTGGGCTGCTGTCTATGGGGTCGCACAGAGTGGGACACAACTGAAGTGACTTAGCAGCAGCAGCAGCAGTCCCATTTTATGATTATCATTTTTTTTATTGACTGTTGTTTCTAAGTTTGGCTATTGTGAATTAAGCTGCTATGAACATTCTCATGCACATCTTTCTATATATACATACTCATTTCTCTTGAGTATATATTGAGGAGTGGATTTTGGGTCATCAGGCAGGCATTTAATTTGATTAGAAACTACAGAATAGTTTCCCAAAGTGGTTGTACTATTTAACACTCCTTGTTGGTTTTAATTTGCATTCCCCTGATTACTACTGTGATTGAGGAGCCTTTCGTTTATTTATTGACCGTCATCTTTTTGAAGGACTCATTAAAATCATTTGCCCATTTTCCTATCTGCTGTTCTGTCTTTTTCTTATTTGTGTGTGTGTGTGTGTATTTTCGGATACCTATATTGCAGATATCATCTTCCACTCGTGGCTTGCCTTACCTTTTTGTTTTCTTAAAGGTATTTTTGGATTAACAAATTCTCAATTTTAATATAGTTAAGTACGTCAGTCTTTTCCTTTATAATTAGAACTTTTTGTGTCCAGATGATGAAGATATATTTGCTATTGTTTTCCGTTAGGTTTTGCTATCCACAGATCAACAGTCTATGTGGGATTTTTTTAATGGTGTAAGATAGGGATCAATTTAGTTCTTTTCCTATATGAATATCCAATTACTGTTGGGTTGACCAAAGTGTTTGGGCTTTTCCCATTACATTGTACAGAAAAACCCGAACAAGGTTTTTGGCCAACCCAGTATTATTGTGGCACTGCTTTTTAAAATGTCCGCTCTCCCCTGCTCTGTAGAGTCACTTTGGTCATGAGTCAGCTGGTTGTATAGACAAGGATTTGTCTGGACCCTCCTATTCCATTTCTCTTTCGTCTGTCCTTATGCCAAAATGCCATTGCATTAAGTAGTCTATTTCAGTAGCTCTCCTGGGACCATGTAGAGTCCCTGAGACCCTTTAAGGGGTCTCTGAGGTCAAAACTGTTTTCATAGTAATAATAAGATGTTATTTGCTTTATTCACTCAACTGTCTCATGAGTGCACAGTAGGTTTTCCAGAGAATGTGACGTGTGATATTGAAGTTGAATGAATAAAGGAGCACATTTGAGAATCCAGCCATCTCCTGTTAAGCTAGATGTTGAAGAGATTTATGAAAATGTAAAACAGTGCCACTCTTCTCACTAAATGTTTTGGAAAACAGTTGTTTTTCATAAATTTATTTCTGTTAGCATGTGATAAGCTTCTTATTATTTTAAAATGAATTTTCTGTTTAGTTTCAAAGGTAAAAGATAAACTCCCATAAACTAAAGCTCTTTAGAGTCTCAATAACTTGTAAGAGTATAAGACTAAAAAAAGTTTGAGAATTACTACTCTAGTTTGATAAATTTTGATATGCAATAGATAATTCTTGGTTATTTTGGGCTCCTTGCATTTGCGTATACCTTTTAAAATCAGCTTGTAAGATTCCACAATGGTAAGTTTAGGTGCAACTGAAATCTTTATACCAATGAGTCTTCTAGTTCATGAATATTATCTCTCCATGTGTTTTGACCGTCTTTTGTTTTTTGTTTTTCTCAATAATGTTTTATAGACTTCTAGAGGTATTGCATATCTTCCTGAAAGAATTTTTGAAGAAAAAAAAGTAATTTAACAATAGACATAAAAGTCATCAGCATTATGCCATAGCTGGGCAATGTCTTTCTTTTTTTAGTGCTACATAAAATAATTGTATCTTTTTAGAAAAATTTTTATTGGAGTATACTTGATTTATAGTGTTGTG
The DNA here is from genome assembly GCF_000754665.1 of Bison bison bison. Taxonomy (NCBI): domain Eukaryota; kingdom Metazoa; phylum Chordata; class Mammalia; order Artiodactyla; family Bovidae; genus Bison; species Bison bison. Next base: position 12,713,441 of record NW_011494644.1, read on the forward strand.
TTAGTTTCATATTGAAGGTATCTTAAAGTTCATAAAATATAATCTGTAAACCCAATGTAATAATAATATCTCAAACAAGATTTTCAAAACTTGATTCTAAAGTTCATATGAAAGGACAAAAGTGGAATTTTTCATAAAAATTATGGAAAAGCCAGTGTTCATGAAGAAGGGATTAATGCTATTAGAGTCTGTGTTAAAGCAGAAGTAATTAAGAGCACCAGAGTAGACACATTACACTGGATAGAGTTGAGAGGACTGAAGTAGCCTTATTTGTAGAAATGTCAAATGTGATAAAGATGAAAACAAATTTTCAATAAATCGTATTGGGTGTACCACATCCCGGAAGTTGTTTACACTGGCGTCTACCCACCTTATGCAGGAGGAGGCGGATTCCTCTACTCCGGCCACCTGGCCCTGAGACTGTACAATGTGACTGACCGGGTCCTTCTCTACCCCATCGATGATGTTTATACTGGAATGTGCCTTCAGAAACTCGGCCTCTCTCCAGAGAGACACAAAGGCTTCAGGACATTTGATACAGAAGAGAAAAGCAGGAGTAACATTTGTTCCTATGTAGATTTGATGTTGGTACATAGTAGAAAACCTCAAGAGACGATTGATATTTGGTCTTGGTTGCAGAGTGCTCAGTTAAAATGTTGAATTATGTGCAAACTACATTTTACATAGAAATGTATCTCAAATAGTTCCCATTTGTGTTCTCTCCCATTAGAGTCATTTCTATGTAAAACCATCAAAATTGCCTTTATAGGTTGTGTCCATTTGATGGCCTCTAAACCCTTCAGTTCAGATGGTAAAGCATCTGCCTGCAATGCGGGAGACCTGGGTTCGATCCCTGGGTCGGGAAGATCCCCTGGAGAAGGAGATGGCAACCCACTCCAGTATTCTTGCCTGGAGAATCCCATGGACGGAGGAGCCTGGGGGGCTAGTCCACGGGGTCGCAAAGAGTCGGACACGACTGAGCGACTTCACTCAAACTGAGTAGCCATTTGGGGGAAAAAAAAAAAAGCTAGCTTGTGATCTCACTTTAAAAGAGAAAAACCTTGGAGAAGGAAATGGTAACCCACTCCAGTTTCTTGCCTGGGAAATCCCATGGACAGGGGATCCTGGTGGGCTACTGTCCATGGGATCGCAAAAGAGTCAGACATGACTTAACAACTAAACAACAATAACAAAACCACAAACAACTTGGTCTTCCTGCCTCTCAGAAAATAAACATTATTTTTATTTAATGAAAAAGAGAAACTTTTATTGAAATGCAGTTCACAAGAAAGTACACATATTTAAGGGATCAACTCAACAAATTTTTATGTATGTATACACAGAGTACTCACTGCCTTGATCAAGATGTAGGCTATCTCCAACACTTAGAAATTCTCCTATGTTCTTCCTAGTCAATATGACCTCCTCTAGTGATAACCACTATTCTGACCTTTGTCCATAGATTAGTTTTGCCTGGTTTTGGTCTTCACATAAACTGAATCATATGGTAAGTCTTTTGGGTCTAGTTTCTCTTGCTTAACATTATGTATGGCATTTATTTATGTTGCACATAGCAACATAATGAAAGCATTTTTAATACGTATGATTGGTGAAGAGAAAAAAGTTTGATTTAGCTAACATGTAGGGGAATAGCTACTTCCATTTTAGTAATAGTTCTTTTTTAATGTTGTGTTGAATTATTTTGTGTTAATATGTCACACTTTATTCTACTGTTGATAGAAATTTTGGTTGTTTATATTTTTGGGGGTAAAACTGCTGAGAACATTCTTATGCATGTTTGTGGGGAGAGCACAAGTGCTCATTTTCCGTTGGAACTGAGAGGAAATGCTGGGTCATAGGATATGTGTATGTTTAATTTTAGTATATATTGCCAAACAGTTTTCCAGAGTGACTCTACCAGCTTATATCCACCAGCAAAATATGAGAGTTCCATTTGCTCTGAGTGTTGTGAAACACCAGAAAGAAAAAAAAGAAAAAAGTTTATAAAGAAAAAAAGTTGATGAGTTTGCATAAAGACAGACAAAACCTGTGCATGGCAATAACTAACATAAACAAAATTAGAACTCCAAAGACATACTGGGAAAAAACTTGCCACGCATCATATTTAAGGAACTTGTTGTCGTTCATTTGCCTAGTTGTGCCGACTCTTGGTGATCCCATGGACTGCAGCACACCAGGCTTTCCTGTTCCTCACCATCTCCTGGAGTTTGCTCAGACTCATGTCCGTTGAGTCAGTGATGCCATCCAACCATCTCATCCTCTGCTGTCCCCTTGTCATCCTGCCTTCTGTCTTTCCCAGTGTCATGGTTTTTTCCAGTGAGTCGGCTTTTCGCATCAGGTGGCCAAAGTATCAGAGCCTCAGCTTCAGCATCAGTCCTTCCAATGAATATTCAGGACTAATTTCCTTTAGAATTGACTGGTTTGATCTTCTTGCAGTTCAAGGGACTCTCAAGAGTCTCCTCCAACACCACAGTTCGAAAGGATCATTTCTTCGGTGCTTAGCCTTCTTTATGGTCCAATTCTCACATCTACTCATGACTATTGGAAAAAAACATAACTTTGACTATATGGACCTTTGTCAGCCATGTAATGTCTCTGCTTTTTAATACCCTGTCTAGGTTGGTCATAGCTTTTCTTCCAAGGAGCAAGTGTCTTTTAATTTCATAGCTGCAGTCACCATCTGCACTGATTTTGGAGCCCAAGAAAATAACATCTGTCACTGTTTCCATTGTTACACCATCTATTTGCCATGAAGTAACAGAACCAGATGCCATAATTTTAGTTTTTTGAATGTTGAGATTTAAGAAGCTAATTTTCTTTCAAAAAACTGGGAGTCCATTATTTAAATCAATACAAAAAAGGCCAACAACTCAATAGACAAGTAGACACAGGACATTCAGGGGCTTCCCAGGTGGTAAAGTATCTGCCTGCCAATGTAGAAGATGCAGGAGATGCGGGTTCTATCCCTGGATCAGGAAGGTCCCCTGGAGAAGCAAATGGCAACCCACTCCAATATTCTTGCTTGGAAAATCCCATAGACAGAGGAGCCTGGCGGACTATAGTCCACAGAGTCACAGAGTCAGACACGACTTAGCAACTGAGCGTGCATGCACAGGACGTTCAAAGATGATTGAAAGTAAAAACAGTTTTTAAACAGGAAATAATTTCCAGGTTCAGTCATGATAAGAGAAAAGCAAACAAAGTATATTGAAAGCATTTTTAATAAATACGATTGGCAAAGAGAAAAATGTTTAATTTAGCTAACATGTAGGGGAATAGCTACTTCCATATAGTAACAGGATTCTAAACTATGGAGAGAAGATGGTATCCATTAAAATTAAGAATGCACATATCTCAAGAGTAGTATGGATAAGTTGTGATACATTAAACAATGAAATATTGCAGAGAGCAAGAATGAATGAATTATAGGACTTTCTTGGCAGTTCAGTGGTTAAGATTCCATGCTTCCAATGCAGGTGGCATGGGTTTGATCCCTGGTCTGGGAATTAAGATCCCACATGTCGTGTAGCCAGCAAAAAAAAAAAAAGGAATGAATGAGTTACGATTCACACATCATATAAATGATTCTCACGAACATATTATTGAGTGGAAGCTGCTGCTGCTGCTGCTAAATTGCTTCAGTCATGTCCGACTCTGTGTGACCCCATAGATGGCAGCCCACCAGGCTCCCCCATACCTGGGATTCTCCAGGCAAGAACACTGGAGTGAGTTGCCATTTCTTCCTCCAATGCATGAACCTGAAAAGTGAAAGTGAAGTCGCTCAGTCGTGTCCGGCTCTTAGCGACCCCATGGACTGCAGCCCACCAGGCTCCTCCGTCCATGGGGTTTTCCAGGCAAGAGTACTGGAGTGGGGTGCCGTTGCCTTCTCCGATTGAGTGAAAGAGCTAGACACAAAAGTTCAAAAGCAGACACAATTAATCTATGGTGTTATAAATCAGGGTAGTGTTACCCTTGATGGAGCTCACTGAAAAGGACACAAGAAGGGCTTTGAGGGCTTGTAATGTCCTGTATCTTGATGTGGGTGCTGGTTACACAGTTGTGTTTACATTGGGAAAATTCATCAAGCTATAGACCTAGGATTTGTATATTTTTCTGAATGTATGCTATACTTTAATAATAATTTTTTAAAAGTGTATAGTCATTAAGGACATACCTTTGTTTTAGCAATTCCCTTCTATGCTTGTAAGTACACACATACATAAACATACACGTTTGTATATATGGGGATGAAATAGTATGAACATATTCACTGCTGTGTTTATAACAGCAAAATTTTGGACAAAACCTATTTACCCATCAGTGGGGAGCTGGTAGAATAACTAGTGGTTATAGTCATACAATGAATTAGTAGTAGCTCTCAGAAGTTCTATGTGCACTCCTTTAGAAATATCTCTAAGATACATTAAATGCAGAGACCAAGGTGCATGAACACTATATGTAGTTTGCTGTTCTTTCCATGTGTGTATTTTTTAAGGCGTGTACATACAGACTTATATAGGGTATCTCTAGAAGAATAGAAAATATACATATATATATATATATATATATATAGGGACAGAAAAATATGTGTGTGTGTGTATACATTTTTTTTTTCCTCTTTGAGAGTGAGTGAGTGACATAATGGGAAACACTCTCCCATTATTATTTTGTGACTTTTAAATTTAAAAAAATTTAAATTGCCGCAAAATACACAAGCATAAATGTTGCCGTCTGCACCATTTTAAGCGTGCAGTTCAGGATTTACTGTTAGGTATATATACATTGTTGTGCGCCCAGCCTCCAGAGCCTTTCGTACCCAGTAAATGACTCTAAAATTTCCTATTTCCTCTTCACCTTGATCCTTAGCTGTTACCATTCTACTTTTGTTTTTTCTATGACTTTGACTACTTTGGATACCTCATAAAAGTAGAGTCATAAAGTATTTGTCTTTCTGCAGTTGGCTTATTTCACTTGGCATAACATCCTCAAAGTTCATTTAAACTATTTTTTGACCTAAGAGTTCTGTACCTTGTTCATTTATTACTTAGTTTTAAGAGATCATTAAAATAAAAAGTTACAACCATATTGTTCAAAGATGGCTAATCAGATGGTAAAAAGTTGATCCTGTGTATTACTCACCTAACCAACATTTAACACCAGTTTTGGCAGCAAAAGCACTTTATGCCCAAGTGCTATTTGAAGCTTTATCTCACCTCTTGTTTCTCCTGTTTTCGTCTGTAGGTGCCAGTCAAACTACAGGCTTATGAAGTTCTCAGTCTCTTGACCATCAGCCTGCTCAGTAGTTTTTCCCCCCGGGCTTACTGTCCAACTTTGGTCTTCTCAAAATCTACCTCCTCACCTCAGGCACAGTCTGGTTCTGTGCCAAGGGAATTGCTTTCTCTTGGCAGCTTTCTCCCCTATTTCTGACTTACCTTAAAGGGGGTTTTCGTTCTGCTAGGTGTTCAGTACTGCTTGAGATCATTAGTCTAGAGCCTTCTGTGGTAATATTGTTTCATTGGAACCTTTGACTGGGGGAATTGATGTGGAGGTAGAGGAACAAGTTGAAATGACTTTGAAGTTTATGGGAGGACTTGTCCCATTAAATAGAACAGAGGGGGACAGGCAGGTCCTAGGTGAAAGATATATGATTTGGGGAAATATTGGCTTGAGATGCTAGCCTATAAAACAGCAGGAGCTGTGATGTAGAAATGGGAATTTAGAAAATAAACTTCTCATTGTAAATATAGTGTTTGTGTATGTAGATGTATAATGAAAATACAGAAAATATATAGAATAAAAAATATTCATAAAACAATTATTCTTAACATTGAATTAACTTTTTGTGTGTGTGTGTGTGGTTACATACATATAAATGTACATATATAAACTCAAATTTCAAGATGTAGTTGAGCTTTTGCATTTTGTATTCTGCTTTCTGGTGTGTGTGTTCTATTCATGAATGAAGAAGTCCAAGGCCAGTTACATATGGTGCTTCTCTTGTGTTAAGAGTCAGCAGCAAAAGAGGTCACGAATGAAACTGTGGGGCTTGTTGAAATTACACATGGTACTATCCTGCACAGATGGAGAAGGAAATGTGGCAAGCACAGGACTTTGGAAACTTGCCTGTATTTGAGGATTCAAGAATAAATCATAATCAGAGAAGTAGAATTAAAAGAGTGTAGTGAAAAATTGAGAGTGGAGCAAATTCCAAGAAAAAATAGATTTTTTTTTAAAAAAGAGGGCTGGATGAAAACTAAGACAAAGGCTTTAGGAAATAGTAAAATCAACAGTTGATATACTATATTTTTACCATATTTATTCTGTCCAGCATTGTTTGGAATAACAAGGACTGAATTTACCTTGCTGCCTTGCTATGCTATGCTAAGTCACTTCAGTCGTGTCCGACTCTGTGCGACCCCATAGACGGCAGCCCACCAGGCTCCCCTGTCCCTGGGATTCTCCAGGCAAGAACACTGGAGTGGGTTGCCATTTCCTTCTCCAATGCATGAAAGTGAAAAGTGAAAGGGAAGTCGCTCAGTCGTGTCCCACTCTTAGCAACCCCATGGATTGCAGCCTACCAGGCTCCTCCATCCATGGGATTTTCCAGGCAAGAGTACTGGAGTGGGGTGCCATCGCCTTCTCCGTTGCTGCCTTAAGCAATTAGAATACCAGGCAATATATGAAATAACAGACAAACACAGGAATGTGATCACTGAAAGAAGGGAAGCAAATCTAAGGAGCCCCTGTGGTCGCCCCACTTTATTATCTGGAGGTAGTTTTTGGGCTGCAGAGCAGGAGTGGGGAACCCAAATAGAGCCCAGTGATCTCACTGAGTTGAGAAGACAGAGAAGTTTGAAGGGGCCAAGGCAGCTATAATTTGTGGGGCTTACAGGAGGAAGTGGCATAGAAAACACTGGAGATATGCAGAGGGGTCCCCTTGAGTCTGGCTGAGTACTGATCTGCACATGCATGCGAGGAAATCACCTGAGGCCAGAGAAAGAACCGTGCTGGAAAAATGGTGAGCTGGAACTCATCCAGGTTGGGAATGTCTGTGTTCTCACTTGCCAGAGTATGCACAGGGCATTAAAAAGGTAATGCCCTGGTAATAGGGCTCAATTAACCTTAAATTAAAGGCTGTTCTGGACCCATTCCAACAGAGCACAAAAGCAAGCCTTGGAGGATCCAACTGATTTCAAGAAACTTAACTGTACACCAGAACAAAGTCAAGCACTATTTAAAGGAGTATAGCAAAATCCAGCACCCAAAGCATAAAATTCACAATCGAATCAAAAGTTACCAGACATGCAAAGAACCAGAAACTGTGGGCTTCTCTAGGTGCGATGCGTGGGTTTAGTTGTCCCATGACATATGGGTTCTTGGTTCCCCAACCAGGGATTGATCCACGTCCCCTGCATTGGAAGGCAGGTTCTTAACCACTGGACCACCAGGGAAGTCCCTGTGTTTTTTTTTTTTTTAAGAGCAAAATTGAGACTGTGCTCTTTGTTTTCATTTAATTTTGAATTGTAAGCATTTTGACTTGTAATAAAATATTTGAAAGCAGCAGCTTTTGATGTGTGTGTAGAATTCCACTAAATGGCCAAAATGTGATTTGTTTTGTCCTGGACTGTTTCCCATGTAGGTTTTTTCAATTTGCTGTTTTAAATGCTGTGATGAGCACCCTTGTACACTTTTATGTAAACCTTTACCTCATTTGTTATTTTTCTATAACCAACCATTTTCAGGCTATATTCCTGGAGGTAGAATTGTGAAATTTATTTCTAGACAATTATAGCAATTTATGTTCCCTCTATAGCATGTAGGAATGCTGAATTAATGTCATCCTTGTCCACCTGTAATGGTAGTTAAACATTGCCTAAATGTTTAATATTAAGCATTAAAACAGTTTTTTAAATTGTAGGTAACTTGACTTCCACTCTGAAGGCTTATAAGGATACTGTTTCTCTCAAGTTCGAAAATTCTACCAGAATGTCTTTGTATTAAATTTGGCCAGAAGACAAAATTGTACATTTATTTTTCCTTCCCCTTGTTCCTCCTCTTCCTTCTTTTCTTCCTTTCTCCATTCTTCAGCAGTATATTGTTTTCATTTCTTTGGTTATTGCTTCAGCCTCATTTGTTCTAGAAGATGAACTTTTCCATGTCTATCTTGTTCACTATTGTTTCCTCACTGCCTGACTATATTATACCGTATGCTCAATAAATTTGTAGAATAATGAACTCTTTTCCTTTCTACAGCTCTTATTGGTAAAAGTTGATCTGTATAATATTTCTAACTTTTAAATTTCATTGATCGTTTTGTCCTTTTGATTAGAGTTGTGGGGTAATTTGCCCATTTGTGTTATCATGTCACTAATTTTCATTTGGTAATACTTCATCTGCTGTTCACTGCTTCTATTGCTATTTCGAATTTGGCAGATCATGTTTTTCATCTCAGAAAATCTTTTCATTTCTGTGAAGTTGTTCCTCATCTTAGATTATTCTCACTTCATGATTATTTACATATGTGGAATTCTTTTAAATTCTTTTAAAACATTAAATTTTCACCTCAATTTATACCAGCCTTTTGAGACTCTTAGCTTTTTATATCTTTTTATTCCCTCTAGGGAATTTAAACCAGTAGGAAATAAAAGAAAATGGAGTATCCATCTGTTGATTAGTTTTGTCATTTGTTTCTTTACCTCAACCACTTCAACACACAATTTAAATGTGGTATCACAAGATACTTAGTAGTAGAAATTTAGGCTGAAGGGTTACTAGCAAATAGTGCTATGTGGGACTATTCTAGAACTTCTTGAGCTATTTTTTGAGACTTCCAAAGGTAGAGAGCTGAATCAAAGAAACAGGTAATCAAAGAAAGTTTGAACATAAACTACCTATTTTTAAGAAGACCACAAATTCAGAAAAATTCAGAACTCGAAAGAGTTGAAATTATTCCTTTCTTAATTACATACACTTTGGAATTTGACCTTGGGAACTCAGAAATGAATAAATAAGAGTTCCTGTCCCCCAGGAGTCCATCGTCTGTGTCTTAAATTAGACAGAATTGTGGTGGTGGAGGTATGTACCGGATGGTGAAGGAGCTCCATAGTTTGGTCTCCGTTTTCTTCTGAGAGAAGCCAGGAGACATGCAGAGTGAAAGAGGTTTCAGATTGCATTTTGGAGTAATAGACTTTAACCTGGGATGAGTGAAAAAATTACAAATTAAGATTAAAAAAATTTTTTTTCTTAGTATGCCTCACGTAAGGGTAGAAAATGACAGTAAAATTGACTCAAGGTAATTTGAAGGAGAATTTGAAGCACTTGTCAAGCAACAGGTGCTTGACAAACTCAGATTTGTATATATAACTACTTGAATCCTCGTTACTTTGCATGTTTAATGTGAAATTAATTGCTAAAGCCTCAAGTTAGAATGGAAGTTTAAAATGTTTTTCCTCATACCTGAAAACTATTCCTGGTAGCAGTATTTCTAATGATCTCAGGCATCCTCTTTCCCAATCCTGATAACTGTCTGGAAAGAATGGCTTTGCTTTCACATTACAGAATGACCCTCAGTAGACTTCCTGGTGTTTCATTTTGATTACTGGCAACATACACCACTGTGAACACTACTGGTTTTGTGTTTTGTATTTTAATTGTGGTGGAAAGGTCTAATATTTTCATCAATGTTAGCTAGGCTAATGATCTACCAATCTCTGAACCAGGTGTTTAGTTAGTTTTCAAATTCAAATTCACTTAAACTTCAGGGAGTCTGAGATTAAAATCAGAACACTTCGATATTTCCAAAGACAATTTTGTTCAGCTTATTACGCTAAACTGGATAGGTTTTGTTCTTTGGAGAATCTTCCTTGTCCCCCCACCCCACCATCAGAGACATCAGTTTCAATGGATTTTGGATTAAATATGGAAATGTGCTCTAGTCCATGCTTTCATTATTTATTGTGAAAACAAGCAATATGTCAGGCCTAATAACTCCTCTGCTACCTGGGGTCTATGAGTACTTTTCACATAAATACCCACAGCTGGTTAAAATATTTTCCTCTACCCATCAGATTTCAAGATATTTAAAAATTTATGTTTACTTTAGGTGTTTGCAAAATCTCAATAAATGTATGTTCAGAATTTACATGAATTTACTCTGTTGACACTCAGGACACAAGTATCTATTCAAAGTTAGCTCAATGTTTTGCGAACTGTGGTGAAGGAAGAGTGAGATTTCCAGTCAATTATGGACCAATATTTGTGCAAAGTGAATTATTAAAAAATAGGTGAAAACAACAAAACAACAAACATGCTAAATACAAGCTCATGTAGTTTAATCATCTTACAAAATTATACTTTAATGATTAAGCAGTAAATAACAGAATACAAAGAGTTACAAAAAGTTAAAAAAAATACAAAGAGTTTACAAAAAGTAAAAAAAAAACAAACTATACCTGTGTAGTCAGTGTGGTGAATTTCTCTGTTACGTTCTTAATGTAATTTTGTAGTTGTAACTTTAAAAAGTTATGCAATAGCAATTAGGTATTCTAAATACCTAACATACATCTTGAACAAACACTGTTTTATCAATATTTAAAGTTTTTTAAAAAATTTTTATTTATTGTCTTTGGCTGAGCTGTCTTCATTGCTGCATGTGGGTTTTCTCTAGTTGTGGCCAGCAGGGGCTACTCTGTAGTTGTGGTACGTGGGCTTCTCGTTACAGTGGCTTCTCTTGTTGCAGAGCACAGACTCTAGGGTGAATGGGCTCAGTGGTTGGGGCACACGGGCTTAGTTGCCCCGTGGCATGTGGGATCAACCCTTCCCAGGCCAGGGGTTGGATCCATGTTCTTAAATTGGCAGGTGGATTCTTAACCACTGGACCACCAGAGAAGTCCAGTGTTTAAAGTTTTAATGTGATAAGCTCACTTCTTGCTTGTTAACTTATCTAGGTTGAAGACAGCACTACTTTCAGGTAATAACATATAGCTAATCTGTTGTGCTTTGGTTTAACAATACTCAAGTAGAGAAACCATCTTTACTGAGTTATGTTGATGGGACTGGAAGAGATACTGAAGGCAATGTCGTCAAGCTCAGGATATTCATTTAGAATTTCATCCAAAAACAAGTGCTGTAATCTCAAATTTATCCTTTACCATTCAAGAGTAGCCAATTCCAGTAGTTTAGGTGAACAGTTAAATTGTATTTAAATGAAAGAAATAGGTTTAGTTCTATTACATTTACTATCTATGGATGCTATTGGGTTGGAAAATTAAATTTCAAAATTTCATTGGAAAGTGTGGATTGAGGCAATATTTCCAAGCAAATATCTTTGATGTAATTGTTCATTTGTCTTTTAACAATTGTGTTTAGCGTTTTAGACTTGCAATCCAAAGTGCAAGAATAGGAAGCCTCTAAAACCAACATTTATCGAGAAAATATTGAATTTGTGCTTTTGTTAGCCTAATTAAGTGCTCTTTCTTTCAGAAAATTCTTTTGGCTCTAAGCTTATTTTTGTGTATTTTTGTAAGTGTTGTTCAGTCACTAAGTCACTCTCTGAGATGGCACTCTCTGAGAGCCCATGGGCTGGAGCAAGTCAGGCTTCCCTGTTGACATTCCACTATCTCCCAGAGTTTGCTCAAGTTCACGTCCATTGAGTCGGTGATGCTATCTAACCATCTCATCCTCTGCTGCCCTCTTCTCCTTTTGCCTTCAATCTTTCCCAGCATCAGGGTCTTTTCTAATGAGCTGGCTCTTCACCGACTTTGTGAGTGCTCCTTAAATTTTGGTATTTTTGTTGCTCCATCAACTAGTATATCTCTGCAGTTAACACACATGATGATAACACTTTACCATCAGTTATGGCTACAAATTGATGATATGGGGCTTCCCTGGTGGCTCAGATGGTAAAGAATCCATCTATAATGCAGAAGACCTGGATTCGATCCCTGGGTTGGGAGTATCTCCTGGAGAAGGGAATGGCTACCCACTCCAGTATTCTGGCCTGGAGAATTCCATGGACAGAGAAGCCTAGCAGGCTACAGTCCGTGGGGTTACTAAGAGTCGAACACAACTGAGTGACTTGAAAAAAAGGCTACAGAACTGAACTCAGTATATAAGGGATCATACTCCTGAGTGAAAGAAGGCCTCTTTTGATCTACATCTGTTTGGAATCACTTCCTTTACCCTCATTTGCTTTGCAGATATGGCACATTCAGAAAAGATGTGTCTTTTCCACTAAAACGTTGCTGAAAAATCTACTGAAGCTTGTTCATCCACATGTAAATTCGGTTCAAAAATCATATAAATTTCACTTCTCTCATTTAGCTAGTGATATTATAATTTAAAAAGCATGATTAAGAATAAACGGCTATAAAATTAACTAGTTATAAAAATGAGTAAACTTGTGTATTTTCTCAGGTTTTTATAAATCTTTTAGATAGTTGACAAAGTAACCTTAAAGTGTCATATGAAACTTTGTTATACTGTGCTTCACTAGTGCATATCATGCCAGATGCAATTCGTCACCTAAGTCTGATAACACTTGGATCTGTCTGTATTTTCTTCATCAAGACAAATCCACTAATCATGTACTTTGATGTCATGGCAATGTCAAATGTCTATAAAAATTTCTAAGTGCTTACTTTCAGTTTCTAAACTGATCTCATCACAGATCCATAGCAGATACTTCATAGACCATCACTGATGTGTGACCCATGCTTTCAGTAGCAGTGGACCTCTAGTAGAGTTGTAGGCTTTATGTGCACTGATACTTAAATCTGTCGGAAATAACCAGCTTCATTGCATCTTTTTAAAGATTTACTTGATACCCATTACATGGCACAACAGAGCCTATTATGCACTGAATGTGCTTAGTTGCTCGGCTGTGTCTGACTCTTTGTGATTTTATGGACTGTAGCCTGCCAGGCTCCTCTGTCCATGGGATTCTCCAGACAAGAACACTGGAACAGGTAGCCATACCCTTCTTCAGGGGATTTTCCTGACCCAGGGACTAAGCCTGAGTCCCCTGCATTGCATGCAGATTCTTTACCAACTGAGCCACCAGGGAAGCCCTGTCACACACTGTTGAGGTATGATTCCATAATAAGGTAATATTAAGGCAAGAAACCCTGTACTTTATATTTAGTGTTATTATAATTTTCAAATATTTGCAGTGCTTTCATGAAAAAATGTGCAGGCATCTGTTGTTTTAACTGGAATTTCAGAACACTTAAAAGTAGATATGAGCTGTTTTCTTGGCTGTGCTGGGTCTTCTTTGCTGCGCATGGGCTTTCTGTAACTGCGGTGTGTGGGCCTCTCATTGCGGTGGCTTCTCTTTATGCGGAGCACAGGCTCAGTAGTTGTGGCTCATGGGCTTAGTTGCCCCGTGGCGTGTGGGATCTTTCTGGACCAGAGATCAAACCCAAGTCCCCTTCATTAGCAGGCAGATTCTTAACCACTGGACCACCAGGGAAGTCCTGTGAGCTGTTTATAAGGCATGAATGTGCAGATGTAACTTCTTAATGTTGGTGGAGCTGTCAGGTACTGTTTCTTCCCCAAAAAGCCATCAAGAACCACTGTGTGGTATAACCTGTGGCTCTTCCCAAGATCACAGTGCTTACAGCTGACCCTTTTTAGTGCATACTTAACCCCCATGTTTCTGAACTGGTGCCATCAGATGTGTTCTGATTTATGTGATCGATAAGAATGTGTGATGAAATGGGGGAGAATAACCCACCATTTTATTACAAGAATTTTCAAGCGTTCAGAAAATGTTAAAGAATTTGAGTGCCTGTATACCCACCACTTAGATTCTTCCATTAACATTTTACTATACTTGTATTTATTACATGCCTGTACAAATGTCTACACTTATATCCAGCCATCACTAAAACCTTTCTCCTGAAAACTTCCACATACACGTCATTAACTGGAATTCATTGTTTGTTTACAGTCTGTTTTCTTTTGAGCTAAAATACACATACAATGAAACACAGATTTCAAATGGATATTCTCTGAATTTTGACAAATGTATATGTCTATGTAAGTCAAATCTGTCAAGATATACGGCAGTTGTGTTCATTTAGCGGCGGTTTTGCCTCCAAGGGGAGATTTGACAGTTTCTGGAGTTATTTTTGGTTGTCCAAGCTGGGTGGCGTAGTGCTGACATCTAGTGGGTAGAGTCCACTCACAATTCTTTGTCAGGAGTGCCCCGTTTGAGAAATCATGTAGAGCATTACCCCAGCCCTGGAAAGTTTCATCATGTCTCTGGCCAGTCAACCCCTACCCTCACCCCCAACATTCCAGAGATAACCATTGGGGTGGGTGTTTTTTTTTCCTTACTATAGTTTTACTTGTTCTAGAATATCAATATAAATGGGACCAAACATTATATACTTCACAGCAGTCTTGCCTTAAAATAATAACACAAAACTGCCTCAAGGGAGGCAGTTTTTTCCCCCATTAACTATAAAAGAAATCTTTTGTAGGATTTCACATAAAGGATGCAGAAATATATAGACAGTATTCGCAGCAACATGCCCGTAAGAAACAAATTACAGGTGTTCCCTCAGTATACGGAGGGGATTGGCTCCAGGACCTACCATAGACTGTAAAACCCACAGATGCTCAAGTCCCTCTGTCAGCCCTTTGCAGTCATGCTTCCACATTCTAAGATTCAACCAATCTCAGATCATGTGGTACTCTATGTATTTATTGAAAAAATGTCTGCATATAAACCTGCATAGTTTAAAACTATGTTGTTCAGGGGTCAGTTGTAAAGGAGTTCACATGACTGTTCCTTCAGACATAATGCCAACGTGAAACTCAGTGCAAGCAGCTTTACATAGAGATAATACTGCCCAAAGACATAGGTTTCTAATAGTCCAGTTTGATTTCAAATTAAAACCCTTAGATGAATGTTTGGGATGATCTTCAGATACTCCCCATGAAGGCTACTTTGTTCAGCAGGATTTGACAAGACATGTACAGCATCCATTTCAAGGTATATACACAGTGTAGACAACATGATGCCAGTTAAGGGGAAATCTACCAGCTTTGGAGAACAAATAAGAAACTTGCCTCACATTTAATGTTACCTATACATTATTTTCCTTGAAGGTAGTATTTGAGAATATCTGAAGGCAAAGAAAGGTTTAAAAACCCAAATAACACTGTTGTTCCACTCTAACAGAAGCTCAGATCTCCAAGTTAACTACCACTTTCATCCTTGGCGGCTCTGATGACTAACAGTCATGTTTATTAGTCACTGATTGATGAATTGATTCATTTATGTCCGAAGTCACTTGGTGATGTCATTGTCTCATGAATTTGAATGTCATGTATGTGCTGCTGCTGCTGCTAAGTCGTGTCCAACTCTGTGCAACCCCATAGAGAGCAGCCCACCAGGCTCCCGTCCCTGGGATTCTCCAGGCAAGAATACTGGAGTGGGTTGCCATTTCCTTCTCCAGTGCATGAAAGTGAAAAGTGAAAGTGAAGTCGCTCAGTGGTAAATAACCCACCTGCCAATGTAGGTGACCAAAGAGACACGGTTTGATCCCTGGATCAGGAAGATCCCTTGGAGAAGGGCATGGCAACCCACTCCAGTAGTCTTGCCTGAAGAATCCCATGGACAGAGGATCCTGGTAGGCTACAGTCCATGGGATCACAAGGAGTCGCGACCCCATGGAAGAGTACTGGAGTGGGTTGCCATTGCCTTCTCCGTGTATGTGCTGACATCTCCCAAATTCCTTAAACTATAAAGGCATAAGTCCAATTGCCTACCTGACGTCTCCACTTGGATATATAAAAGGCAATTCAAACTTGATGTTTCCAGAACTGAAGTCTCTCTCTGATTATTTCCCTAAAGCCTTCTCTTTCACATCTCAGAAAATAGCCTAAGTTATTTTTCCTAATAGCCTTGAGCTTTCTAGCAGCTCAAGTCAAAAGCTTGGTATCACCTTAGACCATTTTTATTGCACACTGCACATCCAACCAACTCTTTATTCATTTAGGTCATGCTGCATGGCTTGTGGGATCTTAGTTCCCCAACCAGGGCTGGAACCTGGACCCTCGGGTTCAGGGACAATATTGGAGTCTTAACCACTGGACCGCCAGGGAATTCCCTGAAGAACTCATTTTAGTGTGGGTCTTCTAGTGAACATGTTTAGGTTTTATTCATCTCAGAAAGTATTTTCCCTTCATTTTCAAATAATATTTAGACTAGATATAGAATTGTAAGTTGGCAGTTCATTGTCTTTTAGCTTCCCTTTCTGTTGGTGTTGCAGTCAGTCTTACTGTTGCTGATTTAAGAGTACTGTGTCTGTTTCTCCCTCTTCTGTGGCTGCTTCTTTCATTTTCTGGAGTTTTATTATAATATTCCTGCATGTGTTTTTCTTTAAATGTCCTGCTTGGAATTCAGCACCTCTTGACTCTGGCTTAGTATCCATCTTCAGTTTTGGAAGATTCTTAACAATTATCTATTACTTCAAATATTGCTTCTGTCCCACTTTCTCCTCTGTCTCTGGTGACAGCAAAGTAGAAGGTTTGATCATGGGGACGGACAACTGACTTGGGGTTGCTGAATGGGTAGTTGATGTGGTGGGATGATTCACCTATGTGGTGTCCAAGTCTCTTAAAAAGATGATAGGAGTTGGGGAAGAGAGAAAGACTATGAACCAGGAGCCAAAGCCTCCCTTGATTATAAGGCTGTGAGAGTACAACCATCCATATGATTATAAGGTTGGTGGGTGGGAATGGCTGGGCTTGTATATTGAAACACAACTGCAAGGAGCAGGGAGTTTTGGAAGAGGGAAAGAGAAGCAAAGCCCTGAAAGCAAAAATTAGAAGAAAGGAGTGTATTTTCCTTCCTGGCTGTAACAAATGAATATGAGACAAAACGAAGTCAGCATTTGAATGGGCTGTAAAGGAATTTGTGTTGTCAGAGAAGAGCTAAAGAAGGCAGAAAAGGCTCTTCTAAAAGTTAATGAACAGAATTTCAGAAGACATAATTTGAGAGGTTTGGGAGGTAGGGGAGAAGAATGAGAAATTAGATTTTAATGGGAAGTAAAAGCAGTGTGAGATTAATGTGATGATTTAGGATGTTTGACCTGGCACTGACAGGTACAAGAGGCATAGTGAGAAGGGTCCTGAGAGTTTCTAAAGATGGGCTATCACATTTTTCCTCCTGATTATGAAGGTTTCCCCTTCAGGTATGGAGAAGTGAGATGGTTCTTAATATATCAGTTCTTCTGAGCTTTTTGGATAGGGTGACTTAGCCAGGGCAGGCTTCCCAGTACAGAGTCAGTGTGCTAATATTTTCATATGTGGCTCACTGAGGCTGGAAATAGTAGCTTCTCAGAGAAGGGGTTTTCAGGGTTTTGAGATTTTGAAACCCAAAGCCAGGGCCTTGACTATGACCAGTGAAAGCCAGACCCTTGGCTTTGACCAATGCACCGAGCTAAATACTAATTGTGAGATGTCTGGCAGCCTCACGATTGGTATTTTTCTTTTTCTGGTTAGTCTTTACCCTCTGTTAAGCTGGACAATTTATCTTTACATTCAATAACTGTATGATCTTTATCAGTAGTGATGTTATTCTAGTTAAATGCAAAGATTGGCTTTTTCTTCTTTTTACAGTAGGTCCTTGTTGGTTATCTGTTTTAAATATAGCAGTGTGAATGCGTCAGTCCCAAACAATTTATCCCACAGCCCCCTTCCTCCTGGTAGCCATAATTTCATTCTCTAAATCTGTATGTTCCTATCTTGTAAATAAGTTCATTTATATTATATAATAAGTTCATATATTATATATGTATGTATATGTATATTTAGTTTACAGTATTTAGTATGCAGTATATGTATACATACATAGTGTATGTATATATACACACACACATATAGTATATGTGTATATGTATGTATATATATACATGTATTTAGTATACAGTGTATGTATACATATATGTATATTTAGAGTACAGTATTTGTCTTTTTCTGTGGCTGACTTTTTCTTTAAGGGCCAGATAGCAATTATTTTAGATTTTATGGGCCACGTGATCTCTGTAGCAAGAGATAGTACAGATGAGAGTGGTCATGTTCTAATTAAATTTTATTTACAAAAACAGGCAATGGGACTGAATTTGGCCCTTGAGTTGTAGTCTTCCAGCCTTTGGGCAAATGAAACCCTTAAGGATATTTTTCATTGAAACCACTGTCACTTTGACAGTACACTTTAGTAAATTTTTTGTGCCATGTGGTCTTCAAATTTTGTGAAAATCTATCTAGTGATTTTTGCAAATGTGGTAACAGACAAATGTTCAACTGCTTAGTTTTATTTATATGAATTTGCTGGGTGGTGATTGACAGCTGTACCTACCCATGATTCTTAAGTCATTGTTAATCACTAGCTTAATTGCCAACTCTAGGAAGTATTTTTTACTCTGTATTTTGCTAATCTTTTCCTCACGGTTTGATACTGAATATTGTATTTTCTGTAAATCCTGTCTTCCTGTAACTGCGCTCCCCTGGTTCTCCTACCACTCTTGCCCATTTTTAGTCACCCTCATGGATTTCTTCTCTATGCTCTTTTTTTCTGACTGCTCTCCCTGAGCTCTCTTACTTGTGGCTGTGGTTTTTTAGAGCCATATTTCTAAACCCACATTTTAGACCAGTTTATAAACCTTCAGATTTTTACTTTTGGCTGCTTATTAACTGTAATTATCTGTGTAACTCTGAGGTACGTGAAAACTCAGAATGTCAGAACTAAACTCAGTTCTCCGTCGTTCTCACTCCTGTGTTTGTCTTATAAAGAGCCTCACTGTCTACCCAGTCATCCTGGCAACTTGGTAGTCAGTCATCCTTTCCCCATAATTCAGTACATTATCAAATCCTCTCCATTGTACTTCCTGACTATCTTTTGGATCCATCTTCAGTGCTCTGAGTCCTAGTTCACACCATATTTCCCCTAAATTATTATAGTGGTTTGCTAATTGGCCTTACTCTCTTCAGTTCTGACCCCTTTGATCTTTGATTGGTGCTGTATACCAATGCCATACTCCCTTGTTAACCCTCCCAGACAGAATTAAACCCTCTTCATCTAGGTACATAGTTACTTTATAGTGTTTTATTACTTTGCATTATGTTTCTGGATGTCATTTTTCTCTCTATTCTTGAGTATTTATGTATTTATTTAGCTGTGCCAGGTCTTAGTTGCGGAATGTGAACTCCCACTTGTGGCACGTGGGGTCTAGTTCCCTGACCAAGGATCAAACCCAGGCTTCGTGTATTGGGAACGTGGAGTCTTAGCCACTGGACCACCAGGAAAGTCTCTCTGTTCTTTAAGATGAAGCTTCTTGAGGGTATGGACTGTGCTTCATGCATTTATATGTCTAACTTCACACCCTCTGCTGCTTCAAACACCTGCTGCTTGGCATATATGTATTTGATAAAATTTGAGTTAGTGAATTTTAGATTTCCAGATAAACATAATGGATTTTATGCACGTGTTTATCTCTATACCCTCAGAGAATTCCAAGGAAAGGAGAGTAAAGGAATAAAAGAAATTATATAAAACCACAAGGACAGAAAGAATGGGATAGTAGACATAGCTGTAAGAACACTAGCAGCCAGGCAGCTTCACCATATCCTTACTAGCAATAGGAAACTGGGAGGATTTTTAAAAAAATGTTTCCTAAACATATTAGGAAAAAAATGTTTCTTTAGAAAAAAAAATTCCTCCAGTCTCCTACTGCTTGTAAGGATATGGTGAAGATGCTGGGCAGCCTGGCATGCTGCAGTCCATGAGGTTGCAAAGAGTCGGACACGACTTTGTGACTGAACAACAATGATATGATTAATTCTGTATTTTATAACCCAGCTATAGTAACATCTCATGTTGATAAAATCATACCCAATAATAGAAATTCCATGCTTCCCTGATGGCTCAGATGGTAAAGAGTTTCCCTTTTTACAGGAGACACTGGTTATATCCCTGGATAGGGAAAATCCCCTGGAGAAGGGAATGACTACCCACTCCAGTATTCTTGAGCTTCCTTGCTGAACTCAGATGATAAAGAATCCGCCTGCAAGTCAGGAGACCTGGATTCGATCCCTGAGTCAAGAAGATCCCCTGGAGTAGGAAATGGCAACCACTCCTGTATTCTTAACTGGAGAATTCCCATGGACAGAGGAGCCTGGTGGGCTACAGTCCATGGGGGTCACAAAGAGTCAGACATGACTGAGCAACTAAACAATAACAATCTTGAAATTAGTGTGTGTTCTCCAGTTGCATTATTTTTAAAAAATATTTTGACTTTTTCTAGTTCTAAATTTTTGTCGCTATCTATAAAAAAATCTCACTGTTATTATTATTTTTATTAGAATTGAGTTGAATCTGCATTAATGTCTGAACAGAATTAGTGTCCTAACCGTTTTGAGTCTTCCAGTCTTTCTCCGTCTATGTAGGTCTTCTTTATATCATAACTTTTCAGCATGTGAAAGTCGCTCAGTCATGTCTGACTCTTTGTGACCCCATGGACTATAGTCCATGGAATTCTCCACGCCAGAATACTGGAGTGGGTAGCCTTTCCCTTCTCCAGGGGATCTTCCCAACCCAGGGATCCAACCCAGGTTTCCTGCATTGCAGGTGGATTCTTTACCAGATGAGCCACAAGGGAAGGTCTTCTTTATTTTATCATAATTTTCAGCATACAGGTACTATTAATACATGTACATTGTAGGTTTGTACCTATGTACTTTATTTTTGTGTATGTACTATTGTAGGTGATCATTTTAAATGTTTTATTTCCAATAATTAATTTCTAGTATATAGAAATACAGGCTTCTTACTTAATGAGTAAAGAACCTGCCTGCAATGCAGGAGATGCTGGAGATAAGACTTCAGTTCCTGGGTCGGCAAGATCCCCTGGAGGAGGGCATAGCAACTCACTCCAGTATTCCTACCTGGGGAATCCCCATGGACAGAGGAGCCTGGTGGGTCATGATGTGTTATCCTTCATGTATTTTGCTGGATAGAATTTACAGTGTTTTGTTGAGGATCTTTGAGTCTGTTTTCAGGAGTGTAGTGGTTTTTTGGTTTGTTTTAATGTTATTGTCTGGCTTTGATATCACGGAATCCCCATGGACAGAGGAGCCTGGCGGGCTACAGTCCATAGGTCGAAAAGTCGGACGTGACTGAAGTGACTGAGCACAGCACAGCACGGTGTATAGAAATACAGTTGATTTTTTTTATTTTGATCTTGTGTTGTATAACCTCATAAACTTACTCACCTGTTAATTCTAGGAATTTCCTTTAGTAGACTCCTGATATGGAAATAAATGAAGACCATCCAAAAAAAAGTAGGGCATCAGCCACCATTTCTTGCATTTGGCACAGAATCAGAAGGAAATCTAAAAGGAGAGTATGAAAACTTTTATAATGAACCTGAAGGGAAAGCTTCAGGTTGCCTTAATTGGAAGTTGTTGGCATGAGGAAGCTGGAAGCGGGCCTAACTAGAAGTAGGGCATCCTGTGTGGTTGGTGGGGGGAGCTTATTTGACTTTGGTTGGTCCTAAATTGGAAGTGGGGGCAAAAGTTAGGGAAGCTGGCAGTTATTGATCAAGGCCTGGCAGTTTGGAATTAGTTGCTACAGAAGCTGCGGTCTGCCTTCCTGGACTGGTTGTTGCAGAGGGTGTGGGTCAAGGTTGTTTTTGGATGTGATCTGGCTGTTGTCCTTTTGTATATTCAGTCTCTCACTTGGGATTTTCTATGGAGACAATCACGTGGTCTTGCAAATAGAGTTTTATTTCTTCCTTTCTAATTGGTATGCCTTTATTTTCTTCCCTAATTGTACCAGCTAGGACTTCCAGTACAGTGTTGAATACGAGTGGTGCAAGCAGACATCTTTTTTTTCTTTTTTTCCCTTTGAGAGCAGATGTCTTTGATTTTGTTCCTAGTCTTAGGGGAAAAAATTTAGTCTTTCCTCATTGAATGTGATGTTAGCTGTAGGTTTTATGTAGGTGACTTTTATTAGATAAACGAAAATCCCTTCTCTTCCTAGTTTGTTAGGCATTTTAAAAATCACGAACGGGAGACTTCCTGGTGGTCCAGTGTTCAAGACTCCGCACTTCCAATGTAGGGCACAAGGGTTCCATCCTTGGTTGGGGAACTAAGACCCCTCATGTCACACAGCATGGCCAAAAAATACGTAAAATAAGAATGATAAAATAATTGTTTAAAAAATGATGAGTGGATGTTGTGTTTTGTCAAGTGCATTATCTGCATCTACTGAGATCATCATGTGGTTTTTCCCTTTAGTCTGTTAATGTGATGAATCACACTGATAGATTTTTGAATGTTGAACTAGCTTTCCATTCTCACAATTCATCCCCTTTGGACATGATGTGTTATCCTTCATGTATTTTGCTGGATTGAATTTACAGTGTTTTGTTGAGGATCTTTGAGTCTGTTTTCAGGAGTGTAGTGGTTTTTTGGTTTGTTTGTTGTGATGTTATTGTCTGGCTTTGATATCACAGTAATTCTGGTCTCATAAAATGATTGAGTTGAGAACTGTTGCACCTTCTACTCTTTTCTGGAAGAGATTGTATAGAATTGGTGCTGATATAATATTGGTATTATATATGGTAGAATTTCTATATATATATAGTGCAGCCATCTAGATGTGGAGAGTTAAGTTGTCAAATTTATAGGCATAGAGTAGTTTGTAGCATCCTTTTAGTGTCTGTACCTTGTAGATACGTGTGTGTGTGCTCAGTCACACAGTTGTGTCCAGCTCTTGCAACACCCTGAACTATAGCCTGCCAGGCCTCTGTCCGTGGAATTTTCTAGGCAAGAATACTGAAGTGGGTTGCCATTTCCTCGTCCAGGGGATCTTCCCAATGCAGGGATCAAACCTGCATCTCTTGAATCTCCTGAATTGGTAGGCAGATTCTTTACCACTGAGCCATCTGGGAAGCCCCTATAATGATATATACTCTCTTTCATTTCTGGTTTTGATGCTCTGTGTGTGTGTGTGTGTGTGGCCACAGCACACAAATTGTGGGATCTTAATTCCCCAGCAAGGGATCAAACCCAGGCCCTTGGCAGTGAAAGCACCGAGTCCTAACTACTGACCTGCCAGAGAACTCCTTGATATTGATATTTTTAATCTTCTCTCTCTTTCTTTTTCTCTTTGTCAAGTATAGCTAGAGATTTATCAATTTTATTGATCATTTCAAAGAACCAGCTGAGCCACAAGGGAATTCCAAGAATACTGGAGTGGGTAGCCTATCCCTTCTCCAGTGGATCCTCCTGACCTAGGAATCAAACCAGAGTCTTCTGCATTGCAGGTGGATTCTTTACCAACTGAGCTACCAGCTTTTTATTCCATTTATTGTTTTTCTGTATCAATTTCATTGATTTCTGATCTAATCTCATTTTCCCCTTCCTCTTTTAGTTTTTATTTGTTTACTTATGGCTCCGTTGGGTCTGAGTTACAGCACCGTTCATTGCAGCGTGCATGATCTTTGATTGTGGTGCCCAGGCTGTTTGTTGTGGACCATGGGCTTCTCTCTAATTGCAGCTCTCAGGCTCTAGAGCACACATGCTCTGTAGTTGCAGCTGGCATGTTTAGTTGCCCCATAGCATGTGGGATCTTAGTTCCCTAGTTCAGTTCAGTTCAGTTCAGTCGCTCAGTCATGTCCGACTCTTTGCGACTCCATGAATCGCAGCACGCCAGGCCTCCCTGTCCATCACCAACTCCCGGAGCTTACTCAAACTCATGTCCATCGAGTCGGTGATGCCATCCAGCCATCTCATCCTCTGTCGTCCCCTTCTCCTCCTGCCCCCAGTCCCTCCCAGCATCAGGGTCTTTTCCAAAGAGTCAACTCTTTGCATGAGGTGGCCAAAGTACTGGAGTTTCAGCTTTAGCATCAGTCGTTCCAATGAACCAACGATCAAATCAGAGTCCCCTGCATTGGAAGGTGGATTCTTAAGCACTGGACCACCCGGGAAATCCCCTTTACCATTTTTTTTTAATTAAAATTTTGTTTTGGTTTTGCTGGGTCTTCATTGCTGCGCATAGTCTTTCTCGAGTTATGACGAGCAGGGGCTACTCTTTGTTGCAGTCCACGGGCTTCTTATTGCATGGCCTCTTTTGTTGTGGAGCACAGGGTCTAGGCACAGGGGCTGCAGCACGTAGGCTTAGTAGTTGTAGCTCAAGGGCTTTAGAGCACGGGCTCAGTAGTTGTGCACTCAGGCTAAGTTGCTCCTTGGCATGTGGAATCTTCCTGGACCAGGAATTGAACCCATATCCGCTGCTCTGGTAGGTGGATTCCCATCCACTGTATCCCCCAATATTGGATAATTTCTATTAATCTTTCAGCTCACTGAATCTTCCCCTTTGCCATCTTCATTCTGCTTTTGACCTCCTCTAGTGGAACAGACTGGTTCCATATAGGAAAAGGAGTACGTCAAGGCTGTATATTGTCATCCTGCTTATTTAACTTCTATGCAGAGTACGTCATGAGAAACACTGGGCTGGAAGAAACACAAGCTGGAATCAAGATTGCTGGGAGAAATATCAGTAACCTCAGATATGCAGATGACACCACCCTTATGGCAGAAAATGAAGAGGAACTCAAAAGCCTCTTGATGAAAGTGAAAGTGGAGAGTGAAAAAGTTGGCTTAAAGCTCAACATTCAGAAAACGAAGATCATGGCATCCAGTCCCATCACTTCATGGGAAATAGATGGGGAAACAGTGGAAACAGTGTCAGACTTTTACTTTTTGAGGGCTCCAAAATCACTGCAGATGGTGACTGCAGCCATGAAATTAAAAGACACTTACTCCTTGAAAGGAAAGTTATGTCCAACCTAGATAGCATATTCAAAAGCAGAGACATCATTTTGCCAACAAAGGTCCATCTAGTCAAGGCTATGGTTTTTCCAGTGGTCATGTATGGATGTGAGAGTTGGACTGTGAAGAAGGCTGAGCACCAAAAAATTGATGCTTTTGAACTGTGGTGTTGGAGAAGACTCTTGAGAGTCCCTTGGACTACAAGGAGATGCAACCAGTCCATTCT
>NW_011494644.1:12738633-12764532 GCF_000754665.1 Bison bison bison
TCTGAAGGAGATCAGCCCTGGGATTTCTTTGGAGGGAATGATGCTAAAGCTGAAACTCCAGTACTTTGGCCACCTCATGTGAAGAGTTGACTCATTGGAAAAGACTCTGATGCTGGGAGGGATTGGGGGCAGGAGGAGAAGGGGACGCCAGAGGATGAGATGGCTGGATGGCATCACTGACTCGATGGATGTGGGTCTGGGTGAACTCCGGGAGTTGGTAATGGACAGGGAGGTCTGGCGTGCTGCGATTCATGGGATCGCAAAGAGTCGGACACGACTGAGCGACTGAACTGAACTGAGTGCATTGTTTAGTTAAATAATTTCAATTTAGCTTCTGTTTTATAGTTATTCTTTCTCTTCTGAGAACTTCCATCTTTCTAGTCATTTCTCATTACCTTCACCTGTGGAACACAGATATAACTGTTCTAAATCTTTTTTCCTGATAACTCCAGTATCTAAGCCATTTTAGGATTCACTTTTTTTCCCTTAAGAATTGATCAGTTTGGGGGGTTTTGTTTTGTTTTGGATTTTTTGTTCATTGTACGCCACATGATTTTGAAAGGTACCTTTAGCTCATTGTATTTTGAACATTTTGCTTTTAGACTCTGGGTTCTGTTCAGATCTTCTGAGAATGCTGATTTTTGTTTTGTTTCAACAGATAATCAAGTTGTAGATTAAACCTACAAATTTTGTCTCCTCTGTTGGTGATGGTTTCAATCTCACTTCCATTTTTAAAACCTTTGCCCTCACACACCCCACCCAGTAGTCAGTCTGCCACTTGAGTGGTGGTTTAGGCAGTTTTGGTCTCAAAGACTTGGCTGGGCTTCTCTGATTCTGTTCCACGCATGTGCAACTCAAGAGTGAGGCTGGGACTATTGTAGCTGTTACACAGCATCAGTTCAGTTCACTCACTCAGTCGTGTCCGACTCTTTGCGACCCCATGAATCACGGCACACCAGGCCTCCCTGTCCATCACCAGCTCCCAGGGTTTACTCATCAGGAGCTCCTTTCTCCGACTCACCCCTTGCTGGGATGTTCTTCCCAACCTCTGGGTCCAACACCCACCCGCCCCGCCACCCACCCCCGACTCTGTGTCTAGTTCCTCTGGCTAGAAAGACAGGTTTCTCACAGAGCATTTTAGGTCCCTCGCTGTCTTAGAGTTCCTGTGGCAGATTTCGCCCTCAGGGTAAAGTAATGAGAACAAAGAGGAAAAAAATGACAGGGATTCCCTTTCCATGCTTCAGAGCACGGGGGCCCCTTTTCTCATTTCTTCCAAGCAGAGACAAGTTTTCTGTCAGTTTGAGGTATGTGGACTGTCATCCCTGAGATTCGGTTTCAGAACACTTGCTCACTTTTAAGCAAGGCCAGGAAAGAAAGAAAGAAATATGGAAGCAAACTGTGGTTGCCCCCACACTATTCAGCTCACATGGGTCCTTTTTCTTCATCTTCTAGCCAGAAAGAGGGGCTCTGGGGCTGTCTACCACCCCTGGTCAGTTCTGCAACTTGAGCTACTCTTGGTTCAAAGGCAGATGGCAGAAGAGAAGAAAAACCCCAGAAAACTCCACAGTACTGATTGTTCAAGTTTCAACTTCTCCCACCTGTCCGCTTGCTGGTTTTTACTTTTTAGAGTCCTCAGGTAGCTGGTTTTTGTATTCTTTCCAATTTTCACTTGTAATCAGTGAAGGAGACAGGCTGTGGTGGGCACAATCTCTTGCCCAGCACTGAAATTGGCATTCATATTTTTAATGCCTGTCTACAAGTGAGACATTTGAGAAAAGTCTTCAGTATGGGAGACAGACAAACATAGACGTCCATTAAAGAACTCAGAGGAAGGACTATTCAGAGAAGGACTGGGACAAAAGGCAGAAATGTTACCCAAATGGAGGCATCTCCATGTGGAAATGTGAAGAACAGGAGTGATTCAAATATCTGTGTATGTGTTTGCATATAGAGAGAATTTTTAAATTGTTTTTAAAGAATATTGATATTATTAAAAAGCAAGATGATCACACATTTATTGGTAACAGAAATTTAAATACCTAAGAAAAAAGCAAATAATTTCCAAAATATCAGTAAAGCAAGTAAATAAAGGTAATCAGAAGTTTAAACTTGGGAGTATATTTTTCTGTTTAAATGTAAAGGCAGGTATATCCTTAATTCAGTTCTAGTTGTTTCAAAGAAGATATTTCAGAGACTGATGTATAAATTTCAGGGACTGAAGTATAAATTGGTGTAACTTTTATGCACAACTTTTTGCTCAATAACACAATAATTTTTAGGATGCTTCTGCCACCAGATCAAGTCATTTCTTTCTTTGTAGTTTATCTTATAGAAATAATGCAATATGCAGACAGATGTTTTGCACAATATGTTCATTTAATGGTTTTTATAACTATGAGAGGTAGAAACAACCCACCAACTTTTACCAAAAAAGGATATGTTCAGTTAAGTTAATTGTAATACAAATATACCTATAAAATATAGAATATTTTACAATATTTAGGATCAAAATTTAAAAGTGTCAATAAAGTAAGCATATATTTATGGATGGAAAAAAGCTTTATATAAATTCTATTTCAAAACAACTGCCTTGAAGAGAGAATGCCAGGTAGCAGAATGTCTTATGTATAACTCAGTCACATTGCTGTAAGCAGAAATTAAATACAACATTGTAAATCAACCATGCTTCAATAAATTTTGTTTTAAATGGTAAACCACTACATAATTATTCTCAACACAGTTATTTCTCACAACAGTCCTGTGAATTGGCTGCCATAATCATCTCCATTCTACAAATGAGGGAATTCAGAGTTCAAGGTTAAATGACTCACCGAAAGTCATCAAACCTGTTGATAGTAAAACCAAGTTTGTCTGATTCTGAAACTCTCGCTCTTGGCCCTGCTGTCTCTGGATGCCTGGCAGGAAGCAGGTCCGCAGTGGGTAGACTTTTCCTTTGTGTAAATTACATTTGTAGGATTATTTTAAAGCTGCTGTAAGACAATTTTATTTTTCTTGAAGATGCCCAACTTTTTGCCATATCACTTCATAATGTCATAATGCCCCCAGCCAACTTTGGAAGTCACTTGGATTTTTCTGTGGATTGCAGCTTACACAGATTGGTTGGTTGGTTTTTTTCAGTAAAGTGTACTTCCCAGAGTTGTATAACATCAAAAAATACAGTTTAAAATGCTAAAATAGACTAATACCAATAGGCTTACATCATGCTTATAAGATCTAAAATTAGAAAATTGTAGGCAAAATATACTTCATTAACAAAGCTGGAATTTAAGAGGGAAAAAAAGCAAGAGTCCAGTTGTCTTGGATATATTTATAAGCGAAAAGTGTATTTTTAAGTGAGGTATGTAAGCAAGCATCTCAGTAAAGTCTTCCTCAGAGTAAGGAAAATACTAGGGGAGCTCTTATATTCTTGTATTCAGTCATTTCCTCTCTTTACTAATTTTGTATTCCTGAATGTTTTAGTCATGATCTTAGAGCTTTGGTAGATTTTCCATGATGAAAGAGATTGTTTCAGTAAAATTTATCATATGCTTTTTATGTATTGAGATTATGTGATTTTTTTCTTTCATGCTATTAATGTGATGTATCACATTGACTGATTTGCATAAATTGAATCATCCCTGCATCCTGAGTGTAAATTCCACTTGATTCATGTGAATGGTCCTTTTAATATGCTGCTGACTTTGGTTTGCTGGTCTTTTTTTTTTTTTGGTTGCACTGGGTCTTAGTTGCAGCATGCGAGATCTTTTTAGTTGCCGCATGTGGGATCTAGTTCCCTGACCAGGGATCAAACCCAGGCCCTCTGCATTAGGAGCTCAGAGTCTTACCCACTGGACCACCAAACAGGGAAGTCCTGGTTTGCTAGTATTATATTGACAGTTTTTGCATCTGGTAGTGTCTTTCTTTTTGCTTTGGTATCAGGGCTGGCCTCATAAGATGAGTCTGGCCTCGTCACATATTTTGGAAGACCTCGGGGAAGATTGGTACAAAGGTAACCATTTTAAAGAGTACACTCAGTGACATGTAGTGCACTTGCAGTGCTGCGCATCCATCACCTCATCTAGTGGCAGAACATTTTCATTACCACAAAGGAGGTATTGTACCCATTAAGCAGTCACTCCTCACTGCCCCCCTCCCCTAGCCTCTGGCAACCACTAGCCTACTTTCTGTCTCTATGGATCTGTCTGTCCTGAAACTCTCATATGGATGTGGTCTTTTGTGTCTGGCATTTTTCACTTAGCACAATTATTCAAGGTTCTTCCGTGTTGTAGCATGTATCAGCACTTCATTCCTTTGTATGGATATACCATGTTTTGAGTATTGAGTTGTTTTTACCTTTTGGCTATTGTGAATGGTGCTGTTGTGAACAAGTACTTGTACTTGCTTGAATACCTGTTTTCAGATATTTGGGGTATATACCTAGGAGTGGAATTGCTGAATCATATGGTAATTCCATGTTTCACTTTTTGAGGAACAAGCAAATTGTTTTCCTCTGTGACTGCACCTTTTTATCTACCAGCAGTACACAGGGGTTCCCAAATCTCCACATCCTCGTCAACGTGTGTTAGTTTCTTCTTTAAAAAAAAAAGTTACAGCCATAGAATCTTTTAAAAATATAATTTATTTAAAAATAAATTGAAAATATTTATTGAAAGGTATAATATTTATTTTATTGAGGTATAATTGACATATCATTTTAGGTGTACAATGCATTGACTTGATATTTGCATATATTGCAAAACAATCACCATAAGAAGTCCAGTTAACAACCATCACCATACACAGGTATACAACATTTTTTTTCTTGTGATGAGAACTTTGAAGAGCCACTTACCTAGCTACTTTCAAATATACAATACAGTATTCTTAACGATAGCCAGCATACTGTACATTACACCCTCAGGGTTTATTCATTTTATAACTGGAAATTTGTACCTTTTGACTCCTTTCACCAATTTTGCTCACTTGCTCCCTGAGGCAACCACCAATCTATTCTCTATATCCATGAACTCAGTTTTTTTGTTCATTTGTTATTTGTTGTTTTAGATCTCACATGTAAGTGAGATCATACAGTCTCTATCTTTTTCTGACTTGTTTCATTTAGCATAAGGCCCTTAAGTTCTATCCATGGTGTTACACACAGCAAACTTCCCTTCTTTTTTATGGTTGAATAACCTGTTATATGCCACGTTTTCTTTACCCATTCACCCGCTGATGGACGTTTTAGTTTGTCTCCATGTCTTGGCTGTTGTAAATAATGCTACAGTGAGGATAAGGGTACTGTCTTTTCAGTTAGTGTTTTTGTTTTCTTCAGATAAATACCCAGTCATAGAACTGCCAGATCATGTGGTGGTTCTATTTTTAGTTGCTTAAGAAAGCTCCATACTGTTTTCCATAGTGGCTACACCAAAAAGCATTCCCACCAGCAAGTGTTCTCTTCTCCACATCTTTACCAACACTCATTTCTTGTCTTTGATAGTAGCCATTCTAACAGGTGTGAAGTGGTATCTCACTGTGGTTTTGATTTGCATTTCCCTATGACTAGTGATGTTGAACACCTTCAAATACCTATTGACCAACTGTGTCTTCTTTAGAAAAATGTCTATTTACTTCCTCAGCCCATTTAAAAAATCAGATTGTTTGATTTTTTGCTATTGCACTGTATGAGTTCTTTATGTATTTTGGGTATTAAGTCCTCATCAGATATATAATTTGGAAATATCTTCTCCCACTCAGTAGGTTGCCTTTTATTATTATTATTTTTTTGATGGTTCTTTTTGCCCTGAAGCAGCTGCTTAGTTTGATGTAGTCCTGTTTATTTTTGCTTTCATCGCCTTTGCTTTTGGTGTTAAATCCAAAAAATTGCCAGGACTAATGTCAGGGAACTTACTACATATGTTTTCTTCTAGAGTTTATGGCTTCAGTTCTTACATTCAAGTCTTTAATGCATTTTGAGTTAATTTTTATGTGTGGTGTATATAGTGGTCTAGTTTCATTCTTTTGATGCGGTTGTCCAGTTTTCCCAACATCATTTACTGAAGAGACTATTCTTTCCCCATTGTATATTCTTGGCTCTTTTATCATAAATTAATTGGCCATACATATGTGGGTTTATTTCTGGGCCCTCTGTTCTGTTCCATTGGTCTGTGTGTCTCTTTTTATGCAACTGCCATACTGATTGGAGAAGGCGATGGCACCCCACTCCAGTACTCTTGCCTGGAAAATCCCATGGACGGAGGAGCCTGGTAGGCTGCAGTCCATGGGGTTGTGAAGAGTTGGACATGACTGAGCGAGTTGGACTTCACTTTCATTTTTCACTTTCCTGCATTGGAGAAGGAAATGGCAACCCACTCCAGTGTTCTTGCCTGGAGAATCCCAGGGACGGGCGAACCTGGTGGGCTGCCGTCTATGGGGTCGCACAGAGTTGGACACGACTGAAGTGACTTAGGAGTAGCAGCAGCCATATTGATTGGATTGCTGTAGCTTTTTGTATAGTTTAAAATCAAAGACTGTGATGCCTCCAGCTTTGTTCTTCTTTCTCAAGATTGCTTTGTGGAGAAGGAAATGGCAACCCCCTCCAGTATTCTTGCCTGGAAAATCTCATGGACAGATGAGCCTGGTGGACTAGTGTCTGGCATCGCAGAGTCGTACACAACTTAGCAACTGAACAACAACAACACACAATCAGGCAAATGTGATTTGGGGAAATAGTTCTTGATGGAAATGTGACATAAAATGAAGAGTGAAGTGACCTAGCAATATGGAATACAGAGTTTTGTAAGAAATTAACATTTGTGTATAGAATAATAATTGTAAATATTCAAACAATAAAGTCCATGGCTAAAGAAAAAAAAAAAGATTGCTTTGGCTATTCAGAGTCTTTTCTGATTCCACAAAGACTTTAGGATTGTTTGTTCTAATTCTACTTTATCTCATCCCAGTTTATAAAATTTTGTCTGACTTGTGATTTGGGGTTTTTTGGGGGGGTGAACTGGTCAAAAGCAGTGATTTTCAAACTTTTTGATAGGAGAACCCCTTTATACTTTTAATAATTATTGAATACCCCTAAAAGGCCTTATGTGGGTTATATATGTATTTGGTATTTTGGTATTTACTGTATTAGAAATTACAAACTGAGAAATTATTTAAATATGCATCCATTCATTGAAATATAATAAACCCATTATATGTTAACAAAATATTATGAATAATAACTCCCCCCTACCCCACACACGCACACACACGATAGTGGAAAGACTTGTATAGTTTCTCTTATCGCAAGTCTCTTTAATGTCTGCTGTAAGGTAAGACTGTTGATTCTCACATAAGGTCCTGAGATCTGCATGTAGCCTTTGGAAAACTCCCCTATACACTTGTGAGAGAATGATAATGAAGGAGGCAAATAATGTCTTAGATTTCTCCTCAGTGACTGAGGATACCCAGGTTGGAGAGCAATTGGTTTTAAGAGTTGTTGTTTCTGGCAAAACTAGGAGTGTTTAAAAACCTTTCAGCAATTTCTTATCATAGCTTAGGGAATGGTATTGGTTGTTTTGAACCCAAATACAAAATGTTCAAGGAACTTACTATTTGGGTCAAAGATGAACCTTTTTTTTAGAATCAAAGATTAAAGAGGAGTTATCAATTGCATAATCTCTTCTTTTATGTTATCATACTGAAGCAAAATGAACAGCTGTATAACTAGTACTTTCAGAAAACATTTTTTTTGCTCAGTCGGTTAATATCGCATCCCACCTTGTTCCGTAAGGTACTTGGGGCAACTCTGCAGATAAGTGGTATAATAGAATTTTGAATACAGATGGGACAAGAAGAAGATGGTTAGAAACTAAGACAAAGCCAAGTGTAAAGTAGCACATACACTTTTGTATAACTTTTAGAAGTGGGAGAAAACTATAGTGTTTTCAAATGTTCCAACCTGAGAAGAAGATTCACTAAGGGTTTTTAATGACTCACACCATCCTTTGCAATTGTGCAGCATAGTGTCTTTAATAAAAATCTGTTCTTACCTTTCCAAGGAAAATAATCTCACATATTGCCAGTCTACTTTGCTAGTTACTTGACTTGCTAACAGTTATTACATCAGCTTTATCAAAATGTATTAAGCTATGCTAAGTCACTTCAGTCGTGTCCGACTCTGTGTGACCCCATAGACGGCAGCCCACCAGGCCCCGCCGTCCCTGGGATTCTCCAGGCAAGAACACTGGAGTGGGTTGCCATTTCCTTTTCCAGTATTAAGCTATACTCAGCATTATTAATTGTATTTGTATGTGTGCTCAGTCATGTCCAACTCTTTGCAACCCCGTGGACTGTAGCCCACCAGGCTCCTCTGCCCGAGGGATTCTCCAGGAAAGAATCTGGAGTGAGTTGTCATTTCTTTCTCCAGGGATCTTTAGTTATAGCATGTGAGATCTAGTTCCCTGATCAGGTATGGAACCTGGGCCCCCTGTATTGGGAGCATGGAGACTTAATCACTGGATCACCAGGGAAGTCCCGGTAATTGCATTTTATAATGTTATGTAGGATAAAGGAAAGAGCACAGCACTGCAATCCAGGAGACCAGAGATCTAACTAAGGTTCCGAGGCTGGATTCCTACAAGCCTAGGCAGTCACTTTTTCTTGCTCGTGGGCAGAGAGGAGAACAGGTTTCTGGAAAGGGGCTAACAATTTAATTTGGGAGATGGAAGCACTCTATAGAGTATTGAGGTGGTTTTTGTTTTTTTTTAATGAAAGGTAAAAAAAACCTTTCTTGCTTCACACTACTAGAATTACTTCACACTGCAGAATTGCTATACCACGATTACAATTTTTATCCCAGGGTTACTCAGGTATTCGTATTGGTCAAAATTGTACAGTTAAGATTTGTGCGTTTATATATATTTTACCTTAAAAAATTAAAAATAATCAAGTGGTTAGTGGGTAAAGGTGGCAATAAAACAAGAAAGGCACAGTTTTCAAAGCTACACGATAGGGACGTGAGGTTACTACCCAGCTCTGTTCACTTTGTGTATGTACATTTGAAGCTTTCCGTGTTTAAATGTTTTTGTTTAAGCAGCTTTCTGCTCTGCCATATTAGACTGTCAAAAGATAGCATTTAGAATTGATAAATCAAGAAATAGCAATGTAAAGATATACTTTAGAAATGTGGAAATAAAAGGGGAAAATAATTAAAAGGTATCAAAGTGGTTGCCTGTGGGGATCAGAGCTGAGTGTAGAGAGGGCTGGAGTAGGAAATACCTTGATTTTGTTTTATAAGAATTCCAGTGTTATTTGATTTTTAAACCTTATGCATATATTCCTTGGATGAAATAGTATATTCATTCTGTGAATTACTGCATTGTTTTCGAGGAACATATCCACAGGATCATATGAGGACAGTTAGTATTAATTCTAAGCACAGACCAATGCTTAGAATAAAAATTGTTTACTTATGATAATTTTGGCAGTATGCGCAGTTATTTCCAGTGCCAAGGTTGATGATTTACATTTGAATTCCTACTTCAGATGCAGAGGGCTCCAGAGTTTGATTGCATAGTTTGTCCCTGCCCTCCTGCAGTTTGTTCTTGACACCATAGTCAAGAGTGATCATTATAAAGTTTCTATTACTCTCCTGTTCAAAAGCCGCCGAGTGGCTTCCCATGGCAGTTAGACTAGAATTGAAAGTCTTCATCATGGCCCACAGACAAGGCTGTAAGTTACATAAGTGATGGGGTGGTGCCTTATCTTCTTGTCACTCTCCCTCCTCAGAGTCAGCTGGATGGCCTTTCACACACTCTGAGCTCTTGCCTGCCTCCAGGCCCTCATACTTGCCATTGCTCCTGAGAATGGCTGCTTCTCCTCATTCAGGAATTCCTGAAAAAGGCCTCCCCTGACCATCTAGTTATATACTAGCTCCTTCCACCCCTTCTCCATGTAAAGCAGTGGTGCTGAGAGTGGTCCTCAGACCAGAAGCATGAGCATCACGTGGGAACACTTTGTTTTGTTTGGAAATGCATCACAGACCTGCTGAAATAAAATCTGCATTTTAACAAAATCCTCTGGTATGCAGTGTAAATTTTTCCAAAGTTCTGATCTAAAATAACCCCCCTTCTCAGTTTTCCTGTTAATAGCTCATTTCTGAAGATAACCTGGTCATTTACCTGTCCATTACTTCTCCCTAAATGAAATAACTGTACAACAACAATCTTCATGGTGTTCACTTATTTGTAAAATTGGGGTCATACTATCTCCCACCCTCGTCATTATGAAGAGATTCACTATTTCTTGGACTACTGAAGTCATGCAACTAATAAAGAATCATTCATTTATCCTTATCTTCAGGTAGTTTGTCTTCAGAACTGAAGTTTAGGTTTTATTGAGCACTTTGCTACAGACTGAAAACACTTTCTTTTTGGTATTTTATAAAGCACTTCCATTCAGAGTGCTGACTTTAAAAAATGCACAACGTGAGAGTTGCAAGTTAAGTTTTACTTGGGGCAAAGTGAGGACTGTAGCCCGGCAGACAGCATTTCAGATCAGCAGGGGAACATGACCTTGGTTGGGGGCAGTACATGCAGTCAAGCACGTATTTTCTTGCAGGTATCTTCTAGTCAGGAGCAGCAGTTGTCACTACGAAAGATTTTAGTGCTCTTCTAGATATGAGGAGGTAGAAAAATTGGGCTCATGAAATCAGCTCCTGAACATATCTGACTATCTGAAAACCTGTCCTGTGGGGTACTGAAAATCAACAGCTGCAGCAGCACATGATTTAATCCTTGTAGAGGTAGATGGCAAGTGCCCATTTGGAGTTGACAAGGGTTAAAGTTGTCGTTAAAGGTTTTTATCCAAAGTAAGTGTTAGTCTACTATTTGTATCAAATTTTATTAAATCAGAATTTAATACATTTTTAATAAGAAAATAAAATTCTGAAAATGGAAAGTCAAATGCAAAATTTTCAGTTAAACTAAAATAAAAACTGATGCGGCAAATAATGCATCAACTTTTTACTTGTGAGGTAAGATTCTAGGAAAAACTTTAGTTTTGGATAGTCTACATTTAAAGATAATGTTCCCAGGATATGTCTCCTCATGCATGTCCTGGGTCAGGAAAAACTTCATTCTACGTACTTTGAGTGAAGAAATAGGACAGCTTACATCAGTGACTTTCAACTGGGGGTGATTTTGCCCCCAGGGACATTTGGCAATGGCTGAAGACATTTTTGGTAGGTGCAGCTGGTGGAGAGGTGGGTGTAGAGGCCAGGGACCTCCAAATACCGTGTAATGCCCCCCACTGAACAGCTCTCCACCACAAAGAATTATTTAGCCCAGAATGTCAGTGGTGCTGCTTCAAAGAGACCCTGGCTTAAAAGTCAAAGAGCCCTTCCTCTGCAAATACTAATGCTATCAGAAAAACAACACTTTGTTCAACCTTTTGGAAAAGAGACTATATAGAAACTGGCAATTTAGAGATTCAGATGAGTATGTGGGCAGGAAATGCTCAGATAGTTCTCCTTTTTTAAAAAGAAGAAAACTCAAATATAGGGTTACTGGTTTTCTTTATTTTACAGATGGGGTCGAGGATTTGGTCTTTTGGGTTCCATTTTTGGAAAAGATGGTGTATTAAACCAGCCAAACAGTATCTTTGGACTTATATTTTATATACTACAGTTATTACTTGGTAAGTATTTATACAGCAATACATAAATAAGTTTGTTTTGTTATATTTCATTTAGTACTTTGTCTTTTTGTCCTGATGTGTCTTTACAGTAAGTAAAAAGCAGATGTTGGTGGTAGAACCACTAGTTTGTAACACATTTTTGTGTTGTGAAAACTTGGTTCACTAAGATTTTGATGACACTCAGCCTGAACTTGGTATCTGTTGGTATTTAATCAGGGATAGGAGCATCCCAGGATGCTCAGAAAAACGAGTCCCATTCAGGGAAATTATTACTCCAAACAGTTTGCCTTGGAAACCTTGTTTCCTTGTTATTTTGTATACTCTGTAGCTATTTTAAAATATTATGCATTGAGAAAACATTAATGCTAAATGATATTCAGTCATAATTCCATCACCTTTGTATAGCCACTGTTGCCATTGTTCCTTACTTTTTTTACTTAATTTTATGTGAGCTCTCTTACACTGTCTATCCTCTTAAGTGCTTTGCTGTTGTGGATATCAGGCTTCAGATTTTTTAATGTTCTAAATAATACTACAGTGATTAACTTTGTTTAAAGTCCTCTTCTCATACTTCCTTTTCTCTTTGAATTATTTCTGCAAAACAAATATCTAAATGTAGGATGAATGAGTCAACAA
Organism: Bison bison bison; assembly: GCF_000754665.1. Taxonomy (NCBI): domain Eukaryota; kingdom Metazoa; phylum Chordata; class Mammalia; order Artiodactyla; family Bovidae; genus Bison; species Bison bison. Next base: position 12,750,958 of record NW_011494644.1, read on the forward strand.
ACATAGATTTTTGTGGGGTATGGATTTTAATAGGTAGAAACAAACTGATTTTCCCTCAGTTGTCAGGTTTTCCCAAAGCTTCAACCATCCTCATTTTTTTTTCTATAAAATTTCTAATTCAGTAGTTACATATTTATAGCCATATTAATTTTATTTTTAATTTTATAGTATTTTAATTTCCTTTTATTGCCAGTTATTGGGATCCTGATAACAGTACATTTCATATTTGTTACAAACATTTTACTCATTCTTTATTCTTGTTTTAGAAATATTGATTTTGTGAATTTTGATTATATAGAAGGTTTTATAGTTTCAGAGTTAAATTCATCCATCTTTGTCCTTGCATTTCAATTGTTAATATTTTATCCTGTTATCTGGCAGGTCTTCTTTCTAGCAACAATAGATTTATTCCAAGGCAAGCTGTGCACCTAAATTTTTCTCAATAGCCTTATCAAGTTTGCCCCCTTCCGTATCTGTATATCCTGCAGAAATAAAAAAACACACACAAGGATATTCATAGCAGTTCAGTTTAAAATAGCAAAAAATTAGAAGTAGCTTGTAAGGATTGAATAGGTTACAAGCATGCTAAAAAATACTATGTAGCCATTAAAGGGAAAAGTAGGTCTACAAACCCTGGAAGATCAAAACCTAGTTTAGCAATTAAAAAAAAAGGCAAATTGTGGTATAATAAATAGAGGATAAGTATATGTTTATATATGTGCAGGGTTGAGACTTTCACCTTTTATTTCATTTAATTGTTTGGATTTCTAAAGAAGAATATAAAGTATAAGTTCACAATAAAATAACCTAAGAAAAGCTTCTGACTATGTTAATTTTGGGAGATGGGCTTGAACAGCTCCCAAATTTTGTAATATTTAATTTGTTAATTTCATTTAAAATCATGTGTATCATATATATTTTTTCTAGTCACATTTTAGGCATTCACATGCATTTTTAGTGTTTGTGTCTTTACCACTAGAGGCACATTTGAACTCCCCAAACGTGGTTTTCCAGAGCACATCAGGTTCACTCCCTTCTAAGTTGTTCAAGATAGAGTTTTTTTTTTTTTTTTTGGCAGCGCTGTGCAGCTTAGTTCCCCAACCAGTAATTGAACCTAGGCCACCACAGTGAAAGTCCTGAGTCCTAACCACCGGACCGCCGGGGAAATCCCGTTCTATTAGGTCTTTAAATCTGCACAACAGTCTTAAGAGGCAGTCATGATTATTGTCCCACTTTTACAGTTAAGGAAAAGAGTTGCACAGAGAGTGCAAATAACTTGCCTATATCATTTTGAAATTAACTTTCTTAGATAAAAATTAAGGTGCCAGCATTCATTTTTGAAGTTTGAGATATTCGCATAAATGAGGTCAGCCAACTTTGTTTTTTAGTAAAGGGCCAGATAGGAAATCATTTAGGCTTTGCTGACTATCACAGCTACTCAGCTCTGCCACTCTAGTGCCAAAGCAGTCACGGTCATTACATACATGAATGAGTGTGGCTGGGTTACGATAAATCCTTATTTACAAAAGCAGGTGGCATAAGTAATCCAACAGTATCTTAGTGTGGAAAGAGCCTTGTTAAAGCGTCAGGGATGTCTCTGGCTGTCCAGTAGTTAACACTCTGTATTCCCAATGCAGGGGACGCAAGTTCAGTCCCTGGTCAGGGAACTAAGATCCCACATGCCGCACAGTATGGTCAAATACATAAATTAATAAATACTCCTCTGCTTTAAAAAAAAAAATGATTTCTTCAAAAAACATGTACTCTCTTAAGTGGTCTCTAGGCAAGTCGGTTCCCATGGCTAGGCTACAGCCCAGATGCAACTTCGCATTGTACTGGCAGTGTGATCTCAGCTCCTTAATTAACCTCTTCAAACCACTACCACTTATTTATTTGTATCTGTTTCTGTGATCCTTATCCATTAGTTGTTGGGTAGGAGGGTAGGTAGTTTAATATGCTCTGCTCTCTTGTCCTTAAAAATAAGTGCACATGTTCTCAATACTGTTGGCTACAGGAAATTACAAAACCAAACATGTGAAGATGTCAGATGATAGCATCAAGAGTTCAGGCTAGTCTTTGTGTTGAGAACTCAGGTTGTCTCCATCTGGTTTGACCCACATGTGGCCAACTGGCCAAATGTGGTTTTCCTTATGAAAGGGTGAGCTCTTTCTGAAATGTTTATCATGATTTTTTTTCCCCTTCAACAGCATGTTGATGTAATCATCTCCCATTATGGGATTTTTGATAAATTTGATCTGAACACAGGAAAGCAAATTTTACTTTCCACAGGTGGGGAGCCTGCCTATAGTGAAAAGGGTCTGTCTGGATGGTCTCACCAAATGTGTCCTGCTTGGAAGAGAAGGTTGTGGTCCTCACATTACTTTTTTCTCCTCCTCTCATTACTTTATTCATTACAGGAGGTAGGGCTGTCAGTTTTACAAATCTGCTTCATTGCATAATGTGATTGCAAAAGTGCATATTTTCTTTACATGCCTTAGCTAAGGCTAGTTTATGAAATATATAATATTTCATCCAGAATATTTACCAGTCAAAAACAGTGCAGCTATGGGATGGACATGTACACATTGCTATATTTTAAGTGGATGACCAACAAAGACCTACTATATAGCACAGGGAACTCTGCTCAGTGTTATGTGGCAGCCTGGACAGGATGGGAGTTTGGGGAAGAATATTGTTGTTGTTTAGTGACTAAGTCATATCTGACTCTTTTGCAACCCCATGGACTGTAGGTCACCAGGCTTCTCTGTCTGCGGGATTTCCCAAGCAAGAATACTGGAGTAGGTTGCCATTTCCGCTCCAGGGGATCTTCCTAATCCAGGGATCAAACCCATGTCTCCTGCATTGACAGGTGGATTCTTTACCACTGAGCCACCAGGGAAGCCCTTGGGAGAGAATGGATACGTGTATATGTATGGCTGAGTCCCTTCGCTGTTCACCGGAAACTATCACAACATCACAACATTGTTAATCAGCCATACTCCAATACAAAAAAAGCAACAACACTGCAGCTAGAAAACTTAAGAAAATAGACCTGTAGGTCTTGTCCTCAAATTTCAGTGTTTTGTCTTAAGATCAGTGTTCCAACCCTGAAGCAAATCACAAAATGTTCCCTTTGAACTGTGAAGCTTGTTCTCCAGTGTCAAGGTCTGACTGAGCCAGTGTCCGTTCCTCTTGCAGGCCTGACAGCGAGTGCGGTTGCAGCTTTAATCCTCATGACATCCTCCATCATGTCCGTAGTGGGGTCTTTGTACCTGGCCTACATCCTGTACTTTGTGCTGAAGGAGTTTTGCATCATCTGCGTCATCACATATGTGCTGAACTTCATTCTTCTTATCATCAACTACAAACGACTAGTTTACTTGAACGAAGCCTGGAAACGGCAACTGCAGCCCAAGCAGGACTGACCGCCTGATGAACTCTTTAACTGACAGTCTGAAGTCCCTTTTTCCATTAAGTTTATTTTGCAGCAGTTTGGGTTTTTTTTTTAATTATTATTATTATTATTCTTCACAACAGACACTTTCCCTAAGAATCTTAAACTGATTTTTTAAAATCCTATAAATTAGAAGGGGCTCTAGCTATTTTCTGTGTCAATCTTCATTTTAAATATGGATACAAAGGATATACCAAGCCAATCAAAGACAAGCTTTAACTTTACTTTGGAGATGTTTCTGAAATGGTAAAATGTAGCCCTAGCCCCTTCCCCTCAGTTGTAAAGTGAGCAACCATTGCTAGTAATTCTCTAATGTGTATAAATTCAATTTCAGGTATAACAAATGTGATCATGACATGAAAATATTTTAGAATAGATACTGTATTCAATATTGCCATGTTTACAATATGTAATATGTTTTTTAGCCGATGGATTTAAACATGTAGATTCAACTAGAATCCATTTATGTGATATTTGTAAATAAAGGTAGAGATATTGGATCCAGCCCTGTAGAAACTTGCTGTACAGCTTAGTTGGAGTGTAGCAATGAGGAACAATCAGCTCAATGCTGACTGAAGACGTAGTGAAAATACTAAGTCCACACAGAGCATCTTGTGGAAAGGACTGGCAGCTGTGGGTCCAGCACTGACAGCAAAAATAATAGGGTGACTGGTTCCCTTTCATCTCCTTCCTTTGAAAGGAAGAAACTAAATTTGGACATTCAAGTCAAGCTTGTACCTAGTCATAGAACTGGATCAATTAGAAACTTACAGTGTGAGTCATGTGACCAGACTTTCAAGGCCTTCAGGACACTAAAGGTGGGCAAATGGGTAGATTTCTCTGGCAAAAAGCTGGAAATAGTACTATGGCATTTCATAGTCTCTTACAACAGGTGAATTTTCATGCAGATAATTTTCCTTCACATTAGTGCCAGTCAACCAAACAGTATTGGCTTGGAAAATCATCAGTATAAGCCCCAGTCACTCCAGAGTAGGATTACTCTTGGGTAGCTCCATATGTTTCTCCTGTTTCTTTCTTCACTAACTAACCGGACATCTAGTTTGTTTTAGAGTCAGATATTAGATTCGTAAACTTTAGGGCTGACATGCTGCTCAATTGGCTTAACTGGGAGGAGTACTAAAGGGAGAAGTATCTCAAGGTGGAACATAGTACTCTTTCTAATAACTACCCCAATGCAGAGTCTTTGAAAGAGATTTGAATAAACCCAAATGAAACAGTGACAGTATGTTTCTCTGGTTAACATCTTCTATCAGAATGTTCAAAGTGCCTTCTGTCTTAAATCTCAAACCAAATATTTTGTGTGTTGAACTTGGGCAGAAGTGTCCTTCCTTCCTTTCTCAGCATGAAGTAGGAAACTTGCATTCTATAGAAAGGTTCTGTGTGGTCTTTTCATTCCTTAGATTGAGAAGGAGTCGCCATGTTTTTGCTTCTATTTCTGTTCATCATTACGTTAAGAAGAAACTGGTAACTACTGAGTGTTCTGCCTTCTTTTGTAGGGAGGGGACAGGCTCTGCTCTGTAAACCATAACGTGTAGAGTCATCAGCTGTCCAGCAGTTTCCAACCAACTGTCATAATTGATGCAGTGTACTCTTCTAGCCCAAGGCAGGTATCAAATTGCATTGTAATGTACTTTTAACCAGTTTAAACTAGTTTTGTAAAAGATATCTTAGTTCTGATTTCATCCAGGCTTATGTTTTTTCCCATGAATGTGAATATTTCAATGTCTGTTTTATTATGTATGTATTGTTCTTGTTTCTCTAAAGAACTCTAGAAAGTGTTGATTAGATGTCTGGTATTTATGGAGAAATGAGTTCTCTGGAGAACTGCACGATGAGCTCGTCTGGCAGCAGAGCTTCCCCTCTACCCAGCAGATCAGCAGTTCACTGCTTCTCTTTTCTCCACTAGTCTGGAGACGGCTTCACCGTGATGACATCATGGTATATATATATATATAAACTCTGGTTGTGCTAAACAAGTTCCTTGTGTCCCCATTTAAAATTGTTCTTTGCCCTCCTCTGTCAGCGGAGTAGAGTTAAAGCTTGTCTCAACGTTGCGTTCTTGCGAACGCCTGCAATTCTTTTGTGAGAAAACATCAGGGTGTTCAGCCGGACCCTTCAAGTTTTTCCTTTGCTTTTCTAAGCCTTGGGGACACCACTGTTTCAGTTGTAGAAAAATTGTTGCCACATTCCTACAACCCCAGAATTCATGTCCTTCTCACTGAGGGATGAACATGTGCTGCCTGAAATAACTACATGGTGATGCCCATCTCTCTAAGCAAAGAACCCCAATGCTGGTGTATGTGATTTGTTATTTTTCCCTGGGAAGAATTTAGGCTTCCCTCTACATCAATTCTACCCTAGAAGAAGGGGAAAACCCCCTGTTAAAAGTCTGAGGGTTAGTAAGATTACTTCAGACTGAATATTTAAACACTGCAACATTATTAGCTACCAGTGTTGAAGAACAGGTGGGGGAAAATGTGAATTTCTGCTACTCAGTTTTCAAAATGATTTGTAACAGATGAAGCCTCTTATTTACTTGACAGTCCTATCATTTGAAGAAATAAGAGAAGTCGTGGTTACATGATAAATTTTAGGAAAGCTCAGTGGTTTGAAGGGTTTCATTTCATTTTTTTTTTCATTGCAGCTAGTTGCTATCAGTTGAGGATCAACTTCTGGTGAAGTGTCAGATTTAACTAGCTGTGTGCCCTGGGTGTATGTCACCCCTCCTTAAATCCATGACTTTTAAAGATGTTGATAGCATTGATTATTTTCATTCAGAGAGACAAAGATCTCTCATTTGATACAAGAGATCTTTGGAGCTCCTATGTAGAATACAGGACCAAGACTACAATGAAATTAAAACTGTGAGTTGGCTTTAGTTTTCTTAGACTTCATTTAAGACTATCAGCAGAAGTACAAAGTTGTATCCAGCAAAGCTTGAGACCAGTAACTGCTGACAGATCTTACCCTGAACGTCAGTACTGGACAACTGCCAGCAAGAAACCCACTCTCATTTTTGGTAACCTATTTGGGAAAGAATACCTAATATTCAGCCTTCGTCCTCGTGTATTTTTTCCCCAATGGGCAAGTTCTGGTGAAACACTGCTCTTTATGTATTTTAGGCAGCACTTACGAGTCCTAATTTGTGAGAACTACCCTTCAATAAATCAAGGGATGGGGGTGGGAGTCCAGGCGACTTGGTTAAACTTTTTTTTTTAACATATTAGCCCAGAAAAGGTAAAATGTTTTGTTATAAAACTGTATTAAGCATGGCCTAAGTATTAGGTGTATGATCTGTATAGTATGTTCCATCAAAAAATATTTATTACTAGTGCTTTAAGCTCCAGAGTAAACATTCATTTAAAATGGAGTTCACTGGGCAGATTTCCCCTTTAATATAGATAGAAATATTCTTTATCAGAGGTTTAGGACACAGTTTTGCTAACTGGTAAAAAACAAATGTAAATATGTAAGAATGTTTATTTGTTGCACATAACTTTTTTGGTATAAAATAAATGTAGAAGTTACCTGTGGAAGTTGTGCTGCCCTCATTCTTATACTGCAGTGTTATATTTCGAAAAAGCAGTAGAAATGAATTCAGTCTTAGAAACGATTTTAAGTTCTGGTCACACCCTGAGGTCAGGACCTTAGTTCCCCAACCAGGGATCAAACCTGTGTCCCTTGCACTGGAAGGCAGAGTCTTAACCATTGGACTATCAGAAGTCCCTATAAATGATCCTTGCAATTAATACCATAGCCTCATTTCTACAGGTATAGAGTTGACTCTTTTTCTCTTAAATTAAAGGTAAACTTATAGAAGACAGAAGCAGAATTCTTAGAGATTCTAGTTCTTGGAATTCCTGTGGGCTTATGATGTATGTGGTTGTCAAGAATTAATGAAGATGTTACTGCTTACAGTTCTGTGAGCACATAGATTGTATTAATCAGCTGTTTTTTCACTGCTTTACTGTACCTCACCTTGAATACTCCACTCTTATAATCTCCTAAAAAGTTAGTATCTGCAAGAAAGATAATTTCGTTGGAAATGCAGTTAGCCATATTTTATTGAATAGAACAAATGTGTCCTTTGTTGGGACCTTAGGACTTGAGAAAAGAATCTTACCCCTAATTTGTAAAACATTTAAGTGTGTCTGTCATGTTTCATTTTTTTTTATAATGTTTGTCAGGTAAAGAATTTTATATATTATTCCTTGACATTAAACTGGAACATAAAACTTGATTACTTCAAGAAACTTGGAAATTTTAGGGTAACAAAAGAAATATACAGCCCCTAAAATTCCTAACTTATTACTGGAACAGACTACACTCGCATTTCTTCATGGAGCTTGGAAAGAAAGGTTAAAAAAGGGCATGTGTTGAGACATGAAATCCCCTACAAGTGGATCAAACTCTGTATCAAGAACTACATTAATTTATGGTCTTCAATTTGATTGGACCGTATTTTTCCAAAGCTTTCAGCTTTAAATCAGGGTTGATGAACACTGAAATCTTAAAAATAACGTACCTTACTTAATGGAGCCTGCAGAAGAGGGGCAGGAGGACAGATTCCTAAGGAAAGGCCGTCCTCGGGAGCAGAGCAGGTGGCGGCACCAGGTATGGAAGCCTGTCCTGTCTGCGGCCCGCGCATTCAGAGGCTGCATCTCCACCTTCAGTGGAGTCGGCTGCAATGGTCCAGTGGGCTTCTACAGCTGTCTATCCCTTTCAGTCCAGACAAGACGACGGCTGCGGTTGGAAGAACATCCCAGCCGCATTGGAAACCTCTGAGCTCCCTTCCAGCTCCGACATTGCTCCATTCTTACCTTTCTTCTGCTTCTGCGTCAGCTTAGCTGTGGTTCACAGACCCCGTGCCTTCTTCTTCCAGCCTGATACTACTTTCTGGGAATTTGCTGAAACTTCAGCCCTTCTGTGGAGTTCCTAGCAGGTGTTTCCTACCGTCACCCACTCAAGTCAAGGCTGGCCCAAAGCGCACACAGCAGGGCTAGTTTGGTGGCAGCACAGTTTGTAAGCCACGACTCTGAGTGGGGCATGAGTGCTGAAGCAGAGGTTTCGCAAGACTCTGTGCTTGGTTAAGGCTACAAAAACAGGCTGAGACGCCGAAAAGAAATGCAGATGCTTTTCAGCAGTATAGATCATTCAGTTTACGGATGGTCACTTTTAAGCCAACTCTTTATTCTCATAAGACAAAAGCTTTTCTTTATTATTATTATTATTGGCCATGCTGTGCAACATGTGGGATCTTAGTTTCTCAACCAGGGATCAAACTCAGGCCCCCTACAATGGAAGTGCCGAGTCTTAACCACTGGACTGCCAGGGAAGGCCCTACAAGTCTTTATTTTCACCTCTAATGTTCCCTTCTAGCAAATGACCACAAAATCCAGGTGAGAAGCTTCCAGGTCTGCCATGCACAGTGCAGGAAACACTTGCTCTGTGTGCGATGACAGTAGCCCCCCTCCCTGGGGAGGAGGAGTTGACCGAGCCAGTGTCTGCAGAGAGGTAGTTCTCGCTTTAAACAGTAAACAGGCCGCTTCCCACACACTGTGACGTCACAGCTGACCGCTGGTACCTGGTTTCATTGGCAAGTTTCCAGTATCTCTCTCGCAACAGGAAAGCTGCACTCTTTGGTTGTCTCTGCCGAGTGAAGATCCCTTTTCTGTTCCCAATCATCCGAACTGGTGCTAAAAACAAGACAAAAGGTGTTTCACATGACTTCTGATGGGGAAAATCAGAACCAGCCTGGAGCCAAGCTGGGCACTCAGCAATGTCTTCATGCTTTAGAGCTGCTCGGCCTGCTGTGGACTCGGAAGTGGCCGCTTAATGGGGTAAAGACTTAAATACCAGTTCTCCCCCAAACACTTCAGCTTTCATCCATTAGGGGAAGAATCCAAAACTGTTTATCTTTTCCTTGCAAGATAATGTTTAAGACATTTAGGGTACCCAGCTGCCTGGTAACTGGAGTGGGGCTGAGACAAAGTTACTCTTCGAAAGGCTGGAGCCCTCTCTGAAAGGACTACTCTCCTAGGAGGAGCCAGAGTCTTGACCACTCACAGGGGCCCAAGTAGATGTTAAAGTAGATGTTAAAGTTCTCCCAGGCAGACTTCCAGCTGGGTCCCCACCCCTGGAGGCAGGTCTGCCGGAGAGGGAGGTAGAAAGAGCAGCTGTGCTCCCAGCGAGTCTTCTCTCCACCCCCAAGAGAAGCCACCCCTTCTGTGAAATGGAAAGCTCTCTCCCACTGAAAAGTTCAAGACAACAATCATTTCTCCCATGAAAAGCAAACACCAGGCACTGTGCCAAGCACTTCAAGTGGAATCCCTATGTCAACCTGCGAGGTGGTTGTCGTTATGCCCACTTCATAGGCTTGTGAAAAGGTAGGTACCTTGTCCAAGGTCACACAGCTAATTCCTTACTACACAAAGCCAGTGTCCCTACTCACAAAACTAGGCTTCCATCCAAGTTTATTTCCAGGAGCCACTAATCTCATTTGCCAAGCAGAGTGGAGGCTCACGTTCTCTTTCTTTTTCCTCTTTCACTCTTGCCATTCTGATTTTCTTTTTTTTCTTATTTTGTTTTTTTGCCATGCTGCATGGCATGAGGAATCTTAGTTCTCCGACCAGGTTTCAAACCCACGCTCCCTACATTGGGAGTGCAGTCTTAACCACTGGACCACCAGGAAGCACCCCCCAACCCCACCCCCCTGAATTCTGATTTTTAGTTAAACTTTAACCTTCCAAAAACCTGTCTTTCCCCAGAAGTAATAAAAGGTAATTCCCACTGTTACCAGTTCTTCCCTACCTCCCCCAGCTTGCTCTCCTCAATTTACAATATATCAAGAAGCTAGTAACCTAGAGGGGTAAAAAGATATAGGAAACATTCATTTGGAAGTTTCTCATTGTTCTCACTTGAGAAAGTACAGACCATGTTCACTCTGAAGGCTTTTAAACACTCCTACATTCAAAACCGTTTGATATTTACGTATATTTGGTGAACCTGCCTTTCATAAGCAAATCATATAAAACAGACTGAAATGTCTTAGGTTTCTCAGGCTTTGTACCTTACCCTAGAATCACGAGTGTATCCCAGTAAATCCAATGCAAGATCCACTTTTTCCTCATACTATTGTGAAACAGAGGAGAGCTGGCCACCTCTGCCTTGAGACGGATGCCTCTCCCATTTACTTCAGAAAATGATTTGCATTACTTGCAGCACACAAGTAATCAGCTGCTTGCTCAACACAACTGACTTTATCCTAGGAAATCCTCTGTGTAGCCTGCTTTGATGATATCAGCCTTCCCCTGCTTGTTTCCAGGGTTCTTAGAACCAAATGTCCTGAACTAACACGCCCACCAGAAACAATGAGAAGGGATACATCCCATGCACCCAATTGCCACTTACACTGGTTAGTCATGAAATCAGCAAAATTCCAGATGAGCTCGCCAACCACATATTCTTTGCGTTTTTGGTCCAGAACCACATGATACTGCTGGAGCAGGCCTTTCTGGTACTCTTCACTGAACATCAGTGGTGGATCCTGGAATTCAAGGCAGAGAGAGAGGTTAGGAGTCACAACCAGCAAAACTGCAAACTTAGACAAAGATCCATCTGATGATGACCAAAATATCTGTCCTTGTGGTGGGCTATAGTGCCTGCAGGACTTGCTGATACTGGTGGAGGGCCAAGCCAGTGTGTGATGTAGCCCAGGGTTAAAAAAAAAAAAAAGGTTTAAAAAACAGCAACAACCCCACCTTAATTAGTAACTTCTTTATTTATAAACAGAATTTGTGGGGGTTTTTTTTGGCCACACCAAGCAGCTGGTGGAATCTTAGTTCCCCAAACAGGAATTGAACCTGGACCTTTGGCACTGAAAGTACAAGTTCTAGCCACTGGACAACCAGGGAATTCCCATTAAACAGAATTTAATATTTGCTTTACTTTTTTCCACCTCTATTTCCCACTGCAGTCTTACAACTGAACTACACTAGGAATAAAAATACGTGTCTGGATAATAAATTTAAAACCCAAGGCTGAAGTAGCTGCCAATGCATAATTTGAGCACTGGTGTGACTCAGCTTTAACTTCACTCCAATTCCCCTGTATCTCATCTAGGTAAGGAACTGCTATTTAGCCCATTGACTATTGAACAAATCGTTATTTAGCATCTGCTTATATGCCAGGCATTAGAGGCAAAGAAACTAGAAAGATAGAGTCCCTGCCCTCATGGGCTTTACAATCTGGCAAGACACAAGCTCGAAGTGTAACAAGGGTGAATTGGGAGCATGTAGTGTGTGGGGGGCGGGTAGGAGGAGGTTAGCAGTGGCTGCAGACAGAGGCAGGGGCCACAGAAAGCTTCACTGAAGCTGAGACCTGCCAGGTGAGGAGGGGAAAAGCAGAGGTCACATCTACGGACTCAGTCTCCGGAGAAGAGCTCATGTCTGTCGTGTGCTAAGATATAACGATCTTTGAGATGTTCTTAGAGCATAAGGTCTGCGTTTTCATCTCATGGGAATTTGTGGGGGGTGCTGGGTCTTTGACGCACGAGGATGCAGCACTGCAGTCATCTTACAAGAGAACCAACCCCTGTTGGCTTTGGTCCTCCTTCCCAACGAGGAGGATTAAAACGCTATTATACAGGATGCACTGCAGATACAACTGTGGAGTTGTAAGGAAGCCAAGGGAAACACAATTTAATCTCCCTCCTGGAGCCCCCGGTCTGGTCAAGGAGAGAACCAAAGAGAGCATGACAGCTCACGGTGTTCCTCTGCCCAGCTAGGTGGGGTCCTCCTCCCCAAAGAGTGGACACCTGAGCTGAAGCATGACCATTGAGTCAAGTTCCATTAGCTGGGGTTATGGAGCTAAGAAGGGCTTCCTGGGCAGAAGGAAGAGGCCAGGCCAGCACAGGAGCCACCAAACAGAACAGACCAGGATCTGGGACTGAAGGCCTGGGAGAGGGCAGAGGACGCGGACAGCCCCGAGCACAGATTACGGCTTCGTCCTGTGGGGTCAGGGAAAGCCAGGGACAGGACAAGGCTTGGATTTGTTCCAGGGACCACTTGGGCAGCTTGTGGGAGGCTATCTGAGGACCACGCACATGGAACAGAGGCTGAGTCCGGGCCGGCCGTGTGGAGAGGCGGCTTAGGGCTGGCCTGGTTAGCTGTGGGAGGTGGCCAGGACAAGGGAGGGACAGGGAAAGAGGCAGATCTCTAGTCTGGGGCCGTGACGACTGACATCCCTGTCCGAGAGAGGGAAAAAATAACTCCCATCTTCGATGCACTTACCTCGTGAAACCCTTCAATGGCATCTGCTCCGTACTCGCTCTGAATCATCGGCTTCTGGTAGGCCTTATACCAGTTCTCGAACTGGGTTGCCAACTGCAGCTGAATCACCTCCATGTGCCCATAGTCGTGGTACCAGGAGTAGTAACTGTTCACACAGATGACGTCCACGTATGGCGCCTGCAAGAGCATGGGGAGAGTCCACCAACCAGGAGAGTGGAGGACTCACACTCGGGGTGCTTCTGGCAGAGGAAGTAAGAAGTGAGTGAGGAAAGTGCGTTAGATGCGCACGTGTAGGAAATAATAGTCAGAAGGGACCTGAATGGAGCGAGTGAAGGGAGCAAGCCTCTCGTTCTCGGCTGGCACCCCTGACCTGGCTGCAACTGGGCTCCGGGGAGGGCGATGAGAGAGCTGGCCCCAGGCACGCCGGCCCAGGGAGCCCATCCAGACTGGACTTCTTCATCTCTAGGTGGTGTTCCTGTCACTAGTCATGCCCTTGGCCCAACTGAGGGCCGAAGGCAGTTTTCTCCTCACAGAGCCTCCCGAGTCCCCTTTCTGAGCTACTGTCACGGGCCCTGAAGAGACTGGACAGTTCCCTCCTTGGAGGGCAGCCTGGGTTGGGGGCAGCACCGCCGCGAATCTGAGCAATGTGCCGCTCAGTGGACCCCAAAGCTCACCTGAACCCACGCTCGCCTGCAGAGTCTGCACTGGGACCCACACGGTCCATCTCTCCCAAGGGGCTGCAGCACCCTTCTGAGCTTGGGGCGGAAAGATACCGCTGGGAAGCGGTACCTCTGTGTGGGCACGTCACCA
>NW_011494644.1:12764901-12768387 GCF_000754665.1 Bison bison bison
TTCGCTTTCTGGAGCGCTTCTTAGTACTGGCCTCAGTTCCCTAGTGAGGCATCTTCTTGCTCCTGTTTTACAGCTTTTGTGCAACAACTCAACACAGTTTCTGAGGGGCTGCTGTGCCCAGGGACCGTGAGAGGAGCCATGGGGTCCAACCGGCTGGGTGAGCCTCTCCCTTCAATTTTCAGTCCCCCTGACATTGGATCTCAGCAGTGGTTCCCAAAGCTGATTGATGCCTGGAATCACTGAGGAGTTTTTTAGAAACTCCGATTCCTATCCTGGACATTATAAATCAGAATCACAAAATCCGGACCTCTGTACTTTCAAAAAGCTTCCCTTTGTGGCTCCAATGATCAGCCAAGTTGGAGAAACACAAGTCAATGATGACTTAAGCTCCCTTAAACCTCTGCCCCTTTCTGAGCATATTAAACTTGGGGGCATAAAATTAAATCAAAGTGCAGAGATCAATGAATTGAGAATGAACTGAGAAGGAATTCGACTTCCCTATGCCTGACCTCCTTAGTGTCAAGAAGCTACACTGCCTGGCAAATCACTCCCTGGCAGTTCTCTTTAACCCAAAGACCATCTATGGAAATGGTCAGACTGGCTGCTCGTGGTCCCTCCCAGCAGCTTCTGTCAGCAAGCATCAGGGCAGGACAAGAGGACAGGCAGAAGGAAGATGTGCAGAGACCCCCAGGCTCACCCCCAGGTCTGCTTCATAGTTGGTGTTGGTCACAAAGGTCACGGGCCGGGAGGGGTCCAGGGCTTTAGTGTGGGCAATCAGCGTCCTGTCCACGGAGGGCAGAAGACACGGTGCCGTCAGTATGGGGAGGGCCTCAGGTTCCCCTCCTGAATCCTCTCCTTCCCATCTTCCCAGACAGATCACCCCCAAGACACGGCTCTCCTCCCTGCCTTCTAGGGCATTTCAGGTAAGCAAACGTGCTCCTCAAGACATCATGTTCCCTGACATCATTCTCTCTTCCTCCCTCCCCAGATCTTAGACCCCACCCATCACCCAAAGGGGGCCATCCTCAAGACAGGAGAGGCGCAACTGAGATCTTTGAGCTGGGTGCTGCCAAAAGCAAGTTTCCTCATCTCCGATGAAACTAGATGTTGTGCGGGTTAGGATGAGTATTAATGTAACACATCACTAGGGAGCGTGTCCTGGGAGGCAAGCTGTGCACTGGGCACTCACTAGAGACTTAAATACATGTATTGGCTTGGCCAGAAAGTTCATTCGAGTTTTTGAACAATGTTATGAAAAAACCCAAACGAACTTTTTGCCCAAGCTGACCTCCAGCTGTGTGTCCAGAGCTCGTCTTTGCCCAAGAAGGTCCACTACTCAGAGCCTCCATCCAGGACAGGGGGATGCAGGCAGTGTCTCCTAGGGAGTATTTCCATGGCCTCTGCTGCCTCCGCAGTAAGTGAAATAATTCCCCATGCCCAGCTACGCTAAAATTGCAGGATGGCAAGAAAGAGAAGAAACCAAGGACCACGCCAGGAGGCTGGCCCACTGTGGGGAGATGGCCCCTCTGGGAGGTTTCTGCCCAGGACAATGCCTGGGGTGTGGCGGAAGATACTGGTATGCAGTGAACGGATAATGAACTTCAGGTGACCTGGTCCTGTCTAACAACGTAACTTTAGAATAGTCAGAATATGCACGTCTTTGAAAATCTGTTTATAATCATATGCCTAGGTCAGCTTTATAAAGTTTAAATCCCCTTTACAGGTGAACTCAAAAGCATTGCAAAGTGGTTTTGTGCAGTTCTAACATGTACTAAATTTCCCAGGAATGGGGACAGCATAAAAATCAAGGGAAGACACAGGTGGCTTAGTGGTAAAGAACCCGCCTGCTAAGCGGAAGATGCAGGTTGATCCCTGGGTCAGGAAGATCCCCTGGAGAAGGAAATGGCAACCCACTCCAGTATTCTTGCCTGGGAAATCCCAAGGACAGAGGAGCCTGGTGGGCTACAGCCCATGGGGTCGCAAAGAGTCAGACACGACTTAGCGACTAAACAATAACAGCAGGGCTTGGTTTTGACTGGAGCTCTGTCAGCCATGGCTCAGTGCCTCAGAAAAGAGCAGAACAGAGGGAAATGCTGCTTGCGGCACCACAGTCGCTGGCTATGCTTTCCAGCTCTGTCATCAGCTTCTGTAGCTCTGTTTTCAGGGAGTTTCCCAGAAGGTGCAAGCGCCTGACTCTTTCAATGGCCCTTCTGGAGAGTCAGGTCACAGATTTATGTATTCTTTGACAAACGTCTCTTCCTTATGTCAGTCAGGCCACGTCACTATCTTTTTTCTTTAATTTGAAGTTTTGGGTTAACTCCTCTGCATTTCATTTCAGGTGTGTCTAGGAGACACTTGGCTGAAATCATAATCTGGGTGGGTGAGTATCTTGTCCCCTAAATTGACCAGGGATGGATGCACCTGGGCTGGAAGCAGCCCATACCCACTGCAGGGCCCACCGCCACTCTCCCGTGGCTGCCAGGCAAGGCTGAGCTGGGCCAGCAGGCTGTGGTCTCAACGGGGACCAGCCCAGGCAAGGCAGGAGCACTCACTTGAAGTAGTAACCAGCCGGTTTCAGGAAGGAAGCGGGCTCATTGGCTAAGGACCACATTACAACGGCCGGGTGATTCTTGTCCCTGCGGATCATTTCCTCCATCACCTCCAGGTGGTGTTGCAGAGACACGTTGCTGAAGCTCTCGCTGCAGGCCAAGAGAGGAGAGGGAACAGGTCAGTCTGATTTTCTTTCCCTCTAGTAAAAATTCTGGGCTTCCCTGATGACTCAGTGGTAAACAACCCGCCTCCCAACGTAGGAAACACAAGTTCGATCCTTGGGTCGGGAAGATCCCCTGAAGAAGGAAAATGGCAACCCACTCTCGTATTCTGGCCTGGAGAATCCCATAGATAGAGGAGTCTGATGGGCTACAGTCCATAGGGTCCCAGAGTCAGACATGACTGAGCGACAGCATGCACGCACAGGCTGCCGAACTGGGGGTGCCGCGCAGTGCAGGCAGCGGGCACTCACGCCAGCACGATGCCCACACCAGGGCTCTCGTCGATGACCACGATCCCGTAGCGGTCACAGAGCTGCAGCACCTCCTCTGCGTAGGGGTAGTGGCTGGTGCGGAAGGCGTTGGCGCCCAGCCAGCGAAGCAGGTTGAAGTCCTTCACCAGCAGCGGCCAGTCAAAGCCCTTCCCTCGGATCTGGAGGACAGCAGAGACAGGTGAGCCCCTGCACTTGACCCCATCCCAGACACGTTTCCGCCAAGAGCTGGGCCCGCCAGAGTCACCCTATCAGCCTGCTATCCAGGCCAAGCACAGGCAGTGGTTTGGGGCAGTTTGTTCTGAGCTGTCCTCAGCCACTCCAGGGGATGGGGAAGGGGATGGTAAGAAACAGGGACCCAGGAGCCCCTACTCACGTCTGCATCCTCATGCTTGTTGACCCCTCGGAAATAGAACGGCTTCCCATTGATGAGGAACTGGCTCTCG
>NW_011494644.1:12769114-12769564 GCF_000754665.1 Bison bison bison
GATGGGAGAGCCCGTCTCCAAGGGGATCTTTCCAAACAGGGAACCAAGCCACTCTGGGCCTGGCTGAGGGCAGATCCTGGCAGGAGCCTCACCAATGTCTTGGTCCATGTCGGTGGTGACGGTAATGTCATCAATGTAGGTGGTAGGCGTGGTGTAGAGGAGCACGGCCCGATGCAGTCCCGCGTAGTTGAAGAAGTCAAACTTTGTGTTCTGGACAAAGTAACCCTTGGGGTACCTAGGACGGAGCAAGGGGACAGTGGCCTTGTCCTGAATCCTTCGATCTCAACTCACATGTCTCCCTGGCCTCCAAGAGCCAGGGCCTCACCTCTGCTGAAGCCACCCTGTCCCCTGGTAGGAAGACGTCTGGGTAGGGTAGGGAGTGAGGGTGGGAGCGGGGGCTGGGCAAGGTGCTGCTCACATGGAGGGGTCCGTCTTGTAGAGGATGGTCCC
>NW_011494644.1:12769664-12772379 GCF_000754665.1 Bison bison bison
CACCCACTGCAGATACAGGGAGACAAGCGGGGATGGGGGTCCCGACAGTTTCCGGCACACCCTCACACACAAGTGCAGGATGAGGGAAGCGGGCAGAGTGGGGCGGGCTGAGGGTTCTGCCAGTTGCCACCGACCTCGGGAGTGGAAGAATGGGGCTCCAGGGGAATAGAAGGGACCACTCTCCGCCACCCAGGGCACAAACCCAGTGTGGGGCCTTAAATGAGCTCCGCCCCCGCATGTACCCCAGAGGCAGGCTGTCAGGTGACGGCTGGGAACAGGCACCCCAGGACAGCCCATGCCCCACCCTGCCCCACGCCTGGCCACCCGCTCTGCCTGCCGCCCGCTGTACTGACCACAATGGCATAGTAGTGGGCGCTGCCGATCCTCAGAACCACTCTCGTGCCCAGGTCTTCGGTCCACCGCTGGGGCAGGGTGATCTCCCGTTCATACCACACCCAGCCGACAAAACTCCGCAGCTGCCCATCCTGGCCCACGTCGTTGAAGCTGGAGGGCACCGGCATGTCCAGGGTGGGGCCCGACTGAGGAGACAAGGGTGGGAATTAGGTCCAGATCACCCAGGAAACTAAAGGGCCAGGTCCCCCAGCAATTCTGCCTGCAGGACAAAGCTGGACAAAATGACTTCTCCCCAGGGCCCTTCCTAGTGGCCCAGCAATAAGGAATCTGCTTTGCAATGCACGGGACACAGATTCGATCCTGGTCTGGGAAGATTCCACATGCTGCAGGGCAATTAAGCCCAAGCACCAAAACTAAGACTGGATGCAGCCAAATACTTATTAGGCTGCACGTTAAAATATTAAAAAAAAAAAAAAGAAGATGTCTCCCAGACCCTCCCAGATTCCAGACCACCCTACCAGCAACTCACCAATGTCTTTCATGGACTCATTTAATTTTTACGACTCCATGAAGCAGACCCAGTGACTCACTCACTCACTCACTCACTCAAGGGTGCGCAGGGAACAGCGCATGGCGTTCTAGGCGCTGGGAATAGAACACTGAACACGGCCTCTGCTGTCAGTGAGCAGCTCTGTGTAGAGAGCGTGGAGAGGCGCAGGGAGCTATCTTGGGGTCAGGGAAGGCCTCTGGGAGCCAGGGCCCATGAGATACAGCCTCTGGACATCCTGGCAGAACCTGAGCCCCACAAGGAACCCACTGAACCTCTTGACCCTGAACACCTCAGGAAGAAGGCAAGGCAGGAGCGGACAGATAGCTCAGTGAGTCTGGAAGCAGCTTGGGGAAGAGCTTCCTGAAGACACAGATGGGACACGGAGCTCGGAGGAAGCGGGATTCCCTGCCCCTCACAGCTGTACGCCCAGTGGCTGGCCCATGCCCTGCCACACAGTGAGGACCCAGTAAATTCTGACTGAATGAATGGATAACTTTCTGATGACACCAACAGCAAGCATGCTTGTGTCCCAGGTCTGGTGGGAGCAGAAGTTCTTTCTCAGGGCAGCGGGCACCGGAGTTTCCATGGAAAGGGGTGTGCCCAGGGCCACAGCCAGCCTGGGGCAAGAAGGATAGCCAGAAATGAGACCCTGACTAAGAGGAAGATGATCAACTGACTGCCACCGGGAGGAAGGCTGGCCAGGGAGCCGGGGCCGCTTTGCGGAGGAAACTGTGAGTGGGGCACGTGCCCGGCTCCCCCGCCCCTTTCTTCCTGTGATGAGGCTGAGCGGCAAAGACTGAAAAAAGAGGATGTAAGGGAGGTGACCGTTGGATGCTCAAGGCCGACCCCCAACCCAGTTCTCTGCCCACCCGACCCAAATCAGAGGGAAGACCTAGAAGGGGGTGCTCGGCTGGATGCCAAGCCCCGTTCTCTACCTAAACCTTGGAACTCAGGGTTCTTCCTGCCAGGGCAAAGGTGCGGCCCCAAAATGTCCAAAGACTCCCCTCCAGCCACGGGGCGGCCACTGGCATTAGCTCGCGGCAGGGACACCGCTCCGGCTCCGCCTCCCCTACCGAAGTCCCGCCCGCCCATTTCCTCCTGCCGGTCATACTCCGGGTGGGTCGACCCCACGGCCCCTTAGGGCCGTCCATCAGTTCCGAGGCCACAAGGGGAAGGCTCCCCACGCCCCCCACACCGGGCTTCCAGGAGCTCCCCGGCCCTGGCCCAGGTCCCGTCTCCCGAGCACGCACCTCTCGCAGCGGCGCCCGGTACCACTGCTGCTCGAAGCCCTGGCGCCGGTTGTCGGAGAAGTCGGCGCGAAAGCTCCAGAGGCCGTCCAGCTCCTTGCGCTCCCGCGACCGGCTCTCCCGGGGATAGAGCATCCCGCCCTGCAGCAGCGACAGCCCGCAGCCCCAGAGCAGAGGGCCGAGCACGGCCCAGGCGCCCGCCGATCCCCGGAGCATGGTTGCAGGGTGGCTGCGGGCAGCCAGCTGCCGGGTGTCCCGGGCAGCGCGCTGATAACGGGGCCGGGGCGGGGCCTAGAGTCACGTGTCCCGCCCCCGCGCCATCTTGGCCATTCGGGGCACCCCCTCCCCGCGAGGCCCGCGCCCCTCACGCCGCGACCGGTCCTCCTTCCTGCCCGAGGGCGGCGCGGCGGAGGGCCCGCCGGTAGCCGGAGCGCCAGCCCGGACCCGGAAGGGCGGAGGTCGTAGCTCGCAGGCTCCGCACCCGCGGGGTCACCGCCCTCCTCCTCCCTGGCGTCCCCAGCTCCTGGCGCCCAAGGCGGCTCGTCCAGACCGGACCTGAGAGAC
>NW_011494644.1:12772479-12780684 GCF_000754665.1 Bison bison bison
CCCCCCGCCACACACACCGATTCTTCAAGGAGACCGGCTGGGGACACCTCCACTCGCTTATGCCTGCGGGACAGCGGTAAGCTCAAGCGAAGCCTGTGTGCCTAGTGCCCTCCGGCCCACAGCCGTGATCCCCGGCTCTTGGCCTTGACCCTGGGCGTCCACCAGCAGTCCCCTGGTCCCCAAGCCCCTACCCAGGGGCCCTGCGCTCCTTGGCATTACGGACGTACACGTAATGAGATGGAGTCTTTGGTACCAGGACCCTGGCCTGGATACATTTGTTCCTACAATTACTTGATTTTTAAATTATTAATTTTTCCTCTGATTCCATGTTCACCAAAGCAGCCTTCTGGCTTGGACCTTGACACTGTAAACAAAGTAGATCCCGGGATAGTACAAATAAATAAATTGCAAGAATTGGCAAGGCCTAAAGATTTTTTTCTCCCAAATGCTTACAATATAAAAATAAGAAAAAGGTGCAAAAGTTTATACTGTATGACCCTGGTAGTGCTAAAATTAAATCCACACAGCTGTAGATAGATGTGAAGTGTTATTATCAGTGTTACAGGTGATTTCCATTTTCTTCTTCATATGTTCTGAGTTTTTGAAAATTTCTATCATGAACATACATTAGTTTTATAATCAGAATGAAAACAGTGGGAACTTGCCTGAAGTTCCAGTGGATAAGACTTCCCCTGCAATGCAGGGTGTGTGGGTTTGATCCCTGGTCAGGGAGCTAGTATCCCACCTGCCTCTAGGCCAAAAACCAAAACATAAAACAGAAGCAATAATGTAACAAATTCAATAAATCCTTCAAAATTAAAAAAAAAAAGGTCCACATTAAAAAAAGAAAGAAACCAATGATCTTCTTAAAACTCTCACGTGGGCACAAATAAGTTGATCTGCTTCTGTATGTCTGTGTGTCCAGGCGCTCTGTTGCTCAGTCCTGTGCCCCTCTTTCCAACCCCACAGGCTATAGCCTGCCAGACTCCTCTCTCCATGGGACTTGCAAGTCAAGAATACTGGAGTGGGTTGCCATATTCATCCAAGTGCATATTCCTGACTCAGGGATCAACCCTCGTCTCTTGCGCCTCCTGCTTTGGCAGGCAGACTCTTTCCCATTAGCACCACCAAGAAAGAAAACAATAACCATTTTAAAGCTCACAAATGGGCACAAATAAGTCAAGGTTGATCTGCTTTTATAAATTAATAAATTGATTTTCCATTTGAGAGTCAACATGTATATACTTAGTTGAAAGTTGATTTTCCACTGTTTCATAAGAGAACACAGAAAACTTGGTTTCCGTACGCATGACCCCAATAACCAGACCTTGAGGGGTGAAGTCCTTTGGCCAGTTTCCTTACCCCTTTATTTTGCACCTGTGCATAAACTGAATCTGGAGATGAAATTTTGGGAGTTGCCAGCAGTGAGAATGGATGAGGTCACCAAAGAACGGAGGGCAGGTGGATAACAGATCCCAAGATTAGCCCTAATCACCCTATGTTATGAGTAGAGGGGACAAAGAGGATGAATGAGCAGGTCACCATCTCCTTGAGAATAAATGCAGACCCCTTAGTATAGTCTGTTGTGGTCTGACTGGTCCCCCTGATCCCTGGCTCTGAGTTCCAGAACACACCATGCTCCTGCTGGCTTCTGGGCCCTGGCTTAGGATCTTCCCTCTGTCTGGAAGCCCTTCCACCCTGACTGGTTAACTCTTCCCTCTTCCCCATCACTCTCATTCTTCAGGGATCATTTCAGAATTTTGTTTGTTTGTTTTTTATGTTTGTCTGTTTTTAGCCACACCATGTGGCTTGTAGAATCTTAGTTCCTCAACCAAGGATGGAACCGAGGCCCTCAACAGTGAGATCACGAAGGAATTCTCTTTTTTTCCAAATACCTTTATCTTCACATCTCTTGGCCTCTGGTTCATTCCCTCCGCATATGCACAGGCCCCATATTCACTGAGCAATTTGGTCCTTGGCTCGGGTCCCCTCTCCATCGTAACTACTGTCCCTATCAGTGGCCTTCCCATCCTGGGCCTTTGTTCTGTGACCACCCTGACTTCATTTACCTTTCCATTGCCCATGGTGACTCATTTACTGGATCATGTTCTAGGTTCTTTTAATTTTCTCTTCCCCAAGACTTCTGAGATTCCTCCTAGCCTACCATCTCCTCTGATTTTCATTGTCCCCACTTACTCTAAATTTGCTCTTTTACCAGATCCACACTCTGTTTTTCTCTATCCTCTTTTTTTTTTTTAATGTTTGGTCCCACCTCACAGCATGTGGTATGTTAGTTCCCCAATCAGGGATCGAACCTGTGCCCCCTGCATTGGAAGGAGAGTCTTAACCACTGAACCACCAGGGAAATCCCTGTCCTTGCCACTTTTCTGAATTTAGCTCTCCTCTCCCAGTTTTTCAGGCTGAAAGCTATTCTAAAAGCACACCCTGACTCTTGCAGGGGTCGCCCACCATTCTGTAGCTTTTCTTCTGGAACCTCTCCACTCCTGTGTCCCCTTTTCTCTTCCTCAGTTGCTGCCACCACCCACTTCCCCCTTGGGAGAATCTTCTCCCCCGCAGCCACCAACCCTGGCGGGAATGAAACCAGCTTCCTCTTTGCTGCTTGCAAAGGTGGGCACACAGACTCTTTCTATCCTAAGGATGCGTCTACACACGGAGAAAGGGGAGACCAAGTTAACAACACAGGGAAGTTACTGAGTTCCATCTCTCATGGGCTCTGGTCTGTAGTTGCTGCTTTTCTTCTGAAACTTTCCTCTACTTACTTATTTTTTCATATTTATTTGTTTGTTTCTTTGTGCCAGGCCTTAGTTGTGGCATGTGGGATCTTCGTCCTTTACTGGGGATCAAACCCACACCCCCTGCATTGGGAGCATGAAGTCTTAGCCACCAGACCACCAAGGAAGTCCTGAAACCTTTCCTTTAAAGATCTGTCAAAGGATTTGCCTGCATTGGCCAGCAGATGGCTAATTCATCTTTTCTCTGGTGAACTGTTGAAAAATCTGAAATGGTCTTGAGGGAAGGAGGGATTCTTCCTTGACAGTAACTAAGGCCCCTTCCCCACCCGCCTCCCAGGGCATTGCTTCCTATCTATAAATTACTAACTCCAGGCTTTTCCCCCTCACTCTAGTTTATCTAACAAGACAACTGATGTGTGAACCGCTTTCAATCTCAGCAAGATCCCAGTGAAGCCCACAGCAGGACTGGTGCTCCCCAGTTGCCTTTCACTTCACGCTTGGAATACTGGAGAGCCAGAGGAGCAGGCAGGATGTGCCTGAGAGAGACGTTGGAACTCCAAGTAACGGGGGACCAGGGAAGGAGGATACACCCTGTGTGGAGAGCTACTGCCTCAGCCATTCCCTCCAGGACAAACGTGAGTTCCTTCAGAAAGGCAGATTAAAGCCTGAAGCTCAAAGCTTAAGCCATTGGGCACCTGACTAACTAGAGCCCCTTCTAAGGTCCTCAGGGGCATGGGAGCGGTTGATCACACGTTATAACAGATGCCTCTGGAGCCCCGTTTCCCATCCCCTTTGGCAGCCTCTAATTTCTGTCCAAGCTGAGTTCCCTGAAAACGCAATTAGCAAAGACCAGTCCCCTGAAAACAAAGGCTCTCTGCCTGCAGGCTCTGAATGGCTCAATTCTGCTTCTTCAATAGAGCTGAGAAGTGGAGGTGAAATTAGTGTTAATAATCTAGAGACATCATCATTCAAAGAGAGATAGGAACCATTGCATAAGTGTTTCAGCCTTTCCTGCAATGGGGACATTATGTGCAATCAAGGTGTGACCTTGATTATGCACTTTGATATTAGCTTTTCATTCTTTTCTGTCTTCCTCTTCCTGCTACCATATCTGGGAACATTTTCCAAATCAGTGCCTGTGTGAAATAAACCTTTGCCTTGGGGCTTCTCTGCTGGTCCAGTGAGGAAGTCTCAGCCCTTCCACTACACAGGGTGTGGGTTCCATCCCTGGTTGAAGAACTAAGATTCTACATGCTTCACACGGTGGCCATAATAATAATAATAATAGGCCTTTGTATTCAGCTCTGCTTTCAAAAAACCAACTGGAAGTGTTGCAGAAACCATTACTCGAGAAACCAAGGACCACACTGGAGAGTTGGAGAACTCAGGTTTATTACGCCAGCAGGCCCAGAGGAGTAACACTCCAAGCTCTGAGCCCTGAACAAAAGGATTACAGAGTTTTTTTAGACAGACTGTAGTGGGCAACACTAACTCTTAGTAGACTGGTTAAAAGTAAGGGGTTTCGCGTGTGCAGAAACAGTGATCCAGATGGGAAGGGGGATGCCTGCCCTGGACAGGCATGATTAAGCAGGTTTGCAGGGCCTGGGCAAATGCAAAGATCAAGACAAGAGTGAGTGAGATAAACTCCAGTTCCTAGTATTGCAAGTCCCCACTTTCTGAGACTATGTGACCTACGTGATCTAGACTTTGCAAGGAGTAAGCTGAGTTACAGAGGCAGAAGGAGAAGGACGTGATGTAAAATTTTAACTTTTCCTCTTCATTCCCCCCTCTTGATGCTTTTTTCTATCACTCGTTGTAGAAAGCGTCATCTCATATTTTTGGTAGGACACTCAGAGCTCCCCATCGTTTAGGGGGCTATATTGAACTGTTACCATTTGTAACTTTATGGATTCAGTCTGAGAGGTTATGAACTGGGTAATAGCACTGAGAATACAAGGGCCAAACAAGAGCGCCGCAAAGAGCATGAAGAGAGGACCTGTTAAAGGGAGAAGTCACGACGCCCTGCTCCAGACATTACTCCAATTACCCCAGGAATTAGCTAGTTTTGCTCTCCTTTTTATGATTTGTTCCCTTCGCTGTTGGGCCTTGTCCCCGTCTATTTCTGATTGGTTTACATAAAAGCAGCAGTCTTCATTCAAGAAGCAGCAGAGTCTTCCCTTTTCAGCTGTCAGTTAGGTAGGTCTAGCCTTCTCCTGTTTTGTAAAACCACCTCAGCCAGGGAATCTAGTTGCTTCTGTAATGCCACTGATGAACTGAACTGAATGCCACTGAAGATCTGGCCACTCTCTCAATGTCGTCTGTGAAGTCTTTGAATAGTGTATGGTAAAAGGTGGTTGATGAAGCAATTCCTCCTATTCCCATACCTAGCGCAGCCGTGATTCCCAGACCAATAAGCTGGATGGCTGTTTTTGACCATGTATGTGCTGCCAGAGGTACGGTGAGAGTCTGGCTGTTAGGGACAGTGTTCATCTGGGGAGTGAGGAAAGCTAAGGTGCAGATACCCATCTAATTGATAGGTAGACATAAGCATCTGTCCCACAAACAGAGAAAAGGCCTTGATGGGGGCGGCACCGTCTGTTACAGCAAGGGACACCAGAAGGCTGCAAAGCAGCCTGCACCTAACAGGTAACTGAACACTAGCAAAAGGTTTTCTCCCCATCTTTGAGTTGTCACAGCTATAGCAACTGAGCCTATCGTGAAGGGGGGGTCAGCTATACTGTGGAGCAGTTTAGTTAGTAGGGAGAATTGATCATAAGAGACTTTTAATAAGAATGAGGCTTCCCACTACAGTGAGATAATAGACAGCTAACTGCGGCTTCTGACCCAAATCCCAGTCCTGGGGTGCAACTAAAGCTAGTCTTTTAGTGAAGAACACAGAAATAATAGCAATCAGGGATACAGTCTAGGGTTGACAATGAAAATCCATTGATATTTTGATAGCTGGATCCTCAGGCTTCAGCTGTGCATTGACCTCCCAGCTGCTGCCAGCTGCTGGAGCGTGGCTAGAGCAAGGCTGAAGAATCCTCAAGCTTCTGCCGTGCATTGACTAGTCAGCTCCCAGAGTGACTAGAGCAGGGGTCAGCGTCCTTCGAGGGTGAGGGTCGCTGTTTTTGGAACCAGATCTTGAGGGGGTTTTTGGGGTCCCGAACTGCTTTCCAGGTGTCCTCATTACAGGAAGCCGCTGCCTTCTTGACTCTGGTGTGGTGGATCCAAGGGATGACACCTATAACTCATTTCCTGGCTGATAGGGATGAACCCAGTTGCCCAGTGGAATGGGTGTCCTTTCTCAGGTTTCTCAGACAATATGGCGGAAGACTTTCCCAGGGCCTGGAGGTGTTGGGACATCTCCAGGTCAGCTAGTTGTTGGTGATCTCCCTTGAGCTTTTTTATCACTGGGGGTGGTCTCCCGTATAAGATCTCAAAGGGAGAATAGCCTGAGGACCTTGGGGTGCCTTTACAGAGGCCATAGAGAGTCCACAGAATAAGGCAGGTTGTTCTAGCATTGTCTGGGCGTTGGCCGGGGAATATTCTTGTCGTATTACTACTACTTGGAGAAACAAACTTAACAAGAAATTTAAAGATACACGGCTCGAAGATTAATAGAAGTAGGAATGCTGCTGAGGCGCTAGCTAGGAGAACCAGGTCCAGACATTGGTTCAAGACATTAGTGTTTCTCTAGGTATGAGAAGATGCAAGAATTCGGACTCATAAAAATTTTATCTGAAAACATCTATCTGAAGGCCTGTTTTTCTGGGTTTTCCCAGAGCACAGAGTGCCTTATTTTTTGTCTCCACCCTGAAGGCCTTTCAAGGGGGTATTGACGGTCAACATCTTATAGTAGTCATGATTTACTCTTTGTAGAGGCAGCTGGCAAGGGCCAGCTTCCAGTCAGTAGGGCCCCTTCATAGCCACATATGTGACCATGTTTTGGGGCATTTCAAGGTCATTGTGTCCCACGGTGCTGGGAAGGCTCACTCCCAGGTCTAACAAAGATTCCACTGACAGGCCACTCAATGTGTTGTCACTAGGCCAGGCCTTGTAAGTAGCAAATTCTCTGGACCATACCTGTCTTACTAGCCTCTTGGTCCAGGAAGATATTTCCTCTTGTTGCTTCTTCCCACATCTAGAGTTACATTATTACAATTATTGATCTCATATGGAACTGCATATCAGCATTTTATCACAGGCTCAGTCACACCTTTGGTAACGTAAGAAATAATCTTCTGAAACAAGCTACATAGAAAATAATATAGCTAGCAGTTATTAGTAAGGTCACAAGCAAGAATTTAGGTCAAGAACTTTCATTGTATACAGCCTGGTATTCCCCAGGTCATCTGTCTGAGTTAAATGATTATAGCCAGGTGTTAATCTCCTGTACCTCATGGAGCATCTGAGCTTTATCCAAAGACTGGTTACTGAGATAAGCTTGAGAAACCATCTTAAGAGTGTCCTTTTTAATAATTAAACCTTTTAGCAATATAACATAACAAGGAACTATCTCAGAAGTGAGTCTTAGTAAGCACAGACTTTAATTAACAAAACTAGAACTTAATATTTAGTGAAACGTAATGTTTTCTTTTTTAGAGAACTAAGAGCAGACTATCGCCATGTTTTAAGGACATCAAGATAGCAAAAGTCTAACCATAAGGGATTATTTTTTGTAGAAGCAGAATGAGCTTTGTCTACATGTACCATAATCTTAAATAATATTTATTTTGTTTACTAAAGTAATTTTTTCTTTTTTGGAGAACTCATTGTGAGGGCATTAACACTGTAGGCAAAGTTAACAAAAGATTTCAAAGGTAAATATAGAACAGATCAATTAAGAGGTTAAAAAAAAACCTTAAATCTATTTTTAAAAGCAGTTCAACATCTGAAGAAAGTATGTCCTCTTAGAGAGAAAGGCCGAATTTAAATTTTTGTACTAGCTTACTTCAAACTCATTTAGGTAAACTTAACTAAATTTATTTTAAACTTAGTCCTAACCACGCACAAAACTTTTTTTTCAGGTTCCATCTTCCAGAAACTTTTTAATCACTTTCTATAACAGCCACCTGTAAGTCAGACCTACTTTCTTTTCCCTTTATAAAATGCAATTTTATTTTTTACATCTTCTTTATTAAAAACATACATCCTACTTTCTTATTAGATAATTAAACAAACATTAATACTAGGTATTTAATATTGAATATTTTCCAGTTCATATGAATCTGAAATTTATTTAGTTAATTTTTCTTGTATTGTTTGTATTGTATTGTTTGATTCATAAACACTTTTCTTTAAGCCAATTAAATTAGCACTCATTTACAACTTCAACAATATTATCAGAAAAAAGACATAAACTGAGACATACATAAATCCAGACAGACAGATTGACAGAGATCTTATAGTTTTCTGTCTGAGATTTAAAATATCTCTTTGACACCCCCCC
>NW_011494644.1:12782470-12785031 GCF_000754665.1 Bison bison bison
AAGAAAAAGAATGACAGGCTGTCTCCAGCCAAGTAGCAATTGAGGGCCCAGTGAAGCCTCAAGGCCTACTTGGCACTGTTGACAGAGACCTTCATCTCCTGCAGTTGTAGGAAGACTGCACTGAAAACTGGGCCCGGCATTGAACCATAAGCCGCCAGAGCTTATGATGTGAGTCCTATGAGGCTCATAGGGAAGGACTGAGAGCTGAGACGTGGGATGTGGACCTTTGGGTGGTTGAACCTGAACCTCTTGAACCCCAGCTTTACCTGAATCCTCTAACCAGTTAAAGAAGCCCTACCTGCCTGGAGAGTGGCCTCCCCTTGACAGAAACCACAGGTGAAGATCTCACCTGAGGGGACTTCCCTGCTGGTCCAGTGGCCAAGACTCCACGGTCCCAGTGTGGGAGAACAGAGTTCCATCCCTGGTCAGGGAACTAGATCCCACATGCTACAACTAAGACCCAGAGCAGACAAATACACAAACAACTTGGTTTAAGAAAAAGGATCTCACCTGAGGAGGCTGCCTCACAGGACGTCCTCCTCCAGATCGCAAGCCTCCTCCCCTCTGGCCCAGACCAATAACTGGGTCAGGTCTTGGCACAGGATGCGCAGGGAAGTACAAGCACCGCTGTGAGCAAAGAGCTCAATCGTGGAGCATTGCAGGAGCCACCGCATGTGTCCTGATAGAAAGGGCGAGCGTGTGAAAGAGCAGAGTTAAGTCTGTGAGACCAAAGTGTGGAGGTAAAGCTAGATCTGGAGGGTTTATTGAGAGAGGGTGAGGCTACTGGTCTGGGATCAGGACATAACATTCTGGAAAGATCTGGACTCAATCCTATGACATTGCTGGGAAGGTTCCTCCAATCTTGATCACAATGGCGGTGAACTAAATGAGGGGTGTTGGAACTGCCTTGGAGTATTAACGAAGACAAAGTGGAAGCCCTGGAGGCTCCCAATCCACCCCCCATCCTACCCACCTAGATAGGAAACCAGAAGCAGTACTTCACCCCACTGGAACTGCGGAGTGGAGCCACCTTCCGAGACAGGGTGTGCAGGGCACTGGTCAGCACTATATCCCCCTCCAGTGCCCCTCCACGGCCCCTGCAAAGTTCACGTTAGTGGGTTCAGTGTCAGGAGCCTTCCAGGGGTGTGCCTGCTACTCACTGTGCCAGCCTGCTTACCCGCTACCCTGATGCCCAGGTGTGGGGCCAGAGATGACCGCTTGGTACATTGTCACTGGGAGTATATGGGTTGTGGAGGAGAAACGAGGCCAGAAGTTACAGATAAGTACAATTGCAAGCAGATAATTCATGCTTGTTGATCCCTAGTCATAATGCAGGATAATTTCTTACACAGAATAGCCTCAGTAATTGAGAATGCACTCTCATCATTATACATGGGCTTCCCTTGTGGCTCAGCTAGTAAAGAATCCGCCTGCAATGCAGGAGACCTGGGATCAATCCCTGGGTTGGGAAGATCCCCTTGCAAAGGGAAAGGCTACCCACTGCAGTATTTTACCCTGGAGAATTCCATGGACTGTAGAGTCCATGGGGTTGCAAAGAGTCGGACACGACTGAGCAACTTTCACTTCACTTTATCATTATACATACATATGTATACACATACACACCCTGTTTTCTTTTCCGGAAGGTATATGTAATAGAATTTATTCCAATGCCTGTGTCTGTAGGGTACAAACCTGTGCCAGTACCTTAAACAGAGGTTACATCATTTTGTGAACTCACACCCCAGTGTATCAGCTACACCTTAGCATTGCTGGTGCATCTTGTTTTGGAAAGTCTGGTGCTTCCAAACAAAATAGTGTGCTAAAAGGCTGTCAATAGAGCAGAATGCCCTGAAAAAACAGTGACAAAACTCCCCATCAGGCAAGGACTTGTTCCCACAGTGAGCCCTCCTCTGGCATGGAGACTATTTTTGCCTTGCTATTGAGTCACTAAATCCAATGTCCAATGTTTGTCTCTCAGTCATGTCTGACTCTTGTGACCCCATGGGCTGTAGCCCACCAGGCTTCTCATCCATGGGATTTCCCAGACAAGAATACTGGACTGGGTTGCCATTTTCATGCAAGCCTGTTTTCCTCAGCCAGAGATCAAACCCTTGTCTCTTGGCATCTCCTGCTTTGGCAGGCAGATCCTTTCCCATTAGCACTACCAAGAAAGAAACCAATAACCGTTTTGAAGCTCACAAATGGGCACAAATAAGTAAAGGTTGATCTGTTTCTATAAATTAATAAATTGATTTTCCATTTCAGAGTCAACCTGTATATACTTAATTAATTGAAAGTTGATTTTCTAATGTTTGTTATGGTCAGAGGAAACTTAGTTTATGAACACGTGACTCTGACAACCAGACCCTGAAGGGTGAAGTCCATTGGCCAGTTTCCTTCCCCCTTCATTTTGCAGCCATGCATAAGCTGAATCTGGAGATGAAATTTTGGGAGTTGCCAGCAGTGAGAATGGATGAGGTCACCAAAGAATGGAGGGCAGGTGGATAACAGATCCCAAGATTAGCCCTAATCACCCTATGTTATGAGTAGAGGGGACA
>NW_011494644.1:12787940-12788700 GCF_000754665.1 Bison bison bison
CAAATAGGAAAAGGAGTACATCAAGGCTGCATGTTGTCACCCTGCTTATTTAACTTATATGCAGAGTACATCATGAGAAATGCTGGGCTGGATGAAGCACGAGCTGGAATCAAGACTGCCATGAGAAATAGCAGTAACCTCAGATATGCAGATGACACCACCCTTTGGCAGGAAGTTAAGAAGAACTAAAGAGCCTCTTAATGAAAGTAAAAGAGGAGAGTGAAAAAGTTGGCTTAAAGCTTAACATTCAGAAAACTAATATCATGGCATCCAGTCCCATCACTTCATGGTGAACAGATGGGGAAACAATGGAAACAGTGACAGACTTTATTTTCTTGGGCTCCAAAATGACTGCACATGGTGACTGCAGCCATGAAATTAAAAGACACTTGCTCCTTGGAAGGAAAGCTATGACAAACCTAAACAGTGTATTAAAAAGCAGAAACATCACTTTGCCAACAAAGGTCTGTCTACTCAAAGCTACAATTTTTCCAGTAGTCATATATGGATGTGAGAGTTGGATCATAAAGAAGAATTGATGTTTTTGAACTGTGGTGTTGGAGAAGACTCTTATAGTCCCTTGGACTCCAAGGAGATCTAACCAGTCCATCTTAAAGGAGATCCGTCCTGAGTGTTCATTGGAAGGACTGATGTTGAAGCTGAAACTCCAGTACTTTGGCCACCTGATGTGGACTCATTTGAAAAGACCCTGATGCTGGGAAAGATTGAAGGCAGGAGGAGAAGGGGATGACAGAGGGTG
>NW_011494644.1:12788800-12790875 GCF_000754665.1 Bison bison bison
CCTTTTTTTTCTTTGCTTGAAGTTCTAATTTTCCCAAGGCTAAGGTCTCAGACAAAGCTGGCTGCGTATTTCAAGGACACGGAAAGGGTTAATTTCAAGCTTTTCCCTGGGCGGGCCTTTTAACAAGTTAGTTGTTTTTATTGTATATGCAAAAAGAATTGGCTTTGTAGTTTCCAGAAAATTTCTCTCACTCCATTCAATCAGCAATCACACACTCAAAATCATTCAGAGGCTATCACAATGCCCTCCTTCTCCTGAGTCCCCTAGGTTTCCTTGCTCCCTTCCTGGGAGCCCCAAGGAGGTTATCATTCATGATTCCTCCCTTCTCCTGAGTCCCCAGGGTTCCTTTACTGTTGCTCCCTTCTTGGGAGCCCCGAGAAGTTTATCATTCATGATGCCTCCCTTCCTCCCAAGTCCCCAGATCTCCCTAGTTGATGCTCCCTTCCTGGGAGCCCATAGAGGTGCTCAGTCTCCTCTTCTGCTCCTTGGGATAGGTTCCTGCCTGGGGACTGACCCCAGAGCCTTACCTTATCCTGTGGCCATTCCTGGCGAGTTGGTCCGTCCCTCCAATGAGTCCAGCTGGGGCTCGGCCAAATGAAGAATCGGAATGCCGGTCTGAAAGAGAACCCGGAATACCATCAGGTGGCACGCCTCCTCCTTCATCTCGGGGTTCCTTCGCTCCAGCGCGGCAGAGCCACCAGTCTGGCAGCTCAACGGGCTGGCGTGGTTGGAGTCTTGCTGGGGCCTCCAGAAATGTTGCAGAAACCAGTACTCAAGAAACCAAGCACCACACTCAGAGGTTTGGAGAACTCAGGTTTTTTATGTCAGCAGGCCCAGAGTAGTTAACACTCCAAGCTCTGAGCCCCGAACAAAGGGATTACAGGGTGTTTATAGACAGACTGTAGTGGGCAACACTAGATGTTAACAGGCTGGTTTAAACTAAGGGGTTTCGGTGTGCAGGAGCAGTGGTCAAGATGGGAAGAGGGATGCCTGACCTGGACAGGCTTGATTAAGCAGGTTTACAGGGGCTGCTGCTACTGCTGCTGCTAAGTCGCTTCAGTCGTGTCCGACTCTGTTCGACCCCATAGATGGCAGCCCACCAGGCTCCGCCGTCCCTGGGATTCTCCGGGCAAGAACACTGGGGTGGGTTGCCATTTCCTTCTCCAATGCATTAAAGTGAAAAGTGAGTGAAGTCACTCAGTCATGTCCGACTGTACATGACCCCATGGACTGCAGCCCACCAGGCTCCTCCATCCATGGGATTTTCGAGGCAAGAGTACTGGAATGGGGGTGCCATCGCCTTCTGGGTGATTGCAAATGGCAGGACAAGGGTGAGTGAGATAAGGTCCAGTTCCTAGTATTGCAAGTCCCCATTTTTGAGACTATGTGACCAATGTGATCTAGACTTTGCAAGGGGCAAGCTGAGTTCTAGAGGCACAAAGGAGGTTTTGTGAAATTTTAACTTTTCCTCTTTGGAAGTGGCTCTGGGAAGTGAGCCCTTAGAACAGGATTCTGGAACAAGACAACCTGTGCAGTCATTCAGCAACAAGGGCCCTGCCGTCACTCCAGTGAGTGGAGGGCGTAGCTCCTGAGGTGCCCTAACACTGGAATCACTAAGATTACCTGTTATGAATTGAGATAAGCTACAGGTGGAAGGGGAAATAATAGGCCAGGCCATAGAACTGGAATGAAATGTGAGTAAGGTTAATTTTAAGGACTGTAATTTTAAGCTGACTGGGTTTGCTAAGTTCCCAGAGACACTTTAAGAAAAAGAATGACAGGCTGTCTCCAGCCAAGTAGCAATTGAGGGCCCAGTGAAGCCTCAAGGCCTACTTGGCACTGTTGACAGAGACCTTCATCTCCTGCAGTTGTAGGAAGACTGCACTGAAAACTGGGCCCGGCATTGAACCATAAGCCGCCAGAGCTTATGATGTGAGTCCTATGAGGCTCATAGGGAAGGACTGAGAGCTGAGACGTGGGATGTGGACCTTTGGGTGGTTGAACCTGAACCTCTTGAACCCCAGCTTTACCTGAATCCTCTAACCAGTTAAAGAAGCCCTACCTGCCTGGAGAGT
>NW_011494644.1:12792623-12795578 GCF_000754665.1 Bison bison bison
CCCCACAGGCTATAGCCTGCCAGACTCCTCTCTCCATGGGACTTGCAAGTCAAGAATACTGGAGTGGGTTGCCATATTCATCCAAGTGCATATTCCTGACTCAGGGATCAACCCTCGTCTCTTGCGCCTCCTGCTTTGGCAGGCAGACTCTTTCCCATTAGCACCACCAAGAAAGAAAACAATAACCATTTTAAAGCTCACAAATGGGCACAAATAAGTCAAGGTTGATCTGCTTTTATAAATTAATAAATTGATTTTCCATTTGAGAGTCAACATGTATATACTTAGTTGAAAGTTGATTTTCCACTGTTTCATAAGAGAACACAGAAAACTTGGTTTCCGTACGCATGACCCCAATAACCAGACCTTGAGGGGTGAAGTCCTTTGGCCAGTTTCCTTACCCCTTTATTTTGCACCTGTGCATAAACTGAATCTGGAGATGAAATTTTGGGAGTTGCCAGCAGTGAGAATGGATGAGGTCACCAAAGAATGGAGGGCAGGTGGATAACAGATCCCAAGATTAGCCCTAATCACCCTATGTTATGAGTAGAGGGGACAAAGAGGATGAATGAGCAGGTCACCATCTCCTTGAGAATAAATGCAGACCCCTTAGTATAGTCTGTTGTGGTCTGACTGGTCCCCCTGATCCCTGGCTCTGAGTTCCAGAACACACCATGCTCCTGCTGGCTTCTGGGCCCTGGCTTAGGACCTTCCCTCTGTCTGGAAGCCCTTCCATCCTGACTGGTTAACTCTTCCCTCTTCCCCATCACTCTCATTCTTCAGGGATCATTTCAGAGTTTTGTCTGTTTTTTAGCCACACCATGTGGCTTGTAGAATCTTAGAACCCCAACTAGGGAAGGAACCAAGGCCCTCAACAGTGAAATGGCAGAGTCTCAACCACGAGATCATGAAGGAATTCTCTTTTTTTCCCAGATACCTTTATCTTCACATCTCTTGGCCTCTGGTTCATTCCCTCCGCCTATGCACAGGCCTCAGATTCACTGAGCAGTTTGGTCCTTGGCTCGGTTCCCCTCTCCATCGTACCTCCTGTCCCTATCAATGGCCTTCCCATCCTGGGCCTTTGTTCTGTGACCACCTTGACTTTATCTACCTTTCCATTACCCGTGGTGACTCATTTACTGGATCATGTTCTAGGTTCTTTTCATTTTCTCTTCCCCAAGACTTCTGAGATTCCTCCCAGCCTACCATCTCCTCTAATTTTCATCATCCCCATTTACTCCAAATTTGCTCCTTTACCAGATTCAAGCTCTGTTCTTCTCTATCTTCCCCACCCACTCCTTTTTTTTTTTTAGGTTGCACCTGGTTGCATGTGGTATCTTAGTTCCCCAATCTAGGATCGAACCTGTGCCCCCTGCATTAAGACTCCCCCCTGCAGAGTCTTAACCACAGAACTGCCAGGGAAATCCCCATCCTCCCAATTTTTCTGAATTGAGCTCTCCTCCCCCAGTTTTTCAGCCTGAAAGCTATTCTAAAACCACACCCTGACTGTTGTCAGGGATCGCCCACCATTCTGTAGCTTTTCTTCTGGAACCTCTCCACTTCTGTGTCCCCTTTTCTCTTCCTCAGTTGCTGCCACCACCCACTTCCCCCTTGGGAGAATCTTCTCCCCCACAGCCACCAACCCTGGTGGGAATGAAACCAGCTTTCTCTTTGCTGCTTGCAAAGGTGGGCACACAGACTCTTTCTATCCTAAGGATGCGTCTACACACGGAGAAAGGGGAGACCAAGCTAACAAATGCAGGGAAATTGCTGAGTTCTGTCTCTCATGGGCACTGCTCTGTAATTCCTGCTTTTCTTCTGAAACTGTCCTCTACTTACTTATATTTTCATATTTATTTGTTTGTTTCTTTGTGCCAGGCCTTAGTTGTGGCATGTGGGATCTTTGTCCTTTACTGGGGATCAAACCCACACCCCCTGCATTGGGAGCATGTAGTCTTAGCCACCAGACCACCAGGGAAGTCCCCAAACCTTTCCTTTAAAGATCTGTCAGAGGACTTGCCTGCATTGGCCAGCAGATGGCTAATTCATCGGCTCTCCGGTGAACTATTGAAAAATCTGAAATGGCCGTGAGGGAGGGATTCTTCCTTGACAGGTAACTAAGGCCGCCTCTCCCCACCTCCCCTCCCCGGCATTGCTTCCTGTCTACAAATTGCTAACTCCAGGTTTTCTCCCTCACTCTAGTTTATCTAACAAGATAACTGACAAGAGAACCAGCCTTAAATCTCAGCAAGATCCCAGTGAAGCCCACGGCAAGACTGGTGCTCCCCAGTTGCCTTTCAGTTCACGCGTAGAATACTGGAGAGCCAGAGGAGCAGGCAGGATGTGCCTGAGAGAGACGCTGGAACTCCAAGTAGCGGGGAACCAGGGAAGGAGGATACACCCTGTGTGGAGAGCTCACTGCCTCAGCCATTCCCTCCAGGACAAATGTGAGTTCCTCCACAAAGGCAGATTAAAGCCTGAAGCTCAAAGCTTACGCTGTTGGGCACCTCACTAGCTAGAGCCCTTCTAAGGTCCTCATGTGAGCAGTTGATCACGTGGTATAGCAGATGCCTCTGGTGGCCCATGTCCCACCCTCTTTGGTAACCTCTGATTTCAGTCCAAGCTGAGTTCCCTGAAAACGCAATTACCAGTGACCAATCCATGTGATCACTCACCTAGAGCCGACATCCTGGAACATGAAGTCAAGTGGGCCTTAGGAAGCATCACTACGAACAAAGCTAGTGGAGGTGATGAAATTCCAGTTGAGCTATTTCACATCCTAAAAGATGATGCTGTGAAAGCGCTGCACTCAGTATGCCAGCAATTTTCAGAAACTGAGCAGTGGGCTCAGGACTGGAAAAGGTCAGTTTTCATTCCAGTCCCAAAGAAAGGCAATGCCAAAGAATGCTCAAACTACCGCACAATTGCACTCATCTCACACACCAGTAAAGTAAT
>NW_011494644.1:12796123-12804484 GCF_000754665.1 Bison bison bison
AAAGCTTAACATTCAGAAAACTAATATCATGGCATCCAGTCCCATCACTTCATGGTGAACAGATGGGGAAACAGTCTAAACAGTGGCTGACTTTATTTCTCTGGGCTCCAAATCAGAACTGACTTGGAGATGCAGATGGCGACTGCAGCCATGAAAATTAAAAGACGCTTGCTCCTTGGAAGGAAAGCATTGATGAACCTAGACAGCATATGAAAAAATAGAGACATTACTTTGCCAACAAAGGTCTGTCTAGTCAAGGCTATGGTTCTTCCAGTAATCATGTATGGATGTGAGAGTTGGACTATAAAGAAAGCTGAGCGCCGAAGAATTGATGTTTTTGAACTGTGGTGTTGGAGAAGACTCTTGATAGTCCCTTGGACTCCAAGGAGATCTAACCAGTCCATCTTAAAGGAGATCCGTCCTGAGTGTTCATTGGAAGGACTGATGTTGAAGCTGAAACTCCAGTACTTTGGCCACCTGATGTGGACTCATTTGAAAAGACCCTGATGCTGGGAAAGATTGAAGGCAGGAGGAGAAGGGGATGACAGAGGGTGAGATGGCTGGATGGCATCACCAACCCAATGGACATGAGTTTTGGTAATCTCCAGCAGTTGGTGATGGACAGGAAGGCCTGGAAGCTGTGGTCCATGGGGTCACAAAGAGTCAGACACAACTGAGCGACTGAACTGAACTGAAACCCCTGAAAACAGGCTCACCACCTACTGGTTCTGAATAGCTCAATTCTGCCTCTTTAATAAAGCTGAGAAGTAGAAGTGAAATCATTGTTAATAATCTAGAGACATCACCATTCAAAGAGAGATAGGAACCATTGCATAAGTGTTTCAGCCTTTCCTGCAATAGGATGGAAATCTGGGAGACATTATGTATGATCAAGGTGTGACCTTGTTTATGCACTTTGATATTACCTTTTCGTTCTTCTCTGTTGTCCTCTTCCTGCTACCATACTTCAGGGCACATTTTCCAAATCAGTGCCTCCATGGAATCGGCCTTTGTCCTGGGGCTTCTCTGCTGGTCCAGTGGGGAAGACTCAGCCCTTCCACTACACAGGGTGTGGGTTCCATCCCTAGTTGAAGAACTGAGATTCTACATGCTTCATAGGGTGGCCAAAATAATAATAGTAACAATAGGCCTTTGTCTTCAGCTCTGCTTTCAAGAAAACCCAACTGGAAGTGGCTCTGGGAAGTCAGCCCTTGGAACAGGATTCTGGAACTAGACAACCTTTGCAGTCATTCAGCAACAAGGGCCCTGCTGTCACTCCAGTGAGTGGAGGGCGTAGCTCCTGAGGTGCCCTAACACTGGAATCACTAAGATTACCTGTTATGAATTGAGATAAGCTACAGGTGGAAGGGGAAATAATAGGCCAGGCCATAGAACTGGAATGAAATGTGAGTAAGGTTAATTTTAAGGACTGTAATTTTAAGCTGACTGGGTTTGCTAAGTTCCCAGAGACACTTCAAGAAAAAGAATGACAGGCTGTCTCCAGCCAAGTAGCAATTGAGGGCCCAGTGAAGCCTCAAGGCCTACTTGGCACTGTTGACAGAGACCTTCATCTCCTGCAGTTGTAGGAAGACTGCACTGAAAACTGGGCCCGGCATTGAACCATAAGCCGCCAGAGCTTATGATGTGAGTCCTATGAGGCTCATAGGGAAGGACTGAGAGCTGAGACGTGGGATGTGGACCTTTGGGTGGTTGAACCTGAACCTCTTGAACCCCAGCTTTACCTGAATCCTCTAACCAGTTAAAGAAGCCCTACCTGCCTGGAGAGTAGCCCCCTCTTGACAGAAACTACAGGTGAAGATGTCACCTGAGGGGACTTCCCTGCTGGTCCAGTGGCCAAGACTCCACGGTCCCAGTGTGGGAGAACAGAGTTCCATCCCTGGTCAGGGAACTAGATCCCACATGCTACAACTAAGACCCAGAGCAGACAAATACACAAACAACTTGGTTTAAGAAAAAGGATCTCACCTGAGGAGGCTGCCTCACAGGATGTCCTCCTCTAGATCGCAAGCCTCCTCCCCTCTGGCCCAGACCAATAACTGGGTCAGGTCTTGGCACAGGATGCGCAGGGAAGTACAAGCACCGCTGTGAGCAAAGAGCTCAATCGTGGAGCGTTGCAGGAGCCACCGCATGTGTCCTGACAGAAAGGGCGAGCATGTGAAAGAACAGAGTTAAGTCTGTGAGACCAAAGTGTGGAGGTAAAGCTAGATAGGGAGGGTTTATTGAGAGAGGGTGAGGCTCCTGGTCTGGGATCAGGGCATAATGTTCTGGAAAGGAGATCTGGACTCAATCCTATGACATTGCTGGGAAGGTTCCTCCAATCTTGATCACAATGATGGTGAACTAAATGAGGGGGGATATTGGAACTGCCTTGGAGTATTGACAAAGGCCAAGTGGAAGGCCTGACAGCACCCCAGTCTGCCCCCCATCCCACCCTCCTAGATAGTAAATCAGAAGCAGCACTTCATCCCCTGCCCCCTGTAACTGAGGAGTGGAGCCACCTTCCAAGACAGGGTATGCAGGGCGCTGGTCAGCACTGTATCCCCCTCCAGTGCACCTCCATGGCCCCTGCAAAGTTGTTGCTATGTCAGGAGGCTTCCAGGGGTGTCCCTGCTACTCAGTGTGCCAGCCTGCTTACCCGCTACCCTGATGCCCAGGTGCGGGGCCAGAGATGACCGCTTGGTACACTGTCACTGGGTGTATATGGGTTGTGGAGGAGAAACGAGGCCAGAAGTTACAGATAAGTACAATTGCAAGCAGATAGTTCATGCTTTTTAATACCTGGTGATAATGCAGGATCATTCCTTACACAGAATAACCTCAGTAATTGAGAATGCACTCTCATCATTATACATGGGCTTCCCTTGTGGCTCAGCTGGTAAAGAATCCGCCTGCCATGCAGGAGACCTGGGTTCAAACCTTGGGTTGGGAAGATCCCCTGGTGAAGGGAAAGGCTACCCACTGCAGTATTTTACCCTGGAGAATTCCATGGACTGCACAGTCCACGGGGTCGCAAAGAGTTGGACACGACTGAGCAACTTTCACTTCACTTTATACATACATATGTATACACACACCCTGTTTTCTTTTCCATAAGGTATATGTAATAGAATTTATTCCAATGCCTGTGTCTGTAGGGTACCAACCTGTGCCAGTACCTTAAACAGAGGTTGTATCTATTTTGTGAACTCATACCCCAGTGTATCAGCTCACACCTTAGCATTGCTGGTGCATCTTGTTCTGGAAAGTCTGGTACTTCCAAACAAAATAGTGTGTTTAATTGCTGTCAATAAAGTAGAATGGCCTGAAGAAACAGTGACAAAACTCCCATCAGGAAAGGACTTGTTCTCACAGTGAACCCTCCTCTGGCATGGACACTATTTGCCCTAGTATTGAACCACTAAATGCAGTGTCCAATATTTGTCGCTTAG
This sequence comes from Bison bison bison, assembly GCF_000754665.1. Lineage (NCBI taxonomy): Eukaryota > Metazoa > Chordata > Mammalia > Artiodactyla > Bovidae > Bison > Bison bison. The sequence continues at coordinate 12,799,573 of NW_011494644.1, forward strand.
TCGTGTCCAACTCTTATGACCCCATGGGCTGTAGCCCGCCAGGCTCCTCTGTCATGGAATTTCCCAGGCAAGACTACTTGAGTGCGTTGCCATTTCCTTCTCCAGGGAATCTTCATTGCAGACAGACTCTTTACTGCCTGACAACCAGGGAAGTCCATTAAATCACTATTGTGAAGTATTCCAACACATCCCAGAATCATCCGTCATGAAGCATAGTCTCTCATCCCAAGTTCCCCTCCACAGTACAGTTTATCAGAATTTTCTATGTTCTGGGTCACCAGATTCTTCCATCCCGTTTACTCCCACTGTACTCCAAACAGGATTAACACTCCATGGAAACTATTGAGGCTGGCCAAAACGTTTCTGTAACATCTTTCCAAAAAGCTTGAATGAAGCTTTTGGCCAACCCAGTACTTGTCATCATCATCAATTCTGCGTTCTTAGATCCAAATTCCCTTGCAATCTTACTCTGGGTAACCTTTGGCTTGGGTGTTCAAGGAGAAGTGCCTTCGCTTCCATGAAGCTACATCCTCTTCATTTTCCTCCAACCTCACTGGCCATTTCTCTGCCTTGTCTTCTGGCTCCCTCTCTTTTGTCCCATCTTCAGATGTTGGGAGTGTCTCAGGGTTCTCTGTTCTATATCCTCACCACACCAAATTAACTCATCCATTTCCATGACTTAGTACAGTATATGCCAAGAGAATCTTTTGAAACTTGTATCTCTTTATAATCTCTTCTCATATCATATGAGGGTTGGTCTATGTGAGATGAACAATGGCAGAATTGATGGTATGTTGCTTCCAGGACAAGGTCATTGTGTAATTTCTGCCTATTGGTGTTTCTTGGATCGCATGCTTCAGGGGAAGCTAGCTGCCATGTTCTCAAGAAGCCTATAGAAGTGGCACAGGGTGAGAAATGGAAGCCTCCTGCCAACAGCTGTGTGGCAGCCCATTCTCCAGCCCTCATTAAGCTTTCAGTTGACTTCCATTCCAGCTGACATCTTGACCACAACTTTATGAGACCCCAAACCATTATTACCAAACTAAGCCACCCCCAATTTCCTAACCAACAGAAACCATGAGAAAATAAATGTTTGTTGTTGTAAGCTGCTAGATTTGTGGGTTTCTTGTTATGCAGCAGTAGAACACTTATACAGTCCCCAAGTTCATATCTCTAGTGTTTTGCACTCCACAGATCTCCAAATTCATATACTGAAGTACTACCTCCATGATCAGCTTCCCTGGTGGTTCAGTGGTAAGGAACCCGCCTGCCAATGCAGGAGACTCGGGTTCAACCCCTGGGTCACAAAGATCCCCTGAAGAAGGGAATGGCAACCCCCTCCAGTACTCTTGCCTGGCAAATCTCACGGACAGAAGCCTGGCGGGCTGTAGTTCATGGGATCTAAAAACAACGAGACATGACTTGGCAACTGAACAACAACCATAACCACGTGGTATCAACCCTGAAACATCAAAAGCACCTCATTATTAATATGGACAAATAAAAACTCTTGATTCAGAAAACTTACTACCACCAGCTTCTATTCCAGAAGAAATCTACATCCCAAGAGCCACTCAGCTTCTCAGGCCAGAAACCTAGGAGTCATTCTCGATTCCTTCCTTCCCTTCACCCTCCACAACCCAACCATCAGCTCTACTTCCAAAACTGACCTTGACCTTGTTTGCTCCTTTCCACCTCTATTGCTGCTTTGCTGGTCCAGACCACAGGCATCTCTCACTTGGACTGTTGCTTCTTAACTGATTTCCCTTCCTCCATGCTTGCTCATCCCTCGGAGCAAGCAGAATGAAGGGTCTTTATAAAAATTACACCTTGTTACCTGGTTAAAATCCTCCAGTGACTTCCCAGTACACCTTGGAGTAAAATTCAGACTCCTTACCATGGCCCTGAAGAACCTGTGTGTCCCAGCCCTGCCACCTCTCACTCTTATTCACCATTTTCTGAACATGAGTCATCTTCCTGTTCCTCAAATGCTTCAAGCCCATTCCTGCTTTATGGACTTTGCATGCAATGTTCTCATAGTTTCTTCTCAGTGATCCAGGTCTTGGCTTAAATGTTACCTCCTCATTGAGTTCTCCTATACTTACTTTAAAGTTGAATTGTAATAGTTAACCTGGTAATCTTTAGTGTTTTTCACCAAACATTTTTCTGGTGTTGCCCTTTTCTAGACACTTGATCCATGCCCCTTGGAAGTTAGGTGTGACCATATGACTGTTTTTGCCAAATGAGCTTTATTGATTGATTGATTGATTTTTTTTTTTTTTTTTTTTGCTGTGGCATGTAGGATCTTAGTTTCCAGACCAAGGAGCGAACCCATGCCCCCTGCAGTGGAAGCATGGAGTCTGAACCATTAGGCCGCCAGGGAATTCCCCCCAAGGAGATTTAGATAACAGAAAATTTAAGAGCCAGTGCCTGACCTGCCACATCCCTTATTCCTGCCTTGTGATCTTGGAAGCATGTGTCCAAATGGAACTTCCATCGGCCTAAATTCCTGAGTGACTTAGGATGATAAATGCCTCTCTTCCAACCTCTGATGGATGTGTGGCATGAGTGAGATATAAACCTTTATTGTTTCTACCACAACGTATTACTGTATTCATCCTCATAACACTCTCTTAAGAAAGGCAGTGTCAAGTATAATGACCACAGTTTTATAGATGGGAACACAAAGACAAATGGAAGTAGTGACTCTCCAAGATCAGACAAAAACCTGCAGCAAAATTAAGGAGTAATTTTGTGTTTTTATAAATTCAAACTTTTTTCCAGTTTCTTCTCATGATATGTCTCAAATTTAACTTTGGCATTACTTTACCTATAAATTAGCATATTTGGAATCATGCTAATGATTATAATCTAATTTTATTTGAGAAATGTGCACCATAAACCTGGCAATTTCTAATTGAATAAATATATTAAAAAGCAAAAAAAATGCTTATTACTATTTCAAACAACTGAGATTGTTGTTAGTTACTCCAGCATAACTAGCCTGACTATCATGCCAGGTACTTACCTGGGTGTTTTCCATGAATTAACTCATTCACTTCTCCAACAACTGCAATTATTCTCATGTTAGAATTAGAGTGACTGAGGCACAGAAAAGTTAAGTAAGGAACAGAGGTAGAATCTGAATCTGGTAAGAGGTTTATGCTCTTAGTCACTCTGTTATACTACCTCTCAAAGACATTCAAACTCATGTTCAAACAAGGAATTGCAGAGTCATGGGTTTCATTACACATTCATACATATATAGAGAAGAAGGAACTGCCAGTTTTCGTCCTTAGAGTGTGTGTGTATTTTAGGAATACAGGGATGTCACTAGAAATATCAATTACTATTTTAGTGTCAGTACCAGGACAAGAATTATCAAGTATAACAACTAATTAAAATAACAAATATTTTAGAAGTTAAAGATTATTTTTACAAGATCTAAAGACAAGTCTGAGTGTCTGAAAAGACCTTTCCTCACCTTGTAGAAATAGTTGCAAGGACTTTTCCCCCAATTGTCTAAAACAAATTTTCTTGAGGTATAGTTTACAAATGATGAAGTACACACTTGTTCTAAGTGTACAGTTTGATAAGGCTTGACAAATGTGTGTACCTGAATACCTGCCAGCACCATCAAAACACAGAACTTTTGGACATCCCTGGCTTTTCCACTGCAGGGGGCACAGTTTTGATCCCTGGTCTGGAAACTTAAGATCCAGCCAGCCATGTGGCGCAACCAAAGAAAAAAGAACTTTCCCACCAGTCTGCCCAGTCTATCTTGCCTCCATCCCTGGCCTCAGGCAAACATTGATCAACGCTGTGTCACCATAGAGTAGATCTGGCTTTTCTAGAGTTCCACATAAATAGAATGACAATGTGCTTTTTTGTGCCTCGTTTCTTTTGTTCAGTATCATGTTTTTGAGATACTCCATGCTATTGCATGTGTCAGTATCTCATCCCCAAGAAGAGTTTTTAGTAACAAGATAGAATAAGTTTCAACTCTGGGCAGAACTTTCATGTTAGGTAGTTATAATAGGAAAAAGGAGTTCAGGAGGGCAGTGGCTAGAAGACAAGGAAGGGAAAAGCCTGCAAAAATTGGGCAAAGGAAGGTCCGAGGACCAGAGTGAGGACCTCAGGTAGAACAAACAGAACTCCAGGCTGGCCCGATTTACATAGGGCAGGCCCAAGGGGAGGAAAAAAAAACATAAAAAGAGGAACCAAAGGGCCAGGGTCCAGTCTCTCCCGTGCTCATGCACACGCGGGTGCTCTCTCTCTCTCCCCCCATGTCTTTTGCGTCGGCATGCCCTCATGCCTCGAGGATGTATTTTCCTTTCATTTTCTACATAAAACTGAGGTGTAACATGGAGCTGTAACACTGATCTGTCCGAGAGCTGAGAGCTGTAACACGGTCTGTCTGAGGGCTGAGACACATTCTGTCCGAGGGCTTTAACATATCCGTCACTTCAAATTTTTGTTGTGATGAGACAGAACCGAGGAAATTACACACTCCCCTGACATCTTTCATGCCGTGGCTCAGATTTAACCTGGCTGAAACAACCTCGGCACAGCCCCCGCAAGGAGGAGGCCAAGCACAGCAGGAGCCTAACTCGGCGAAAGCTCCTACGGTGGGAGCTGAACACGAAGAAAACCCAGTGTGGGGGAAGTGACAAGCCCAATGTGCTGGAAACTGGGACAGCTAATAACAAACTCAGCAGAAAGTTCATGTAGCTCAGTCTCAGATTCCAGAAGACCTCCAGTTAAGGTAGGTCTCGCTCCTGTGGCTGGAGGCACATATGCCTAACAAAATCTGAATTCCTTTACAATCTCTCATTTCTTCTTTCCTCAAACCTCCAGTGAACAGGCAAGGGGCAGTAGGTGCAATTGAGGAACTCTGGGGAGTCTACTCCTC
>NW_011494644.1:12804584-12805581 GCF_000754665.1 Bison bison bison
ACTCTATCTGCAGAGCCCCAGTAGCTGTTATCCAAGCTGGTGGGGGTTCTTCTGTCCTTAATCTTATTTGTGCCAATGAATGAACCTGGGGAGTTCATCTTTCAGTGTCCTATTTTTTTGCCTTTTCATACTATCCATGGGGTTCCCAAGGCAAGAATACTGAAGTGGTTTGCCATTCCCTCCTCCAGTGGACACAGGTCAGGTATTTAGCAGATTTTCTGACAGGCTATGAAAGGGATACGTCAAAGGTAAGAGAAACCCCAGTAAGATGGTAGGCACTGAGAGAGGGCATCAGGGGGCGGACAGATAGAAACCACAATCACAGAAAACTAACCAATCTAACCGCATAGACCAAAGCCTTGTCTAACTCAATGAAACGAAGCCATGCTGTGTGGGGCCACCCAAGACAGATGGGTCATGGTGGAGAGTTCTGACAAAATGTGGTCCACTGGAGGAGGGAATGGCAAACCACTTCAGTATTCTTGCCTTGGGAACCCCATGGACAGTATGAAAAGGCAAAAAAATAGGACACTGAAAGATGAACTCCCCAGGTCAGTAGGTGCCCAGTATGCTACTGGAGATCAGTGGAGAAATAACTCCAGAAAGAATGAAGGGATGGAGCCAAAGCAAAAACAACACCCAGTTGTGGATGTGACTGGTGATAGAAGCAGGGTCCGATGCTGTAAAGAGCAATATTGCATATGAGAGAGTCATTTCCTAGGCAGGTTGATAGGGAGTCTAGGGGTCCCCAATGAGAGAGGGGTCTGGAATTCTCAAGGAGGAAGAAAGGACAAACTTTTTCTTTCTCCACATTCCTTAGGGTTATATAACAATAATGTATCCTGCCTAAGGACAGTCTTTGGATTCAACCTTCTGTTATCTTAAAATGTTAATTATGGGAGTAGACCTGGTCTTTACAAGGATGTATCCTGCCTGAGGACAGTGTTATCTTAAAATGTAAATTATGGGAGTAGGTCTGATGAGGTCTTTACAACCT
>NW_011494644.1:12805727-12807906 GCF_000754665.1 Bison bison bison
ATCTCCTTTATACTTTAATAAAACTTTATTACACAAAAGCTCTGAGCGATCAAGCCTTGTCTCTGGCCCAGGATTGAATTCTTCTCCAGGGCCAAGAATCCCGGTGTATTCGCGTGATTGAACGACAACCTTTCATCTTGGGGGCTCATCCAGGATCCTTCAGGACAAGGTAAGGATGCTTGGAGCTTTAGTTATTTGTTCTCTTAGCGAACACATTTTCTGCTGTACTGTACTAACTCTACCGTGTGCTTGTGTGAATGAATGGCATGCCCTGCGTGAAGCAAGTAAGGAGCCCTGCTCTGCGGTTCCACGGTGATCTCATATGGCTTATGGCAGAAACCTGTCAGGGGTTATACCGACCTGTCAATGCCAAGAGGCACCCAATGTCTCCTTCGGGAACCGACCAGAAATGGGCAAAGCGTGTGGACCGAACTCTCCTTTCTCGGTCAAACTTTCCACTCTCTGACCATTTCATAACTCCTTGGGAATTAGAAGTACTAACCTAATCTATCGGATCATAGACTTTCAAGGGACTTGTGATCTATACTGTTATTGTGTACTGTGGCTTAGGTCCCAAACTTGAATTGGTAGTCAAGAAAGCGCCTAGCCTCGCTAGGAATCGAAAGTTCGGAAGCTAGATGGAGCTCTAGCTCCCAGAACATCTCTGAGGTTAAAGGTTACTCAGATTGGGACTGCGATGGGTTTTTTTTCCTTTGGTAATGCCGGCTCTTAATGGATCAGAGGACGCTATTATACTGGTGTGGTGATGCTTGGAAAGAACATCTCAGTTTTATGTTCGTGTCAGTCTTATTGTGGTCAGGAAATACTCAGGGTCGTGCACAGGCACTCAGGTGACGAATGTTTCCCCTAGTAGTCTTAGCTTGGGAGGCATTCTGGAAGGTTACTCTGATTCACCCTGGGTGACATCAGAGGCAAGCAAGATTAAAGGTGAAGAGCTGGACGTCAAGTAGGGATGCTATCAAGTCTACCCCTGGTACATCCCCACCCCATTTCGGTGGTAGAACCAGGAGGGACCCGGACTGCACCTGCGTCGGTAAGGGACAGACTAAGTCCGACCAGGAAGGAAAAGCTTTCGGTGTAACGTCTGTCTACACCCCCATCTAGAGCAGGGAGGGACACCTCTGGTAAAAAAAATGGTGCTGGTCGCTTTTTTTCTCTCTTACAGATGGGAGCTAACAATTCCAGCCTCACTCACTTTGAACTGTATCCTGAAAAACTGGGATAGATTTGATCCCCAGGGCTTAAAGAAGACACACCTGGTCTTCCTATGTGATACTGCATGGCCACGGTATCCACTGGAGGATGGTGAACGGTGGCCGGTTGGAGGGTCTCTTAAGTATAATACTGTTCTACAATTAGACCGGTTCTGTAAGGAACAAGGGAAATGGGTAGAAGTAGCATATGTATTGCCCTTTTTCTCTCTGCGAAATATGTCAGACTTATGTCCTAAGGGTATAGATTTGGGTGTGAAACCTTCAGCTCCCTCCTTTACATCTCCTGTCTCAGTACGACCTCAGACTACTCTGGTTTCAGTAGAAACTCAGACCATCGAAGTAAGAGATGAGATGGAGGACAGGAGACAAAGAGAAGAGGAAAAACAGGTTTCTCCAGTCTATCCCTGGGATCATATGCGCAGAGCAGCCAAAGAGACTGAGGAACAGCCACACAAGCTGTTGCCTCTTTATGAAACACCCACAGGGAGAAATAATCAGTCTGTGAGAGTTAATAAGCCTTTCTCTTATCAAGAAATACAAAGAATCAAGGAGGATCTGGGAGACTATTTAGAGGACCCAGAAAAATATATTAGAGCTTTTAAAGGTGTTACTATGCTTTATGACCTCACTTGGAAGGATGTGATGTATATCTTGGGACAAACGCTGACTCCCAAGTCAAAGACTCGAGTTTTGGGAAAAGCGGTTGCTTATGGGGATGAATGGCTTGGTAATGAATCAGTAGGGAAGAGGGAGAACGAGATAGTGGCCCTCCCCACTGGGAATCAGGCGGTCCCAACTATAGAACCAGACTTGGACTACAACACAGCTAAAGGAAGATGGGATCAGAGTCATTTTGTTAGATGTATTCTTGAAGGACTTAGGCGCGTTCTAAGCCTTTAAACTATGGCAAATTGGCAGACATAGAACAGGAGGAGAAGGAAGCT
>NW_011494644.1:12808006-12814908 GCF_000754665.1 Bison bison bison
GGGAAGAGGGAGAACGAGATAGTGGCCCTCCCCACTGGGAATCAGGCGGTCCCAACTATAGAACCAGACTTGGACTACAACACAGCTAAAGGAAGATGGGATCAGAGTCATTTTGTTAGATGTATTCTTGAAGGACTTAGGCGCGTTCTAAGCCTTTAAACTATGGCAAATTGGCAGACATAGAACAGGAGGAGAAGGAAGCTCCTGGTAAATTCCTAGATAGACTGAGAGAAGGCCTTTGCAGATTCACTGAGATTGATCCTGAAAGTGAAGAGGGAAAAGTGATCTTAAAGAACAGATTTCTCACTCAGTCGGCTCCAGATATCTGCTGTAAGCTATTAAAACAGGCGTATGGACCAAATCAGTCTTTAGATACTCTGTTACAACTGGCTCAGACAGTCTATTATGGTAGGGAATATGAGGAAAAGAAAGAAAGGCAAAAAAAGACAAAGGAAAAGGCGGAAGCCTTCGCCATGGCTATGAAAAACGTTCTTAAACAGCCTGAGAAAAATGCCCAGAGGGACGCAGGTGAAAAGGGATGGGCTTGCTATTACTGTGGAAAGGAGGGGCACCTCAAGCGGGATTGCCCTCAGGCATCTAAGCCGCCCCCGGCTCCATGTCCGGTCTGCAAAGGACCACACTGGAAGAGAGACCACCCCCAGAGGCGTAGGTCTCTGGGGTCGGACTCTCAAGACAATCAGGACTGAAGGTGCCCGGGGGTCCCCACACAAGCTCCTGTCCTAATTACACCTGAGGAACCCCGGGTATTAATTGTGGGGGGCCAATCTGTCGATTTCCTTTTAGATACTGGGGCAACTTATTCTGTGCTTACTGAAGCCCCTGGCCCACTTTCTTCCCTATCCGCTTCTGTAATGGGACTGTCTGGACGAGCCAAAAGGTATTATTTCTGCTATTCTTTATCTTGCAACTGGGATTCTGTGCTGTTTTCACACTAGTTTCTGATCGTGCCAGAATCTCCCTCACCCTTTTTGGGAAGGGATATACTGAGCAAGGTCCATGCCTCTGTTTTCATGAATATGGAGCCCTTCCTTTCTCTCCCTTTAGTTGAACAAAATGTAAATCCTAGAGTATGAGCTGATGGAAAATCTGTGGGTCAAGCACAAAATGCTAATCCTGTAGTTGTTAAGCTCAAAGACCCGCACGTATTTCCACATAAGAAGCAGTATCCACTGAAACCTGAAGTTAAGGAAGAGTTAAAACCCATCATCGAAAATTTAAAGGAGCAGGGACTATTAATTCCCTGTAACAGTCCTTGCAACACTCCTATTTTGGGTATAAAGAAATCGAATGGTAAATGAAGACTAGTTCAAGATTTATGAATAATAAATGAGGCTGTCGTTCCTTTACACCCCGTGGTGCCTAATCCTTATACTCTATTGTCTGAAATTCCTGAACGGGCCAAATATTTCTCAGCAATTGATTTTAAGGATGCTTTCTATTCAGTGCCTTTGGTGGAAGAAATTTCTATTTACCTTTGAAGACCCTACGCAGCCAGCTTCTCAGTTAACCTGGACAGTTTTGCCCCAGGGATTTCGTGACAGTCCTCACTTATTCGGACAAAGTTTGTCACGGGATCTACAAAACTTTAATAGCTCTGAAGCAGTGGTGTTACAATATGTAGATGATATTTTGCTCTGTGCTGAGACAGAGGAAGCTTGTTCGCGAGCCTCAGAAGATTTCTTAAACTTTCTGGCAGACTGTGGTCACAAGGCATCAAGAGAAAAGGCTCAGCTTTGTCAACAATCGGTTAGATATCTGGGCCTAATCATATCAGAAGGGACTAGGGCCATAGGCCCTGAGAGAATTAAACCTATACTAAATCACCCCCTACCTATGACTTTAAGACAATTGAGAGGATTTTGGGGAATCACAGGTTACTGTTGCATTTGGATTCCGGGTTATGGGGAACTTGCCCGGCCTTTATATAAACTTATAGCTGAAACTCGGCAGACCCAAACCGACAAACTGGTTTGGTCTCCAGAAACTCAAAAGGCTTTTAAGATTCTTCAGACTGCTCTCCTGCAAGCTCCAGCTCTGAGCTTGCCCACAGGGTCAAATTTAATTTGTTTGTCACTGAAAGAAAAGGTGTGGCATTGGGAGTTTTGACACAACCCCGAAGGCCTCACCAGCAACCTATTGCTTATCTAAGCAGAGAATTAGATGTAGTTTCACGTGGGTGGCCCCACTGCCTAAGAGTAATTGGGGCAGCGGCTTTATTAGCACCTGAAGCTTTAAAAATAATTAATGGACGAAACCTTACTGTACTGACTTCTCATGATGTGAGTGGAATATTAAATTCTAAGGTTAATATTTGGATGACAGACAGTAGGCTTCTTAAGTATCAGTCATTGTTGTTAGAAGGACCAGTAACTAAGCTTAAAGTTTGTGGAAATTTAAATCCTGCCACTTTCCTTCCTGAGAAGGAAAATGAAACACCTGATCACGATTGTTCTCAATTCCTAACTTTAAACTATGCAGCTCGGGAGGATCTAAAGGATACCCCATTAGACAATCCTGACATGGAAATATTTACAGATGGCAGTTCTTTTGTTTGGGATGGAAAGCGTAAAGCAGGTTACGCCATGGTGACTGCTGAACAGGTTTTGGAAGCAAAATCTCTCCCCCAGGGAACCAGTGCTCAGTTAGCGGAGCTTGTGGCTCTGACCCGAGCTCTAGGGTTAAGCAAAGGGCAGCAGATGGGCCTGATAATCTATGTGAGTCTACTTCTGCTTGTTAGGTAGGTAGAATAGGGGAAAAGAGTCCAAAATGGCGGTGGCTAAAAGACAAGGAAGGTCCGAGGACCAGAGTGTAAACTTCAGGCAAAACAAACAGAACAAACAGCACTCCTGGCTAAGCCCAATATGCATAGGGCAGGCCCAAGTGGAGGGAAAAACATGTAAAAGGAGGAGCCAAAGCGCTTTCTATCGGACTCTCTCTCCTGCGTGCATGCGCGCGCGCTCTCTCTCTTTCTCTCTCTCTCTCTCCCTCCCCACGCACTCCTCCACTCTCTTCTCTTCGAGTCTTGGATTCTCCTGCTATCTTCTAAATAAAATGAAGCTGTAACACTGATTTGCCTAAGAGCTGTAATACGGTTTGTCCAAGACCCGAGAGCTGTGATGTGCTGAGGGCTTTAATGTCCGTTGCTCCAAATCTTTGTTGTGATGAGACAAAGAACCGAGGAACATACGCGTGACATGCTGACTCCAAAAATCCTGAGTCTGCCGTTGGATCCTCAAGACAATGTCTTCCTGTCCTGGGCTCACTCCTATTCTGCATTCCACAATCGGTCTAACTGCTGGGTCTGTGGAGCACTCCCCTCTTCATCAGTGGAAGGCTTCCCGTGGTGGACATCCCCACTTCAAGTAAAAGACTTTCTCCAAGTCTGTGAATACCTTCGACAACAATCACATGCGATGCCTCTTCTTCATCTGATGACAATTACCAACCCTAAAATGGACTGGTGCAACACTTTGTACTCTAACTATGGACATAATGTGACTTTTAATTTTGGTTATACATTGTCTCAGTTCAATGACTATTTTGCTACATATAAGGTAAATAGGTCTAGATCTAATGGTTTTTTACCTGACGTTTATCAAATATGGGATGAGGTTATATGGCTAACTCCTGAAAAAGGACGTTTAATATCTACTGCCTCTATATGCTGGGAACAAACAGAGCCGTCCCCAAAAGTTAGCCAACAACTTAATTACAATGATTGGAAACAATTGGGATTTTTGTCTCAGGAAACATGCAATGTAATCATTCCCGTGTTTTCCAATCCCAGTTCAGGTTCTCCCTTTGTCTGGCCAGACACGAATTGGGACTGGATATTTCAGTCGCGCTGGCTTGCTCCAAACGGGACTTATTGGATATGTGGCTCTTACCTATGGGCATGGCTTCCCCCTGGTTGGATAGGGAGATGCACCCTGGGTCTAGCCTTTACTCATGGCTTTATATTTTCAGAGCTTCCAGAAAAGCCTGCCAATTTACCCCACCTTAGAACTCGGTGGGCAAGGTCTGTATTTCATTGGTATGATTATTTGGCTGCAGCGTTTGTTCCCTCTTTGGGAACTACAGATGTTATGTTACGAGTGGATGCTTTGACTAATTTTACTCAACAGGCATTACAAGATTCTCAAAAGGCTATTTCAGCTCTTAATGCTGAACAAGCACAAATTAGAAAGGTGGTTTTACAAAACAGATTGGCTCTAGATATTCTGACAGCTGCACAAGGAGGAACTTGTGCCATTATTCATACCCAATGCTGTACATATATACCTGATATGAGCACGAATGTTACTCATTTTACTAACCACATGAACAAGATGATTAGGGCCATGGATACTCCTGAAGCCTCAATTGCCTCACTTTGGGAGACGTTAACTAGTTCCCCATGGTGGACAACTATCTTAATTACAATAATTCTGGTTGTTTTGTTCTTGCTGTTTGCTCCCTGCATCTGTAATTGTATAACTGGATTTGTTTCTAGCCGCATGAAAGCTTTTAAGTTACAAATGGTTGCTCAAACTCCTGCTACTGCTGTAGCTTCCTCCAACTACTATTTGGGGACCCTGGATCAGATATCCTCAATATGAGGATTAGGAGAATATGTTGCCTCACCAATTTAGGGACAATGCCCCCTGTCAGCTCGGAAGCAGTTATGGAACGAGAACGACGCCCCTTTTCCCTAGGCAACATAATTCTAAAAGAAAAGGGGGGAATGAGAGAGTCATTTCCTAGGCAGGTTAATAGGGAGTCTAGGGGTCCCCAAGGAGAGAGGGGTCTGGAATTCTCAAGGAGGAAGAAAGGACAAACTTTTTTTTCTTTCTCCACATTCCTTAGGATTATATAACAATAATGTATCCTGCCTAAGGACAGTCTTTGGATTCAACCTTCTGTTATCTTAAAATGTTAATTATGAGAGTAGACCTGGTCTTTACAAGGATGTATCCTGCCTGAGGACAGTGTTATCTTAAAATGTAAATTATGGGAGTAGGTCTGATGAGGTCTTTACAACCTCCAGACATTCTTTGGATTATATAACCTCATTGTTAACACTAGCAAGCAGGTACTCTTTCTGCCCCCTTCTGATGCCTATGTCAGAAGCTTTCTCTATCTCCTTTATACTTTAATAAAACTTTATTACACAAAAGCTCTGAGTGATCAAGCCTCGTCTCTGGCCCCGGATTGAATTCTTCTCCTTGGGGCCAAGAATCCCGGTGTATTTGCGTGATTCAACAGCAACCTTCCACATAGGAACCTGGAATGTCAGGTCCATGAATCAAGGCAAAGTGGATGTAGTCAAACAGGAGATTGCAAGAGTGAATGTCAACATTTTAGGAATCAGCAAACTAAAATGGACTGGAATGGGTGAATTTAACTCAGATGACCATTATATCTACTACTGTGGGCAAGAATCCCTTAGAAGAAATGGAGTAGCCATCATAGTCAACATAAGAGTCTGAAATGCAGTACTTGGATGCAGTCTCAAAAATGACAGAATGATCTCTGTTTGTTTCCAAGGCAAACCATTCAATATCATGGTAATCCAAGTCTTTGCCCTGACCAGTAACACTGAAGAAGCTGAACAGTTCTATGAAGACCTACGAGACCTTTTAGAATTAACACCCAAAAAAGATATCCTTTTCATTATAGGGGACTGGAATGCAAAAGTAGGAAGTCAAGAAACACCTGGAGTAACAGGCAAATTTGGCTTTGGAGTACAGAATGAAGCAGGGCAAAGGCTAACAGAATTTTGCCAGGAGAACACACTGGTTATAGCAAATACCCTCTTCCAACAACACAAGAGAAGAGTCTACACATGGACATCTCCAGATGGCCAACACTGAAATCAGACTGATTATATTATTTGCAGCCAAAGATGGAGAAGCTCTATACAGTCAGCAAAAACAAGACTGGGAGCTGACTTTGGCTCAGATCATGAACTCCTTATTGCCAAAATCAGACTTCAGTTGAAGAAAGTAGGGAAAACCACTAGGCCATTCAGGTATGACCTAAATAAAATCCCTTACAATTATAGGAAGTGAGAAATAGATTTAAGGGACTAGATCTAATACACAGAGTGCCTGATGAACTATGGACAGAGGTCCATGACATTGTACAGGAGACAGGGATCAAGACCATCCCCAAGAAAAAGAAATGCAAAGAAGCAAAATGGCCATCTGAGGAGGCCTTACAAATAGCTGTGAAAAGAAGGAAAGTGAAAAGCAAAGGAGAAAAGGAAAGATATACCCATTTGAATGCAGAGTTCCAAAGAATAACAAGGAAAGATAAGAAAGCCTTCCTCCGTGATAAGTGGAAAGAAATAGAGAAAAACAATAGAATGGGAAAGACTAGAGATCTCTTCAAGAAAATGAGAGATACCAAGGGAACATTTCATGCAAAGATGAGCTCAATAAAGGACAGAAATGATATGGGCCTAACAGAAGTAGAAGATATTAAGGTGTCAAGAATACACAGAAGAACTGTACAAAAAAGATCTTCATGACCCAAATGATCATGATGGTGTCATCACTCACCTAGAGCCAGACATCCTGGAATGTGAAGTCAAGTCAGTCTTAGGAAGCATCACTGTGAACAAAGCTAGTGGAGGTGATGAAATTCCAGTTGAGCTATTTCAAATCCTGAAAGATGATGCTGTGGAAGTGCTGCACTCAATATGTCAGCAAATTTGGAAAACTCAGCAGTGGCCACAGGACTGGAAAAGGTCAGTTTTCATTCCAGTCCCAAAGAAAGGCAATGCCAAAGAATGCTCAAACTACTGCACAATTGCACTCATCTCACATGCTAGTAAAGTAATGCTCAAAATTCACCAAGCCAGGCTTCAATGATACGTGAACTGTGAACTTCCAGATGTT
>NW_011494644.1:12815052-12824564 GCF_000754665.1 Bison bison bison
AGATGGGCATACCAGACCACCTGACCTGCCTCTTGAGAAATTTGTATGCAGGTCAGGAAGCAACAGTTAGAACTGGACATGGAACAACAGACTGGTTCCAAATAGGAAAAGGAGTACATCAAGGCTGTATATTGTCACCCTGCTTATTTAACTTATATGCAGAGTACATCATGAGAAATGCTGAGCTGGATGAAGCACAAGCTGGAATCAAGATTGCTGAGAGAAATATCATTAACCTCAGATATGCAGATGACACCACCCTTATGGCAGGAAGCTAAGAAGAACTAAAGAGCCTCTTGATGAAAGTGCAAGAGGAGAGTGAAAAAGTTGGCTTAAATCTCAACATTCAGAAAACTAAGATCATGGCATCTGGTCCCATCACTTTATGGCAAATAGATGGGAAACAGTGGAAACAGGGGCAGACTTTGTTTTTGGGGGCTCCAAAATCACTGCAGATGGTGACTGCAGCCATGAAATCAAAAGACTCCTTGGAAGGAAGGTTATGACCAACCTAGACAGCATATGAAAAAGCAGAGACATTACTTTGCCAACAAAGGTCCATCTAGTTTTTCCAGTAGTCATGTATGGATTTGAGAGTTGGACTATAAGGAAAGCTGAGCGTCGAAGAATTGATGCTTTTGAACTGTGGTGTTGGAAAAGACTCTTGAGAGTCCCTTGGACTGCAAGGAGATCCAACCAGTCCATCCTAAAGAAGATCAGTCCTGGGTGTTCATTGGAAGGACTGATGCTGAAGCTGAAACTCCAATACTTTGGCCACCTGATGGGAAGAGCTGACTCATTTGAAAAGACCCTGATGCTGGGAAAGATTGAAGGTGAGAGGAGAAGGGGACGACAGAGGATGAGATGGTTGGATGACATCACCGACTCAATGGACATGAGTTTGGATAAACTCCAGGATTTGTTGATGGACAGGGAGGCCTGGAATGCTGCAGTCCGTGGAGTCGCAAAGAGTCGGACGTGACTGAGCAACTGAACAGTTCAGAACCGAATGGAACTTTGTGGTGATGCACCTCACCACTAGGCGGAGCTTGTTCTATTATTTTCTGTTCTAAACATTAAAAAGTCTTCTGGATGATGTGCCATCAACAATGGTAAATGTAGGGAACTCCCGGGTGGTCCAGTTGATAAGACTTGGCCCTTTCACTGCCAGGTCCGGGCTTCAATCCCTGGTCAGGGAACTAAGATCCTGTGTGCATGTGTACATGCTAAGTTGTTTCAGTCATATCCAACTCTTTGCAACTCTATGGACTGTGGCCCACCAGGCTCTTCTATCCATGGATTCTTCAGGCAGGAATACTGGAGTGGGTTTCCTTGCCCTACTTCAGGGGATCTTCCTGACCCAGGGATCAAACCCATGTCTTATGTCTCCTGCATTGGCAGGTTCTTTACCACTAAGAGGCACCTGCGAAGCCCACAGGATCCTGCAAGCTGTGAAAAAAAAAAAAAATGGACAATGAAGTTTTGGGTGTGTTTCCCTGAGCAAGTCATTTCACCTTGCCTCTCATTCAGCTTCAGTTTGCTCATCTGTAGCAGAGAACAAATAAGTCCACTTCACAGTCTTCCAGAGCAGAAATTCTGCTGGGAGTGGGGGGAGCGGGGAGAGTGTGCTGTTACTAATGTGATCAAGCGGTAGGAATCCAGGGAGCACTCTAAAGGTCCCAGATCACCTTTACTCAAGTGATAACCTGTATTCTCTCACTTATGGGGTAAGGTCCAGGTCACTGTGGTTATGAAAGGAGGACTGGCTGCCAGACTCACAGTTTGGCTCATGCCAGGCAGCCAGGCCTCCAGGTCAGGGCCCTGACTGCAAATGTGGTCGACAGCAGCTATCCCAGGAGGAAGTTTTGTCCCATCAGGAAACAAAAGAGCTGACATCTGAGCCAAGCCTAGAAACATGACCCAGAGAACAGGAGAAAGAACTATGCAGCCTCTAAGAGAAGCCTGGGAAGGTATTTCTGGGGCCCAGGAGCAAGATTACCAGTATAAAAGTTACAGGGAAGAACTGACTCCATGTTAGATCTGTTTCTTTTACTTTAACCTTTGCTTCTCATTGCTTTTGTTAAGTAAAAGGATACTGTCCATACAAAATAGCCTGCCTCAGGGAACCCAGCCCCTCTGCCAGAAGGTTAAACCAAAACACCTTTGTTCAGGACCATGTTCACCTGTGGATGGCTACAGGAAGGAAGACATTAACTCATACCCTCCCCAAGATTGGCCATTCTAGAAGATAGCTGCAAGATTAATGGCCTTTTTACTTTAATCCTCCCATCCCCCCATATTCTATAAAAGAACCTGGCATCCAGACCCTGATAAAGATGGTTATCTTGAGACATTAGTCTGCCATCTTGTCAGTCAGCCAGCTTTCCTGGTAAAGTTGTATTACTTGCCTTGACACCTCTCTCTGTTAAGTGGACTATTGTGTAGTGAGTAGAGAGAGCTTGGACTCGGTAACAGAAGGGTGCTGTGGGATGGGGGAGATGCATAGAAAAGTCACAGACTTAGGGCAGACTTACAGTCAAATAGCATCATGACTCCATGCTTTAGACATACAATGAAGATGAATGAAACGTATGAAGAGAAAAGATTCAGAAAGATCTAGTCAAGATGAAAATTAGCAAGACATCTTTGTGAAGCAGACACAAGCAGAGGTGGTCAAAGGGGAGAGGCATGGGCCTGGGCTGGGTCCAGAGAGGGGCTGGTGGCTGGGCGATTTTCTTTAGCTTTCATGTAGTCAGTTCAGTTCAGTTCATTTCAGTCACTGAATTGTGTCCGACTCTTTGCGACCCCATGGTCTGCAGCACGCCAGGCCTCCCTGTCCATCACCAACTTCCGGAGTTTACTCAAACTCATGTCCACTGAGCCCGTGATGCCATCCAACCATCTCATCCTCTGTTGTCCTCTTCTCCTCCTGCCTTCAATCCTTCCCAGCATCAGGGTCTTTTCAAATAAGTCAGTTCATATGGAGTAGCTGGGACTAAAAACACCCGTGTGCACAACCTCATGGAGAGTGCCTGGGAAAGATGAACAGGGAAAGGGACAGGAAAGTCGAAAAGGGGAAGATGAACAGACTCTCCAGTCCCAGCAGCTCCATCTTGAGGAAACACCTGGGGAAAGTATCATGTGTGAGCCAAAGGTCAGGAGGCATGTGAAGAATGTGCTGATGGTAAAGTGAAAACGGGAAACCACCTAAATGCTCAAAGGAAAGGGTGAAATCAAGACCTTTGTGTGGTGTAATTCATGCAATGGGATACTCTCCAGTCATTGAAATGGACAGAGCAGAGCTATACATGTCAGCATGGCTGGATCTGGCAAAGCACTACCCAGCTGTGCCTGGCTTGCTGGGGCTGGGAGCGGGGAATGTCTCTCCTGGGGATGCTGATGGCAGTGCTTTGTTATTCAGTCTACCCCAGGCATTCCTGAGAGGAAATAGACAGTGTTGTTCCGGATTGTGAGACGTGTCAGGGGTAGATCAGGGAGAGGTGAGATGACCTGAAGGTGCTAACTTAAAAAAAATAATTAATTAAATATTTCTTTTTATTTATTTACTGCACTGGGTCTTAGTTTTGGCATTCAGGATCTAGTTCCCTGACCAGGGATCGAACGCCCCCGCCCCAGCCTCTGGCATTGGGACCATGGGATCCATTGGCCACTGGATCATCAGGTAAGTCCCAAGGGTGCTAACTTCTATCAGGTGCTTCAAGTAAGAAGTTACATGTCCCTTACTCCTCTGGTTTAGAACTAGCATCTGCCTTTTTCCTTTCCGTAGAAGGCCTTCCTTTTATGTAGGTGCTAATGGAAAGCAGGTATTGAGTCTTGAGAATGTTGCAAGAGAAAAAATTTTCAGGAATTTCCTCTTTCTATAACAACAGAGGATAGACACCACTCCAGGTCATATAAAATTGATTTAAAGGCTCTTATCTGAATAAAGTGTAGAATTGAGACTACTTATGAACGGAAGTTGGTGATGGACAAGGAGGCCTGGCGTGCTGTGATTCATGAGGTCGCAGAGTCGGACATGACTGAGTAACTGATCTGATCTGATGTAATGAAACGTCAGGGCAGTGTGTAATTTCCTTGGTTCTGTCTCGTCACAACAAAAATTTAAAGTGACAGATATTAAAGCCCTTGGACAGAACGTGTCTCAGCTCTCGAAAGACCGTGTTACAGCTCTCAGCTGTCGGCCAGATCACTGTTACAGCTCCGTTTTATTTAGAAAATAAAAGGAAAATACATCCTCGTGGCGTGAGGGCATGCCAACCCAAAAGATGCAAAGAGGAAAGAGAGAGCGAGCACGGACATGAACGGATGAGAGAGACCCCCAGCGCTTTGGCTCCTCATTTTATATGTTTTTTTCCTCCCTCTGGGCCTGCCCTATGTAAATTGGGCCAGCCAGAAATGCTGTTTGCTCTACCTGAAGTCTTCACTCCAGTCCTCAGACCTTCCTCTGTTCTATTTTCGTGGGCTTTTCCCTTCCTTGTCTTTTAGCCACTGCCCTTCTGGACTCCTTTTTCCTATTCTAACTACCTAACATTCCCCCTCAATAGATGGGAGGCCCAGTTCTTTGGGAATAGGGGCGTCAAGGTCTTTCTGGCTACTTCCTGCTGAACTGGTATGGCGAAGGGCATTGGGCCTCCCCCTCTTGCCAGTCTCAGGCCTCAGAGTCCTTATAGCGGTGTCCATCTAAGGGTGAGCAATATTTTCCATGGTCGGCTGTAACTTTATATATCCTTGTTGAACTGGCACTGCATGTTGTAGCTTATTGACCTGGGCAGAGACAAAATGGGTTAGACAATTGATAAAACATGGAGCAATCATAAGCAGCATCAATATGGCATAACAAGGGCTAGTTAGGGGCATTAGCCAACTCCAAATTCCCATCACCAGGATGGCTCAAGTCCCTCCTTGTTCAGGGATCAGAAGATCTATCTCCTGTCTGTTTTGGAATACAACCCCTGCCAAGCTGTGTTGGTTCTTTAGAGCTGTCCTGAGAAACCTTATCCCCAGAAACTAGATTTTGGGGGTGTTCATTAGAATGACACTCATTGGTAGTCCTGAATAGGCATCTAAGATCTCCCAGGGGCTCACAGGTGTATTGAGTATCCTCTTCTGTTTTCTTCCACGGCTTGACTCGTAAGTAGTGAATCCAGGAGTCATGTCCTGGTACCTTGACTGCTGTGGGGGTAGAAAGTATTACAGGGTAGGGACCCTTCCATGTGGGCTGGAGTTGAGCCTTTGGGGACCCATCTTTCCAGATTTTAATTAGGACTTGAGTCCCTGGGGCATATGGCAGTGACTCCTTAGAATCTTTTGTGTCCTAGTTGACACCCCACAAGCGTATATCCTGTTGGAATTGACCAACGGCCATGGTATAAGACTGGAGGGTCTGAGATTCTGGAACTAGGAAGAGGTCATTGACTTAAAGAAAAGGTCCCCCATATAGCATCTCAGAAGGACTAAGACCAATCTCTTCCTGAGGGGCAATTCGGGTGTGGAGAAGAGCTATTGATAAAGCCTCCTTCCATCCCAGAGAGGTCTCCTGGGTTATCTTTTTTATCACTGATTTTAAGAATTGGTTGGCTCTTTCTACTTTTCCTGAAGGCCTCCAGGCACAATGGAGATAATAAGTAATGCCCAATGCTTTTGAGACCCCTTGGGTGACCTTAGAAGTAAATGATGTCCCGTTGTCACTTTGTAATGACCTGGGCAGACCAAATCCTGGAATAATTTCACGGAGCAGTTTTTTCATCACCTCCTCAGCCCTCTCAGTCCAGGTGGGAAAGCCTTCAATCCATCCTGTGAATGTATCTATCATGACTAATAGGTATTTATACCCTCGAGAAACTGGCATCTGGGTGAAGTCCATCTGCCAGTCCTCTCCTGGGTAGGCCCCACGTCGTTGGACCAGCTGGGCCGGCTGGGGTCTTCGAGCTCCTTGGGGGTTGTTTAATTGGCAAGTGGGACAAGAGGAGACCACCTGCCTTACAGTCGTTTGGAGGCCTGTTCCTCTGAAGGACCTTTCTAGTAATCTTTGAAGGGCCTTTCCCCCTAAATGAGTGGTGGCA
Organism: Bison bison bison; assembly: GCF_000754665.1. NCBI lineage: Eukaryota > Metazoa > Chordata > Mammalia > Artiodactyla > Bovidae > Bison > Bison bison. The sequence goes on from NW_011494644.1 coordinate 12,821,136, forward strand.
TGTAAGGAGTTAACCAACTTCCATTGGAAGTTCCCAGGCAGGAAAAGGAGTCCCTCCTTTTAGAACCACCCCATATGATCTTCTTGAAAGTCCTCACTCTTAGCTTTAAGAGTCTCACCTTCAGTATATGAAGGAGTTTCTGGCAAATTAGTCTGTGAACTAAGGTGGCAGCCCCTATTAGGTCATGGTTCTGTAATGCTGCTCTCTTAGCTGCCTGATCAACTGCTTGGTTCCCTCGTGCCACTTCTGTGCTCCCTTTTTGGTGTCCTTTACAGTGGGAGACTGAAACCTCAGGGGGCAGATGGACTGCCTCCGAAAGTCTAAGGATTTGATCACCATATTTGATTGGGGACCCTCGGGTGGTAAAGTGGTGGCCTCTTTCTTTCCAAATAGCAGCATGCACATGTAGCAACAGAAAGACATACTTGGAGTCAGTGTAAATAGCTACTCTTTTTCCTTTTCCCAGCTCTAAAACTCGAGTCAGGGCTATGAGCTCAGCTAATTGGGCTCAAGTACCTGGTGGCAAAGGTTTAGCCACTACCGTGTCAAAATTGGAGACTACTGCATATCCGGCTCTTCTTTTTCCATCCAAGACAAAGCTGCTCCCATCAATGTACCAGATTTCCTCAGAATTGGTCAGAGGATCTTCCAACAATCCTTCTCGGGGTTTTGTCCAGTGAGCCAAGGTTTCTAGGCAAGAGTGAAAGGGGAGAGAGCCCTCGGGGGTAGGTAGGAGGGTGGCTGGGTCAAGAACCTCACAAGGGGATATAGTGAGGCCTGGATTTTCCATCAGCAGTACTTGATATCTGAGGATTCTTTAATCAGACATCCGTAAATGGCCTCCCCCATCTAGGAGTTGTTTCACTCGGTGGCTGGTAAAAATAGTTAGTTTGCCCCCAAAAGAGAGTTTTAAGGCACCTTCTATCACAACTGCACTAGCTGCAAGATTTTGAAGGCAGGGAGAAATTTCTTCCCAATAAGGGAGGAAGACAGTCTGGGACCACTAGAAACTGGTGGAAAAATATTTGTCCATCCCAGTAACAAAGTGCTCAGGTGAATCTTTTAGTAGTTGTTTTTCCTGTAGCATCCAAAATGGTATAGATTTGGGAGGAGAAGGCTCCAGAGTAGGAGGTCAGGACAGAGTAGGTAGCCCCCATGTCAACCAAGAAATTCTCGGACCTACCTACCACATCCAGTTGCACCCTTGGCTAAGCCCCGTGATGGTTATCTGTGACAAGTGGGCTGGCTGAAGCGGGCTGCTTCAGTCCTGTTGAACCCTTGTGAGGGAAGGCTTGGTGCTTGACCTTGAGGCTCTTGCGTCCTGAGGGCAGAGTGCCACCCAATGTCCCAGTTGATGGCATTTACAGCAAGCCATTTTAGGAGACTTGTCATGGTTTGGACACTCTTTGGCCCAATAGCCCACCTATCTATATTAGGCATTTGCCTTGTGCCTTGTCCTTCAAGGACTTGGGGTTTGCCATAGGGCCTCCCTGGAGGGTGGCCAGCATCTGGGCATGCCTTGTCTCTTTCCTTTTCTCCTTCTGGGCCTTGGCTCCCTCTGTTCTCTGTTATAAAAGGTATTGGTGGCCGTCTGGACCATCTCATCTAAAGAGGCAGCAGGGTCCTGCTGTTATAGCTGCTGTAACTTAATTCTGATATCTGATGCACACTGGGACAGGAATTTGTCCTTTAAAATCACCCATCTCTCATAAGAGTCTAAGTCCACATTGGTAAACTTTTACAGGGCCTCTTTTAGCCTTTCCAGAAAGGCAGTGGGGTTCTCATTGGGCTCCTGAGTTATTGCTGAGACCCGGGCATAGCTGATTACTTTTTGCTGGGATGCTTTCAGTCCTGCCTTCATATAGATTAGAAAATGATCCTTTTCCCAGAGGTTCTCAGGGTGATTATAATTCCAATTAGGATCTGAGGAGGGGACTGCAGTTTCCCCTATTGGGTATTTACCACTTGACATGTGAAGCCCCGTTGCATATCTTAGGGCTTCCTTTAAAACCCAAGTATGCTCAGGAGCAAATAAAGTTTGACTAAATATGACCATGATGTCCTTCCACGTCAAGTCAAAGGCCAAGGTAATGTGTTGGAATGGACCTATATATTTGCCTGCATCATCTGTATAGCTTCCCAGGTCTTATTTGATCTGTCTTAGTTCTAAGAGGGAGAAGGGCTTATGGACCCGGGTTGGTCCAAATTCTCCTCCAGTTTCAACTAAGGGACATACTCACGCTGGCTTTTGTGGAGGTGGTGCTCCTGGATACAGAGGCACGTTTGGATACAAGGAAAGACCACCAGGCAACTCGGGAGTTGTGGGAGGTGACCCTTCACGGGGGGGTTCCTTTGCTTGGTTGTCTGTGCCTAACATCATTTGCCTAGTCGGCTCACTTTTAGGGCATACAACAATCCCATACTTAAGACAGAGTTCCTTCATATCTCTCAGTCAGAAGAAAATTTGGACATAGGGGATCTCTGTCCATTTCCTTTGTCTTTTGCATAATAATTCTAGCTGCAGGATAGTATTGTAATTTATTTATTTATTTTAATATATTTTATTTTATTTTTTAACTTTACAATATTGTATTGGTTTTGCCATATATCATCATGAATCCACCACAGGTATACACGTGTTTCCCATCCTGAACCCTCCTCCCTCCCCATACCATACCTCTGGGTCGTCCCAATGCACCAGCCCTAAGCATCCAGTATCGTGCATCGAACCTGGACTGGCGACTTGTTTCATATATGATATTATACATGTTTCAGTGCCATTTTCCCAAATCATCCCATCCTCTCCCTCTCCCACAGAGTCCAAAAGACTGTTCTATACATCACTGTCTGTTTTGCTGTCTCATATACAGGGTTATTGTTACCATATTTCTAAATTCCATATATATGCGTTAGTATACTGTATTGGTGTTTTACTTTCTGGCTTACTTCACTCTGTATAATAGGCTTCAGTTTCATCCACCTCATTAGAACTGATTCAAATGTATTCTTTTTAATGGCTGAGTAATACTCCATTGTGTATATGTACCACAGCTTTCTTATCCATTCATCTGCTGATGGACATCTAGGTTGCTTCCATGTCCTGGCTATTATAAACAGTGCTGCGATGAACATTGGGGTACACGTGTCTCTTTCAATTCTGGTTTCCTCAGTGTGTATGCCCAGCAGTGGGATTGCTGGATCATAAGGCAGTTCTATTTCCAGTTTTTTAAGGAATCTCCACACTGTTCTCCATAGTGGCTGTACTAGTTTGCATCCCCACCAACAGTGTAAGAGGGTTCCCTTTTCTCCACATCCTCTCCAGCATTTATTGCTTAGAGGCTTTTGGATCGCAGCCATTCTGACTGGCGTGAAATGATACCTCATAGTGGTTTTGATTTGCATTTCTCTGATAATGAGTGATGTTGAGCA
>NW_011494644.1:12824664-12843052 GCF_000754665.1 Bison bison bison
TTTCCTTTGTTGTGCAGAAGCTTTTAAGTTTAATTAGGTCCCATTTGTTTATTTTTGCTTTTATTTCCAATATTCTGGGAGGTGGGTCATAGAGGATCCTGTTGTGATGTATGTCAGAGTGTTTTGCCTATGTTCTCCTCTAGGAGTTTTATAGTTTCTGGTCTTACATTTAGATCTTTAATCCATTTTGAGTTTATTTTTGTGTATGGTGTTAGAAAGTGTTTTAGTTTCATTCTTTTACAAGTGGTTGACCAGATTTCCCAGCACCACTTGTTAAAGAGATTGTCTTTAATCCATTGTATATTCTTGCCTCCTTTGTCAAAGACAAGGTGTCCATAGGTGCATGGATTTATCTCTGGGCTTTCTATTTTGTTCCATTGATCTATATTTCTGTCTTTGTGCCAGTACCATACTGTCTGATGACTGTGGCTTTGTAGTAGAGCCTGAAGTCAGGCAGGTTGATTCCTCCAGTTCCATTGTTCTTTCTCAAGATTGCTTCGGCTATTCGAGGTTTTTTGTATTTCCATACAAATTGTGAAATTGTTTGTTCTAGCTCTGTGAAGAATACCGTTGGTAGCTTGATAGGGATTACATTGAATCTATAAATTGCTTTGGGTAGTATACTCATTTTCAGTATATTGATTCTTCCAATCCATGAACATGGTACATTTCTCCACCTATTAGTGTCCTCTTTGATTTCTTTCACCAGCGTTTTATAGTTTTCTATATATAGGTCTTTAGTTTCTTTAGGTAGATATATTCCTAAGTATTTTATTCTTTTCGTTGCAATGGTGAATGGAATTGTTTCCTTAATTTCTCTTTGGTATTGTAATTTAAACTCCCATCCTCTGGCCAGTGTTCCTTGTCCCCCAGAGGATACTGTGGCCACTCAGTGGCACAAGAGAATTTTAATCGACTTCTCCTTAGAGTTAGAGGACAAACTCTAACAACTTCCAGTCATCAAGGATGCATCTCAAGGGTGTCTGTTGGGAAGTGGATTGGTTATTTGCAACCTGAAAGACAGTCATTACAGAGAGGAAAAGAAAGAGAAAAAACTAATAGGCCTCCTTCAATTTCCATGGGTGGACTTCCTTGGAGGTAAGTCTTTTTGAGACTTATCCTACCTACCCAGTACTGTTGCAACCTGAGAGCCAGGCAAGGTTTAGGGTGCAGATCCCAGGCAAGCTGAGGCATGACAGCCTCCTGGAGATGCAGGTGGGACTCCCGAGAATTGGGTCCCTGGGCGGGTCAAGGCATGATGACCTCCTGGGACCCCTGGACTGGCGGGTCCCTGAGCAGGTTGTGGCTTGACAGCCTTTCAGGTACCAGATCCCTAGGCAGGTCGAGGCATGTCTACCTCCTGAGACTCCCAGACTGGAGTTGGGTGTCCCCAAGGTCTCTAGCGTGACCAGTGCTGAGTAGGATTAAGGGGTTGTAATTTTAACTCATTGTCAGTTTGTTCATCACAGATGGGAATAGATATCATGATGTAAAGCAATCCAAGCCTGTGCCCTGAGACCCGGAACCTGGTGAAACAGTCATAAGCTTTATCTTCTTACTGCTCTAAGGGAATGTAAGTCACTGATTTCCTCCCCTAGTCCCCCATAAGAGCAGGTTAGGGTGTCTCCAATGGTAAACATTTCATTGTCATAGACCCACTTGAGATAATAACGGAAATAATGACAAAGGAGTGGGTTATTTAGCCCTGTTGTTGTAGCCATGCGTTCCGGGAAACAAACTCACTCAGAAGGACAATGCAGATAGTGGAGTGCAGTTTATTACACCGGCAGGCCCAAGGCAGAGTCTCCTCTTAGCCAAGGACTCCGACCAGCATTTGTGAAAATCTTTTATACCCCATGTGTACGTGTCTGAACCCACCACTCCAAATTCCTTGAGACTTACATAAACCAAGGAAAATACAATCCCAATAACCCCATCATTCACGTGCTATGTGCTCATGTGCTCAAACAGTCAAACAATTAGCCAATAATCAATAAACCCGAGGTTACACTCTGATAGATACAGAAAAATTTATGGCCTGTCTGGAGGAAGGGGTGATTAGTGTATGTTTTCTCTTAGGCGATGAGTAACCTAGATACGATCTTCAAGGTTCCCCTGTCTGGAGGGGGTCTTATCCTTCCTTCTCTTGTTGTTTTCATAGGGACTAAACACAGAATTCAGAGTCCATTGGAAATGTGGCCGAGCATGGTCAGCATGAACAGGCCTAAGATGGAGTCCAGGCCCTATGAATTCCTTCTTCACTGTTAGGGGCATTAAAGTATTTTAATACTAGGCTGGGTGGAGCAATGTTGCCTACAAGGGGGCAGGGTCCTGGTTGTAGGAGTTAATAATTGGCTTAAGAACAAATTGGTAAGAGGCAACAGACCAGATGTTCTATAAAAGTGGAACGGAGATTTGATCCTGGGGTATGTTTGTAACTTTAGGAGAAGGGTGGTAAGGGTTTGGGCCCAAACAGCCTGCAGGGCTTAACTCCCAAAGTGGCAAACATTATCCCTGGAAGCCCAGTTGCCTTTGAAGGGAGGCCAACAAATGGACTTCTAGCAGGCACTGTGTGCCTCTCACCTGCCCTGCCGGGTTCACTGAGAGATGCTGGTGCTGCACATGTTGTAGGAAACACTCTTTGGCCCAATAGCCCACCTATTGGAAGATGAAGGCCTGAATATCTAGAGGGGCTGGCTATTATACAGTATTTCCCTCCCAAGAGCCAGCTATTTTCTGGTTGTCCCTCCGGAAGACTGCAGAGGCAACATTGTGGGCCTGGATGGGGATCAGGAAAAGAGCATGAAACAGGAGGGAAGGGTGCAGGGCACAACCTTTGAAAGAATGACATAGCCCAAGGGCATAACATAAACTGATTAAAATCAGTTGGGTCCAAGATGATAAGTCAAATTGAACTAAACCTTAATCCCCAGTCTGTAAGCTAAATGACACCCAGAGGTGGCAGGACAGCCCCAGGACACCATCAGAAGAAGAGTGGGTGGTTCCCCAATGGTTGGGATGATCCTCCCACTCATTAGCATATGAATTCACCCAGCTCCCAAAACCTAGCCCAGCCACATTGCATGGCCTAAGCCCTTGCACTCTGCAATGGCCCACACCCTGCAGGGTGTACTTCTCTCTGAATCCTAACAAATCCACCTATCACCTACTGCTGTGTCTCTAACTGAATTTTTGCAATCAGTCATCAGAGCCTGAGCTTCATTAGGTCCTGAAGCCAGGCATCATGGGTTTTGGCTGGGCTTCCTCCAAGGAAAAATGAAATCTTAAAGCTTTGTATAGATTAAAAAAATAAATCCTTGTGCTCCATCCCCTAAATTCAAATCACCTCCCTAGTACACCAGTTCTAGAGTATCTGACTGTTGAATTCTCATTTAAAAATAGGAAAGAATATTGTATCTGAATAAAACCTTTATATTTCAGTATATACATTGTCCATATTTGATTATTGGGTTAGACCGGAATAGTAGAATAATTTGTTTCCCTTTGTAAAATAGTTACATATTGTTATCTGCAATTTTATATCAGTATTATGAAGAGCACCCTTCAGCATTCAAGTGTTGCCATCATGTAAAACGTTAACTAAAGAAAGGCTGCTTATTATTTCAGTCTCATCGCTACTTCCTGGACAACCTGATATTCCCTGGAGATTATCCAACCTCCCTTTGAGGTTAGGCACAACCTTGTTTGATACGTAAGTGCTCAGCTCCCAGCTGCAAGTGGGGTGGTTGCATCTAGCTTATTAGAATTAATATGACTCACAGAGTTGGAAGAGATCTGACATTATCCTTTATGCAAAATCATAACGAAATACTTCAAAGTTTGTGTAAGTTTGATTTAAAATGTTAAAAGGATCAATATCCTGAGCAGTATTTATAGTTACTTTTAGAATGTTGAACAGTGCATGTGTGCCTGTTCTTTTTGTTTGGTTGGGTTTTTGTGCCAGTTGTTTTTAAAAAAACAAAATATTGAAGAATTGCATTTACAGACAAGTTTCAGATCAGATCAGATCAGATTAGTCGCTCAGTCGTGTCCGACTCTTTGCGACCCCATGAATCGCAGCATGCCAGGCCTCCCTGTCCAACACCAACTCCCGGAGTTCACTCAGACTCACGTCCATCAAGTCAGCGATGCCATCCAGCCATCTCATCCTCTGTCGTCCCCTTATCCTCCTGCCCCCAGTCCCTCCCAGCATCAGAGTCTTTCCCAATGAGTCAACTCTTTGCATGAGGTGGCCAAAGTACTGGAGTTTCAGCTTTAGCATCATTCCTTCCAAAGAAATCCCAGGGCTGATCTCCTTCACAATGGACTGGTTGGATCTCCTTGCAGTCCAAGGGACTCTCCCAGCCATCACCTGACAGCCTGCCTCTGGGGTACATGTGGGGGCGGGGGCACATTTAAGGCCCCACACTGGGTTTGTGCCCTGGGTGGCGGAGGGTGGTCTCATCTGTTCCCCTGGATCCTCAGCCTTCCCCACTCTGCCCGCTTCCCTCATCCTGCACTTGTGTGTGAGGGTGTGCCAGAATTGGCCAAGCCCCCAACCCCTCCACTTGTCTCCCTGTATCTGCAGTGGGTGAATGGGGTCCATGTGATCGAGCACGAGGGGGGCCATCTCCCCTTTGAGGCTGACAGGAGGCCCCTGTCTTCCTGCTGCATAACCATCGCCATCAATAACACGCTGTCCCCCCACACCCTGCCGCCTGGGACCATCCTCTACAAGACGGACCCCTCCATGTGAGCAGCACCTAGCCCAGCCCTCGCCCCCGCCCCCACTCCCCACCCTGCCCAGACGTCTTCCCACCAGGGGACAGGGTGGCTTCAGCAGAGGTGAGGCCCTGGCTCTTGGAGGCCAGGGAGACATGTGAGTTGAGATCGAAGGATTCAGGACAAGGCCACTGTCCCCTTGCTCCGTCCTAGGTACCCCAAGGGTTACTTTGTCCAGAACACAAAGTTTGACTTCTTCAACTACGCGGGACTGCATCGGGCCGTGCTCCTCTACACCACGCCTACCACCTACATTGATGACATTACCGTCACCACCGACATGGACCAAGACATTGGTGAGGCTCCTGCCAGGATCTGCCCTCAGCCAGGCCCAGAGTGGCTTGGTTCCCTGTTTGGAAAGATCCCCTTGGAGACGGGCTCTCCCATCCACCTCCTCAAGGTGCTCTCACCTGTAGGACCGCAGGCCACATGCCCCCCTCTTCTCTCTCATCTGATCTCTCGTCTCCTGTAGGGCTGGTGAATTACCAGATCATCGTCCAGGGCAGTGACCACTTCCAAGTGGACGTGTCTCTTCTGGATGAGGAAGGCAAAGTTATGGCCGAAGGGGCAGGGGCCGAGGGCCAGCTGCAGGTGCCCAGTGCCCACCTCTGGTGGCCGTACCTGATGCACGAGCACCCTGCCTACCTGTACTCGTTGGAGGTAATGGTGGTGAGGATTGGGCTGGGGGAGGCCGTTTGCCCCCATCCAGCAGCCCTAGCTTCAGCAGGCCTGGTCCCCTCAGCTTCCTGGTCCATTGGATTGAAGAGTCCCCAGCCTGATTTTTTTCAGCCATTGGTGGGGAGGCCGAGTTGGAAGAGAAGCCCCGCGGCAGAGTGGGCAAAAGTTTCTTTTTGCTCACGGCAGATATAATTTCTGCCTCTCTCCACCTGCAGACCCAGAGGTGGGCCGCGGTGATTTGCCAGGGGCTGTCCTGCGAAGCTCAGGCTGCGTGGGGCTCAGGCCGGTCAGGCTGCCTCATGCCCAGTGCTCGATTTCGCAGGTGAAGCTGACGGCGCAGACGGCTGTGGGGCCCGTGTCTGACTTCTACACCCTCCCGGTGGGGATCCGCACCGTGGCCGTCACCGAGAGCCAGTTCCTCATCAATGGGAAGCCGTTCTATTTCCGAGGGGTCAACAAGCATGAGGATGCAGACGTGAGTAGGGGCTCCTGGGTCCCTGTTTCTTGCCATCCCCTTCCCTGCAGCCCCTGGAGTGGCTGAGGGCAGCTCAGAGCAAAGCGCCCCAAACCACTGCCTGTGCTTGGCCTGGATAGCGGGCTGATGGGGTGACTCCGGCGGGCCCGGCTCTTGGAGGAAACGTGTCTGGGATGGAGTCGAGGGCAGGGGCTCATCCGTCTCTGCTGTCCTCCAGATCCGAGGGAAGGGCTTTGACTGGCCGCTGCTGGTGAAGGACTTCAACCTGCTTCGCTGGCTGGGCGCCAACGCCTTCCGCACCAGCCACTACCCCTACGCAGAGGAGGTGCTGCAGCTCTGTGACCGCTACGGGATCGTGGTCATCGACGAGAGCCCTGGTGTGGGCATCGTGCTGGCGTGAGTGCCCGCTGCCTGCACTGGGCGACACCCCCAGTTCAGCAGCCTGTGCGTGCATGCTGTCGCTCAGTCATGTCTGACTCTGGGACCCTATGGACTGTAGCCCATCAGACTCCTCTATCTGTGGGATTCTCCAGGCCAGAATACCAGAGTGGGTTGCCATTTTCCTTCTTCAGGGGATCTTCCCGACCCAAGGATCGAACTTGTGTTTCCTACGTTGGGAGGCGGGTTGTTTACCACTGAGTCATCAGGGAGGCCCAGAGTTTCTACTAGAGGGAAAGAAAATCAGACTGACCTGTTCCCTCTCCTCCCCTGGCCTGCAACGAGAGCTTCAGCAACGTGTCTCTGCAACACCACCTGGAGGTGATGGAGGAAATGATCCGCAGGGACAAGAATCACCCGGCCATTGTAACGTGGTCCTTGGCCAATGAGCCCGCTTCCTTCCTGAAACCGGCTGGTTACTACTTCAAGTGAGTGCTCCTGCCTTGCCTGGTCCGGGTCCCCGTTGAGACCGCAGCCTGCTGGCCCAGCTCAGCCTTGCCTGGCAGCCACAGGAGAGTGGCGGTGGGCCCTGCAGTGGGTGTGGGCTGCTTCCAGCCCAGGTGCATCCATCCCTGGTCAATTCAGGGGACAAGATACTCACCCACCCAGATTATGACTTCAGACAAGTGTCTCCTTGTCACACCTGAAATGAAATGCAGAGTTAACCTACCTGCTGCTGCTGCTGCTAAGTCGCTTCAGTCGTGTCCGACTCTGTGCGACCCCATAGACAGCAGCCCACTAGGCTCCTCTGTCCCTGGGATTCCTCAGGCAAGAACATCGAGTGGGTTGCCATTTCCTTCTCCAATGCATGAAAGTGAAAAGTGAAAGTGAAGTCGCTCAGTCGTGTCCGACTCCTAGCGACTCCATGGACTGCAGCCTACCAGGCTGCTCCGTCCATGGGATTTTCCAGGCAAGACTACTGGAGTGGGGAGCCTACCTGCTGCTACATAAAACTTCAAATTAAAGAAAAAAGATAGTGACGTGGCCTGACTGACATAAGGAACAGACATTTGTCAAAGAATACATAAATCTGTGACCTGACTCTCCAGAAGGGCCATTGAATGGCTCAGGCGCTTGCACCTTCTGGGAAACTCTCTGAAAACAGAGCTACAGAAGCTGATACCAGCTGGAAAGCATAGCCAGCGACTGTGGTGCCGCAAGCAGCATTTCCCTCTGTTCTGCTCTTTTCTGAGGCACTGAGCCATGGCCAACAGAGCTCCAGTCAAAACCAAGCCCTGCTGTTATTGTTTAGTCCTTAAGTCGTGTCCGACTCTTTGCGACCTCATGGGCTGTAGCCCACCAGGCTCCTCTGTCCTTGGGATTTCCCAGGCAAGAATACTGGAGTGGGTTGCCATTTCCTTCTCCAGGGGATCTTCCTGACCCAGGGATCAACCTGCATCTTCCGCTTAGCAGGCGGCTTCTTTACCACTAAGCCACCTGTGTCTTCCCTTGATTTTTATGCTGTCCCCATTCCTGGGAAATATAGTACATGTTAGAACTGCACAAAACCACTTTGCAATGCTTTTGAGTTCACCTGTAAAGGGGATTTAAGCTTTATAAAGCTGACTTACCTAGGCATATAATTATAAACAGATTTTCAAAGACGTGCATATTCTGACTATTCTAAAGTTACGTTGTTAGACAGGACCAGGTCACCTGAAGTTCATTGTCCGTTCACTGCATACCAGTATCTTCCCCCACACCCCAGGCATTGTCCTAGGCAGAAACCTCACAGAGGGGCCATCTCCCAAAAGTGGGCCAGCCTCCTGGCGTGTTCCTTGGTTTCTTCTCTTTCTTGCCATCCTGCAATTTTAGCGTAGCCGGGCATGGAGAATGATTTCACTTACTGCGGAGGCAGCAGAGGCCATGGAAATACTCCCTAGGAGACACTGCCTGCATCCCCCTGTCCTGGATGGAGGCTCTGAGTAGTGGACCTTCCTGGGCAAAGACGAGCTCTGGACACACAGCTGGAGGTCGGGTTGGGCAAAAAGTTCGTTTGGGTTTTTTCATAACATTGTTCAAAAACTCGAATGAACTTTCTGGCCAAGCCAATACATGTATTTAAGTCTCTAGTGAGTGCCCAGTGCACAGCTTGCCTCCCAGGACACGTTCCCTAGTGATGTGTTACATTAATACTCATCCTAACCTGCACAACATCCTAGTTTTGTCAGAGATGAGGAAACTTGCTTTTGGCAGCGCCCAGCTCAAAGATCTCAGCTGTGCCTCTCCTCTCTTGAGGATGGCCCCCTTTGGAGGACGGGTAGGGGGCTAAGATCTGGGGAGGGAGGAAGAGAGAATGATGTCAGGGAACATGATGTCTCAAGGAGCACGTTTGCTTACCTGAAATGCCCTAGAAGGCAGGGAGGAGAGCCGTGTCTTGGGGGTGTTCTGTCTGGGAAGATGGGAAGGAGAGGATTCAGGAGGGGAACCTGAGGCCCTCCCCATACTGACGGCACCGTGTCTTCTGCCCTCCGTGGACAGGACGCTGATTGCCCACACTAAAGCCCTGGACCCCTCCCGGCCCGTGACCTTTGTGACCAACACCAACTATGAAGCAGACCTGGGGGTGAGCCTGGGGGTCTCTGCACATCTTCCTTCTGCCTGTCCTCTTGTCCTGCCCTGATGCTTGCTGACATGAGCTGCTGGGAGGGACCATGAGCAGCCAGTCTGACCATTTCCATAGACGGTCTTTGGGTTAAAGAGAGCTGCCAGGGAGTGATTTGCCAGGCAGTGTAGCTTCTTGACGCTAAGGAGGTCAGGCATAGGGAGGTCAAATTCCTTCTCAGTTCATTCTCAATTCATCGATCTCTGCACTTTGATTTAATTTTATGCCCCCAAGTTTAGTATGCTCAGAAAGGGGCAGAGGTTTAAGGGAGCTTAAAGTCATCATTGACTTGTGTTTCTCCAACTTGGCTGATCATTGGAGCCACAAAGGGAAGCTTTTTGAAAGTACAGAGGTCCGGATTTTGTGATTCTGATTTATAATGTCCAGGATAGGAATTGGAGTTTCTAAAAAACTCCTCAGTGATTCCAGGCATCAATCAGCTTTGGGAACCACTGCTGAGATTCAGTGTCAGGGGGACTGAAAATTGAAGGGAGAGGCTCACCCAGCCGGTTGGACCCCATGGCTCTTCTCACAGTCCCTGGGCACAGCAGCCCCTCAGAAACTGTGTTGAGTTGTTGCACAAAAGCTGTAAAACAGGAGCAAGAAGATGCCTCACTAGGGAACTGAGGCCAGTACTAAGAAGCGCTCCAGAAAGCGAAATGCTCTCGAGAAAGAGCGGATAAGAAACCACTGTGTTCAAGTGTAAGTGTGAGCACTGTCGTTTTCACGTGGACCCGACGGTTTGCAGCCCTAGTGATCCGGGGCCATCCCTTCAAAGGAACACGACTATGGTGGAACACCAGCGGGGCACAGGCGACCTGGGCATCTCATAGTCCTAGTGGCATCCCTTTCTGCTCTAGTGGGCAGGGGAGCCTGTGCTGGTTCCCCCAGAAGGTTGCCAGGCTCACCCGCTGGGATGTGTGAGCTGTGGTGACGTGCCCACACAGAGGTACCGCTTCCCAGCGGCATCTTTCCGTCCCAAGCTCAGAAGGGTGCTGCAGCCCCCTGGGAGAGATGGACCGTGTGGGTCCCAGTGCAGACTCTGCAGGCGAGCGTGGGTTCAGGTGAGCTTTGCGGTCCACCGAGCAGCACATTGCTCAGATTCACGGCGGTGCTGCCCCCAACCCAGGCTGCCCTCCCAGGAGGGAACTGTCCAGTCTCTTCAGGGCCCGTGACAGTAGCTCAGAAAGGGGACTCGGGAGGCTCTGTGAGGAGAAAACTGCCTCCGGCCCTCAGTTGGTCCAAGAGGATGACTAGTGACAGGAACACCACCTAGGGTTGAAGGAAGTCCAGTCTGGATGGGCTCCCTGGGCCGGCGTGCCTGGGGCCAGCTCTCTCATCGCCCTCCCCGGAGCCCAGTTGCAGCCAGGTCAGGGGTGCCGGCCCAGAACGAGAGGCTTGCTCCCTTCACTCGCTCCATTCAGGTCCCTTCTGACTATTATTTCCTACACGTGCGCATCTAACGCACTTTCCTCACTCACTTCTTACTTCCTCTGCCAGAAGCACCCCGAGTGTGAGTCCTCCACTCTCCTGGTTGGTGGACTCTCCCCATGCTCTTGCAGGCGCCGTACGTGGACATCATCTGTGTGAACAGTTACTACTCCTGGTACCACGACTATGGGCACATGGAGGTGATTCAGCTGCAGTTGGCAACCCAGTTCGAGAACTGGTATAAGGCCTACCAGAAGCCGATGATTCAGAGCGAGTACGGAGCAGATGCCATTGAAGGGTTTCACGAGGTAAGTGCATCGAAGATGGGAGTTATTTTTTCCCTCTCTCGGACAGGGATGTCAGTCGTCACGGCCCCAGACTAGAGATCTGCCTCTTTCCCTGTCCCTCCCTTGTCCTGGCCACCTCCCACAGCTAACCAGGCCAGCCCTAAGCCGCCTCTCCACACGGCCGGCCCGGACTCAGCCTCTGTTCCATGTGCGTGGTCCTCAGATAGTCTCCCACAAGCTGCCCAAGTGGTCCCTGGAACAAATCCAAGGCTTGTCCTGTCCCTGGCTTTCCCTGACCCCACAGGACGAAGCCGTAATCTGTGCTCAGGGCTGTCCGCGTCCTCTGCCCTCTCCCAGGCCTTCAGTCCCAGATCCTGGTCTGTTCTGTTTGGTGGCTCCTGTGCTGGCCTGGCCTCTTCCTTCTGCCCAGGAAGCCCTTCTTAGCTCCATAACCCCAGCTAATGGAACTTGACTCAATGGTCATGCTTCAGCTCAGGTGTCCACTCTTTGGGGAGGAGGACCCCACCTAGCTGGGCAGAGGAACACCGTGAGCTGTCATGCTCTCTTTGGTTCTCTCCTTGACCAGACCGGGGGCTCCAGGAGGGAGATTAAATTGTGTTTCTCTGGGCTTCCTAAGCACTCCACAGTGGTATCTGCAGTGCGTCTTGTATAATAACGTTTTAATCCTCGTTGGGAAGGAGGACCAAAGCCAACAGGGGTTGGTTCTCTTGTAAGATGACTGCAGTGCTGCATCCTCGTGCGTCAAAGACCCAGCACCCCCCACAAATTCCCATGAGATGAAAACGCAGACCTTAAGCTCTAAGAACACCTCAAAGATCATTATATCTTAGCACATGACAGACGTGAGCTCTTCTCCGGAAGCTGAGTCCATAGATGTGGCCTCTGCTTTTCCCCTCCTCGCCTGACAGGTCTCAGCTTCAGTGAAGCTTTCTGTGGCCCCTGCCTCCGTCTGCGCCCCCTACTAACCTCCTCCTACCCGCCCCCCACACACTACATGCTCCCAATTCACCCTTGTTACACTTCGAGCTTGTGTCTTGCCAGATTGTAAAGCCATGAGGTCAGGGACCCTGTCTTTCTAGTTTGTTACTTTGTCCCTAATGCCTGGCATATAAGCAGATGCTAAATAATGATTTGTTGAATAGTCAATGGGCTAAGCAGCAGCTCCTTACCTAGATGAGATACAGGGGAATTGGAGTGAAGTTAAAGCTGAGTCACGCCAGTGCTCAAATTATGCATTGGCAGCTACTTCAGCCTTGGGTTTTAAATTTATTATCCAGAGACGTACTTTTATTCCTAGTGTAGTTCAGTTGTAAGACTGCAGTGGGGAATAGAGGTGGATAAAAGTAAAGCAAATATTAAATTCTCTTTAATGGGAATTCCCTAGTTGTCCAGTGGTTAGAACTTGCAATTTCACTGCTGAGGGTCCAGGTTCAATTCCTGGTTGAGGAACTAGGATTCCACCAGCCGCTCAGTATGGCCAAAATATATATATATATTCTGTTTATTAATAAAGCAGTTACTAATTAAGGGTTTTTTTTTTAATCCTTTTTTTTTTTTTTAACCCTGGGTTATATCACACACTAGCTTGGCCCTCCACCTGTATCAGCAATACCTCCTTTGTGGTAATCAAAATGTTCTGCCACTAGATGAGGTGATGGATGCGCAACACTGCAAGTGCACTACATGTCACTGAGTGTACTCTTTAAAATGGTTACCTTTGTACCAATCTTCCCCAAGGTCTTCCAAAATATGTGACGAGGCCAGACTCATCTTATGAAGCCAGCATGACCCTGATACCAAAGCAAAAAGAAAGACAGTACCAGAAAACTACAGGTCAATACTCTGATCAATATCGATGCAAAAACTGTCAATAAAATACTAGCAAACCGGAACTTCCCTGGTGGTCCAGTGGGTAAGACTGAGCTCCTAATGCAGAGGGCCTGGGTTTGATCCCTGGCCAGGGAACTAGATCCCACATGCGGCAACTAAAAAGATCTCGCATGCTGCAACTAAGACCCAGTGCAACCAAAAAAAAAAAAAGACCAGCAAACCAAAGTCAGCAGCATATTAAAAGGACCATTCACATGAATCAAGTGGAATTTACATTCAGGATGCAGGGATGATTCAATTTATGCACATCAGTCACTGTGATACATCACATTAATAGCATGAAAGAAAAAAATCACATAATCTCAATACATAAAAAGCATATGATAAATTTTACTGAAACAATCTCTTTCATCATGGAAAATCTACCAAAGCTCTAAGATCATGACTAAAACATTCAGGAATATAAAAGTAGTAAAGAGAGGAAATGATTGAATGTAAGAATATAAGAGCTCCCCTAGTATTTTCCTTATTCTGAGGAAGACTTTACTGAGATGCTTGCATATATACCTCACTTAAAAATACACTTTTTGCTTATAAATATACTCAAGACAATTGGACTCTTTTTTCCCTCTTAAATTCTAGCTTGGTTAATGAAATATATTTTGCCTACAATTTTCTAATTTTAAATATTATAAGCATGATATAAGTTTATTGGTATTAGTCTATTTTAGCATTTTAAATGTTCCCTTGGTATCTCTAATTTTCTTGAAGAGATCTCTGGTCTTTCCAATTATATTGTTTTCTTCTATTTCTCTGCACTGATCATTGAGGAAGGCTTCCTTATCTCTCCTTGCTATTCTTTGGAACTCTCCATTCAAATGGGTATATCTTTCCTTTTCTCCTTTGTTTTTTGCTTCTTTTCTTTTCACAGCTATTTTAAGGCTGCCTCAGAGAGCCATTTTGCTCTTTTTTTTTTAAAGTTGGGAGGGTCACAGCCTTGAGCCTAACAAGCAAGTATCCGGACACTCAGCTGATCAGAGCACATGTGTGAGACTTCCCTTTTATTTTATTTTTCCAATAGATAAGTTTCAGGACTCCCCTGGCAGTTCAGTGATTAAGACTCTGTGCGTCCCATGCATGGTGCATGGGTTTGATCACTGGTCTGGGAATTAAGATCCCACATGTCACACAGTGTGGCCAAAAAAAATTGTAATAATAAAAAACATTTTAATAAATAAAAAAGGTCAAATTTCATTGTATTTTAAAGATATCACAAACAGGTCCTGGGAATCGTTTGGCATCTTCTTGTTTCCATAGCTAGACAAGTCTTAGATCTTATTGACAGCCTGAAGAGTGGTTTCTTTTTCATAGATAACATCCAGATTTTTCTGATATTATTATTATTTTTTAAATATTTATTTTCATTTATTTGCCTGTGCCAGGTCTTAGGTCAGTATTTTACATGGGATCTTTCAACTTCGCTGTGGCATGTGGGATCTAGTTCCCTGACCAGGGATAGAACCTGGGCCCCCTGCATTGGGAGCATGGAGTCTTAGCCTGGACCACCAGGAAAGTCCCTGATATCCTGATTTTTTAACTGTGTGGCTTATTGGATCAAAGCAGATGAATCTGATTTAAGGTCAATGCAAATCACTTTCAGGGCGTGAGATACCCATTAAACAATCCCTGGCCTCATATGAGCCCTGCAGATTTTTCATCTAAGAAATTTCAGATTTCAATGACACCTGCTCTCCAGAATAAGGACTCGAATGGGGAAGTGAGCACACACAGACATTGTCTTGTGATGGAAGCCCAGTGGAACACCCTTGATCACGTGCTGTGTTGGGCTAGAAACTGTGTGAGCTGGAACTGGGTCCTCTCTGTCGCACTGTTAACCCGAGTCCCTTCCCATTCCTTCCCAGGAGGCTGAGTTCTAGCCTGCTGTTGTCCCTCTGCAGGATCTCTCTGGGCCCTTCCCAATGACAGTGTGTCCTTCCAGAGGGATTTGATGTTTTCTGGAGTGTTGACAGTTCGGTTGCTGAAAATAGTCTTCTCATGGTAGATTCAGCCAAGAGCATCATAGGGTTTATTTTTTAAACAGTTTGTTAAAAATTTTTATTGTGGTATAGTTGATTTATAATGTCTTTAAACATGTCTTTATTGAGATATAATTCACATACATAATTCATCCATTTAAAGTATATAACTTTTTTTAATAAGAAATGATTTAATAGGAAATATACAAATTTCTCAGTATGAACTTTAGTATATTCATGTATATGTACGACCATCATTATTTTCATCACCTCAAAAAGAAACCCTGTGTGCCTTTTAGTTATCTATCCTTCTGCCCCTCCCAGTCGGCCCTAAGCCACCACTAGTTTTTTTTCTCCAGATTTAGCTAATCTGGATGTTTTATATAAATTATGCAATATATGATATTTTGCCTCTCAATGTTTTTAAGTTAAATGTGTTTAACTGTAATTCTGCTTCATACCAAAATTCATCAGAATCAGTATTTTTCAAGATTAGCAGAACATTAGATTAGCAAACCCATAAATTTATTTTGTCCTCCCTTCCTGAAGAAAAGCCCAGAGACTTTTAAAAACTATATATTTATTTACTTATTTGGCTGTACCAAGTCTTAGTTGCAACATGCAGAATCTTAGATCTTATTGAAGCATGAAGGATCTTTTAGTTGGAGCATTTAGGATCTAGTTCCCTGACCAGGGATTGAGCCTGGGTCCCCTGCATTGGGAGCACGGAGTCTTAGCCACTGGAGCACAAGGGAATTTCCCTTTTGTCTTTTTTAACTGAAATGTCTATAACTGTTATCCTGTTCCTGTTTTAGGAAACGGCATATTTTAGTAGCAGATAATTTATTTCTGGAATTTTTTAAAAGGCTATTTTTTTCAATATATATTTATTTGATTGCCTTGGGTCTTACTTGTGGCGTGGGTGATCTTCACTGAGGCATGTGGGGATCTTTTGTTGGAGCACGTGGGCTCAGTAGTTGTGGCTCAGTAGTTCCCCTGAGGCATGTGGGATCTTACTTCCCTGGCTAGAGATCAAACCCACATCCCCTTCATTGGAAGGCAGATTCTTAACCACTGACCACCACAGAAGTCCTCTTATTTCTTGAATTTTTATGTATGAACTCATTTAATCCTCACCACAATCACAGGTTCATGGATATCGAGGAATTTTGCCCCAGGATGGGTCATACTCAAAATCTCATTCATACCCATTTTAAATGATGAGATATGGGACTTAAGTTTGAACTTGAGCTGATGCTGTAATGAGTTGAGACTTTGGGGGATCTTGGGATGGAGTGAATGCACATTGCATGTGGGACAGACATAAATCTTTGAGAGCCAGACAGAATGTAGTAAGCTGATTAATAATCCCTGGAACTTGCAACTGGTACTGAATAATCCCTGGTACTTAACATGATAAAAAGTGAAGATGTGATAAAGTTAAGGACATTGAGACAAGATTATCTTGGTTTATTCAGGTGGTTCCAATGTAATCACAAGGGTTCTTATAAAAAAGCAGAAAGATCAGTCAAAAGATGCATCAATGCAGATGAATCTATGAAACAGAATCAGGCACATAGAGAAGAGACTGATGGCTGCTAAGGGGACAGTGGGTAGGAGAGGTCTGGGTTGAGACTTTGGGAGTAGCAGATGCAAACTGGTATATGTAGAATCAATAAAACAATAAAGTCCTACTGTACAGCATGGGAAACTATATTCAATATCCAGAGACAAACCATAATGGAAAGTAATATGAAAAGGAATGTATATATATGTTGTATATATAGATGTACAGTTACTTTGCTATATACAAAGTGTACACAACTATTAACACAAAATTAACACAACACTGTAATTCAACTATTTTTGTTTAGTTGCTAAGTCATGTTGGACTCTTTGTGACCCCATGGACTGTAGCCCACCAGCCTCCTCTATCCATGGGATTCTCCAGGCAAGAATTCTGGAGTGAGTTGCCATGTCCTCTTACAGAGTATTTTCCCAACCCAGGGATCAAACCCACATCTTCTACACTGGCAGGTGGATTCTTTACCACTGAGCCACCTGGGAAGCCCATTAAAGGATATGACAAGTTACCAAATATATAGTTTCCTGTACTATAAAATAAACCCTTCTTGTTTATCCACAAATCAGCATTTCTGACTCTTACTTAAGAGTGTACAGGAATCACCTGAGTAGTTTGTTAAAGTGCAGATTCTGAATCAGTAGATCAGGGCGGGCCTCAGGTGAGGTGGATGTTGCTGGTCTGCCCCAACTTTGTGTAACAAGATTAAGATCAGTGCCTCTCAAACCTGAGCACACATCAGGATCACCTGAAGCACTTGTTAAAACAGATTGCTGGACCCCACCCAAAATGATTCAGTAGGTCTTGCTAGGGACTTCTCAGGTGACTCAGTGGTAAAGACTTTCCTGCCAAGCAGGAGATGTGAGTTCAATCCCTGGGTCAGGAAGATCCCCTGCAGAAGGAAATGGCAATCCACTTCAGTATTCTTGCCTGGGAAATCTCATGGACAGAAAAGCCTGGCAGGCTGCAGTCCATGGGGTCACAAAAGAGACACAACTTAGCGACTGAAGAACAACAGGTCTTGGTGGGGACTGAAAATTTGATTTTTAACAAGTTTGAAGATGATGATAATAGTCAGGAACCCAGGTTTTGAGAAACACTGCTCTAGAAGATGCTGTGACCCATAGCTTTGACCCTTTTGGGAATTTGGTGTACTGTCCCCCAAGGCCAGAGTTTTTGTTCTTTAATTTACAAAATCTTTTCGTTGCTCCCAGACTCACTTGGAGGACTTATTCATACTTTGTGTTTAGCTTGCTTATCTTTGTTGTTAAGAAATGTCTGAAATTTATGTTTTATTATCAGGATTTTGGTGAGATTTGTGTATTAATAAAAGAGGTCTCTGCATCTCTGCTGGCTCTGGGGACCCGCTGTTATTGAACAGTGACCACGTGCCAGACCTCACTTCAGGCTCTTTGCAGCCTCAACGTGACCAGCCTTTCCCTCGACCACAGCATGGGCAGACCCCTCTGGCACCACCTGTCTGTGGGCCTCACCTCAAGGTCAGTGCTTGCCATTTTGTACATTACTCTTCAGGGTGGAGAAAGTGTTCTTTACCCATGCATGGAGCTCACCTAGTGCCAGGCATCACTCACTATCCGGATAACCAACTTTGCTACCAGATACAGCATTCCCTTTAAGAAGATAGGGGGCACCATGCAGTGCTGCCGGATGGTCCAGGGAAGGGTTGGGTTAACCCAGAGGAGAATGGGAGCAGGGGAGCCTAGGGAGGGCCCCAGAAGGAAGGGGGCTGGACGGGGGCTGACTGGGTGAGCCAAGCCCGTCAGGTCCCACCACGGATCCAAGGAGGCCAGTGCTGCCTAGACACCCAAGGCTGGAAATCACTGTGAGGCCCGGCTGTGACGGGGGCGGGGCCTGCGCGGGGTCGGTGACGGGGGTGGGGCATGCGCCGGGGCGGAGGAGGTAGGTGCAGGTGAGACCCTCTTGGGCCGTCAGCATCCGTGACTCTAGCTATGTCACCTGGTTCTTCCACCTCCCTGATGGCCTCTACTGCCCGCTCAACAGACCCGCTACCCGTCAGAGCCCACCACTGAGGCAGACAGGTTGGGCAGGAAACACACACAGCCTCTTCCAGGGCCCGCTTTATTTGGGAGAGGCGTGGGGAGGGCTCTCGGTCTGCTGTGCCCGGAGGAGAGCTCGCAGCTGGCCGATCTGCCAGTCAACGCTGGAGCGCGCGGTGCCTCCCAGGGCCTCGTACTGCTCCAC